>NW_006408644.1:8203108-8217848 GCF_000296735.1 Chrysochloris asiatica | reverse complement strand
CTGTGACATCTCCCATGTGATTTCTAATGCATGTTATTTGTGTCTTCTCCCTCTTTTCTTTTGTTAGGTTTGCCAATGGTCTGTCAATTTTGTTAATTCTTTCAAAGAACCAGCTTCTTGTCCTGTTGATTGTTTCTATCATGTTTCTGTTTTCTATCTCATTTATTTCTGCTCTAATCTTTATTATCTCTTTTCTTTTGGTGGCTGTGGGTTCCCTTTGTTGGTCTGTTTCTAATTGTTGTAGATGCGGTGTTAATGTGTTAATTTTGGTTCTTTCTTCTTTTTGTACGTGTGCTTTTATTGCAATAAATTGTCCTCTCAGCACTGCTTTCACTGTGTCCCTAAGATTTTGGTATGTTGTGTTTTCGTTCTCATTTATTTCCAGGAACTTTGTGAATTCGCGTTTAATTTCTTCTACTATCCAGTCACTTTTCAGCAGGGTGTTATTCAGTTTCCATGTATTTGATTTGATTTCCTGGGTCTTCCTATTGTTGATTTCTAGTTTGATAGCATTGTGGTCTGAGAAGATGCTTTGTAGGATTTTGATATTTGTAAATTCATGTAGACTTGTTTTGTGGCCTAAAACATGGTCTATTCTGGAGTATGTTCCATGGGCACTGGAAAAGAATGTGTATTGTGTTGTTGTTGGGTTGAATGCTCTGTATCTTTCTCTCTCTCTCTCTTTTTTTTTATTATTGAAGCATTTAGGGTACTTTATTTTGAGTTATTTGATAGTTTACATGGCAGAACATTAGCTTCACATTGATCCCATTGTATATAGCTTCCTTGCCATGGTTACAATCCCCTCCATGCATCATCCCCCAAACACAGGGTATACCCCGCAAGCCTACCCCTTGGTAGTCAGCACACAGGCCCTCTCCCTCCCCGTGTCCAAAGTCCCCAGCTGCTCCATCTCTCCACGTCGTATTCTCTGCCTCCATCTCTGGCATCACTGCTTCTCTGGGTAGGGTTCCTTTCTCTGCTCTTCTCCCTTGATGGTTCCAGAGACCTCTGCCCCTAGACTGCAAAGTTAATCCCTCCCCTCCCTTTGCTACAAAATGTCTACCTTTACATTTCCAGCCCTTACAATCAGTCCTGATAACAATTATTCACCATTGTATCGCAAGAGACCTATCCACATCTCCTTTCCTCCGCCCTGTCTAGACAGATTGGATACTACTCAGTGGAAATTCTACCTTGCTCCATGCCCTCTGGATCTAGGTTCCCTCTGGAAAGCTTGTAAGCCAGTCACTTCTTGCCTCTGTAACACTCCCCCCTCCCTGCCATTCTGGGTAGCCAATGTCCAAGTTGCCCATCCCTGTCCTTTCCTTGTGTGCAGAGGGTAGGAGTGATCCTCACTGTGAAGATTTGCTCCCTCTTTTGAGCTACTGCTTCCATAGGTGTAGGTCAAGTTCATCAGATTGTATCAGATTATTCTTTTTTTCCTCTTCTTTCTTCTTCTGGTTGAGCTCTGATCATCCAGCCATTGAAACCAGGTCAGGTGGGTATTATCTGCAAGTGTGGGTGTTCTTATGTATATGCCCTCTCTTCTTATCAGCTGGACGCTTGACTCTTCACTCTAGTCCTCTGTGGCTGTCACTGACTCTGAGCCCAAGAGTTCCCAGGTCTGCCACACTGCTGGCCAGCCAGGTTTCCACCCAGGTTCACAAGAGTCTATTGAACATTGTAGGGCTTAGCTCGCAGCTTCGTTGCTGCTTTTCCTTCACTTCCCGTTATCGGTGGCAAACATGGTCACCAATAAGAGCTTGTATTTCCATTGGGTCTTAGTCTTTGAAGGAGGTTTGCCCTGAGGGGACCTGACCACTTGCCTTGATGTCTCCTGGGCGAGCCACTTGTTTATTCTTGTAGTAATCAGTCGATCTGCCTGTATTGTTTTGTATTTTTCCTGTCAGTCTTTCTTTCAGGAAGTGTCTTCTGTTCTTGTGGCTGCTCCAGGCTGGTCTGCTTGTCCTTTCAAGTGGAAATTTCCCCTCAGAAGGTTCTGGATGCTGTTCAGGAATCCACCTATGGTCTTGTGTAATAGAGACTCCACAGGAAGCCTCCTTCACTGGGCACATTGTAGCCCCGTTTTAGGTATTCCAATCAGTTATAGGCATAAGATGGACTTACAAGCTTATGGTGACATTTCTGGCTGTTCCTTTCTCTCCCACTCCAGTGTCTATTTTACAGTGGTATGCCAGGGAAACCAAGATTCAAAAGACAGCCAAGCATCTTAATATTGTTTCCCCATTCCAACCATGTCTCAATCTCTGTATCCTATAGCCCTGTTATTCCAGGGTTGGCATATATCATTATTTGCCTCTGTCCCACTTCAGCTTCACATTCATCCTATCATATTACATTTAATCACAATGATTACAATCCCCTCCATGCATCCTCAAATAACCAACGGATACACCCACAGCCTCCCCCCCCCGGCTGTCAGCAAACAGCTCCTCTCCCTTCCTGAGTCCTGTGCCCCCAGCCACTCTATCTGTCCATGCCGACATCTCTGTCTCCATGCCTGGCTTCACTGCCTCTCTGGGTAGGGTCACACTTTCCACTCTTCTTGCTTGATGGTCCCAGGGACCTCCACTCCTCAGCTGCAAAATCAATCAATCTTCTCCTTTTGCCAAAAAAAAAATTTTTTTTTTAAATCTGCCTCTACAATTCAGACCCTCATAGTCAGTCCTGATGGCAGGTATTCATTGTTGTACCACAAGAGTCTTATCCCCATTTCCTTTTGTCAGCCTGGTGCCAACAGATTATAAATCATTCAGTGGAGGTTCTGCCAATCCCTGCCCTGTCTGGAACTAGGCTCCCTCTTGAAAGCTTGTAAGCCAGTAACTTCTTGCCTTTATAGACCCTCCCCCCTCCCCCATTTTGAATCTGGGCAATTTCCAGCTCCCCTCAAGGTATTCCAAGTCAGTTAGAGGCTGAAAACGGGCTTACATGTGCTCTGTTGTGATGTTTCTGACTATTAACCCCCGCTCCCACCAAGCGTCTATTTCACATTGTTAGGCAAGGGAAACCAAGATTCAAAAGACAGCCAAGCATCCCAACATTATTCACCTTTTATCCCCTTTCAGGCCATGTCTCTATCCCTGTATCCTGAAGTCCTGTTATTCCAAGGTTGTGCATACAACATCATTTACCTCTGTCCCATCTAGCCCATGTGAACCTGCCCAACTGTTCTCCCATCCACCTTGTTCTTCTTTTCCCCTCCCCCTTCTTGTGTATTGCCTCCCCCCCTCCAGCACCCAGACTCTCCTATGTCTATTCCTTACCCTTCCCTCCCTCCCCTCCTCTCATCTTATACATCCCGGTGTTCAGCAATTATATATATACATTTTCCCCTCTTTTTGGTTGGGTTATTTTTCTCAGTCCTTTATAATAATGGTCTTATGCAGTATTTCTCCTTTTGTGACTGACTAATTTCTCTCAGCATAATGTCCTCAAGGTTCATTCATGTTATGCGATGGCTTGCAGCTTCTTTGTTGTTCTTCAAGGTAGCATAGTATTCCATTGTGTGCATGTACCACAGTTGTTTATCCATTCTTCAATTGATGGGCATTTTGGTTGTCTCCAATTTTTTGCTATTGTAAATATTGCTGCCATGAACATTGGTGTGAATATATCTACTCGTGTTATGGCTCATATTTCTTGTGGGTAAATACTAAGTAGAGGAATTGCTGGATCATAAGGTATTTCTATTTCCAACCTTCTGAGGAAGCGTCATATTGCTTTCCAGAGTGGTTGGACCATTTTGCAGTCCCACCAGTAATGCAGGAATGTCCCAGTCTCTCCACATCCTTGCCAGCATTTATTGTCCTCTATTTTTTTGATCTTTGCTGTTATTGCTGGTGTGAAATGATATCTCACTGTAGTTTTGATTTGCATCTCTCTAATGGCTAGTAATCATAAATATTTCTTCATGTGTTTGTTGGCTGTCCAGATCTCTTTCTTGGTGAAGTGTCTGTTCATGTCCTGTGTCCATTTTTTTATTGGGTTATTTGTCTTTTTATTTTAGAGATGTTGTAGTTTCCAATATATTTTAGAAATTAGTCCTTTACCTGATGTGTCATTGCAAAAGATTTTTTCCCATTCTGTGGTTCTCTTTTCACTCTTCTGGTGAAGTCTTTTGATGCACATAAGTTTTTAATTTTTAGTATGTCCCACTCATCTATTTTGTCCACTTTTGTTTGTGTACTTTTAAAAATGTTTGGTAGTCTGTATATGCTCTGAATTAGTGCCCTCACATTTGTCCCTATTTTTTCATGGATGGCCTTCATAATTTTGGGATTCACATTTAGATCTTTAATCCATGTTGAGTTGGTTTTTGTATAAGGTGTGAGGTGAAGGTCTTGTTTCAATCTTTTGCTTATAGTTTTCCAGTTCTGCCAGGACCATCTGTTGAAGAGACTATCAGTACATTGGGTTTTGTTCCTCTTTTATAAAATGAAAAATATACTGTTGTGGCTCTGTAGGATTAGCACTGGACTGTGAACCACAAGGTCGGCAGTTCAAACCCACTGATCCTCAGAAACCCTATACAGGGTTGATATGAATTGGAATAGATTTGATGACACTTACCAGCAACAACAACATACAAAGCAAAAACATATATGTAAGATATATCGTTGTTGTTGTTAAATGCCATTGAGTCAGTTCCGACTCATAATGACTTTGTATAAGGTTTCCAAGGAGCAGCTAGTAGGTTTGAACTGCTGACCTTGTGGTTAGAAGTCCAGTGCTTCTCTTAAAACGCCACATCAGGACTCCATTTGTAAGATATACTGAGTTATTGTAAAGTGAACCCTCATACAATCATCGTCCAGGTTGAGAAATAGATTGCCCACATCTTATAAATCTTTGTCTTGCCAAATAAGTGATATAGTTTTTACTGAATATAATTTTGTACTTTTTGGATTTAGAACTATCTGAAGATATTGCCTATTTTAAAAAACAAAAAGCAGTTATTTCTCCCCTCTCTCTCCAAAATACCATGGAGGTGCTTAAGGGTGTTGAGGAACATAATTAATATCAATAAACTGTACATGTAAAGACTGATATGGAACTTTCTTACAGTCAAATAATTACAGTTAAAGCTTACTGCATTCCAGGTTTCATAAATGTTAACTATACTATATATTCATTATTTATTTATATATTAACTAAGTTGCATAGTTCTACGTTAACTCGTTTAATCCTCAAAAACATCTTATTTATTATCTACTCTTATCAGTATTGTACAGATGAGAAAACATAGGCACAGAGACATTAAGTAACTTGTTCAGTCACTATCAGTATGTGTCAAGGAGCTGGGATTTGTACCCAAGCAGTTGTATCCCAGAAAACATATTCTTCACCATTATATTACTCTGCCCCTGTAAAATCTAGAACCCAGGCTGTGAGGAATCATTGATTCCTATCAAGTGTAGATTTTTGGCAGACACAGGATGCAGTGAGTCTGGGACCCAGGGCAGGGCAAAGCTGGCTGTCCCTACAGAGAACTTAAAGGATCTTTCTAGGGCATCTGAGAGCTAAACTTGCAGTCAACTCTACTAATTTGAGCCCAGAGCTTCCCCAGTGCCTTATTGTTGGTGTTGTTAATTGCCTCAAAGTTGATTCCAACTCATGGTGTGCAGAGTAGAACTGCTCTATAGGCTTTCAAGGTTGTGACCTTTCAGAAGTTGACTGTAAGTCCTGTCTTCCAAGATACCTCTGGAAGGGTTTGAACCACCAACCAGTTTGTTAGTTGCCAAGTACTTAACTGTTTGCACCACCCACGGACTTACTCCAGAGCTTGTTGTTGTTGTTGTTGTTGTTGTGAAGTGTCGTCTAGTTGATTCTGACCCATAACGACCCTGTATAGCGTTTCCAAACTCACTAAATTTTTTAAAATAAATGAATAAGCTCTTCTTATTTAAAAACTGGAGAACTCTAGGAACCTACCTACATGAATGCTTGCAGAATTGAACACAAATATTCACTGCAACATTGCAACAGCAAAAATCTGCAATCAACTCAAATGTCCATCAATATGGGAGAGCTAAGTGGACAATGTCAGAGAGGCAGCAAACTATGATCATTAATGACAGGCTCTGAGCCAAGACACTTGAGTTTGCATCCTGGCTCTGCCACTTATCACAGATTTGGACAAACTCCCTAACCTTACTGTGCTTCAGTCCCTACATCTGTAAAACAGTAATAACATAAAGACCAACTTGGGAGGATTGTCTTATGGAGTTAACTCAAAATTTCTGGCATTTAGCAACTACTTATACGTGTAGTGGGATAAGCAATGGAAACCCTATGTTGTTGTTGTTATGTGCCATGTAGTCGGTTCCGACTCATAGCGACCCTGCACAGGGTTTCCGAGGTTGTTAATCTTTACGGGAGCAGAACGCCTCATCTTTCTCTGGTGGAGCAGCTGGTAGTTTCGAACTGCTGACCTTGCGGTTCACAGCCCAATTCGTAACCACACATTTCACTCATGCTCTTCTCCCTTGATGGTCCTAGGGTCCTCTGTTCTTGGAATGTAAGATTAACTACTCTTCCCTTTATGTTACAAAACTTCTACCTTTACAGTTGTGACTATTGCAATTAGTCATGATAATAATTACTCGCTATTGAATCATAATAATCTTATCCCCCATCTCCTTCAGCAGATCAGTCTAGACAAGATGAAAACTATTCAGTGGGGACTCTACTTTCCCCTGCATACTCTGGAATTAAACTCCCTCTTGAAAACTTGTAAGCCAGTCACTTTGTGCCTTTATAGCCCCTCCATTTTAGGTAGCCAGTGTCTAAGTTGCCCATCCTTATCAATCAAGAGTACAGAGGGGATAGGTTGAAGACCCTTTCCCTCTCAGCTGGTATTCTGAGCTACTACATCCATAAGTATAGGTCAAGTTCATAAAATGTACACTTGTTTCCTTTATAAAAATTTTTAAATCTTCTAGTTGTGTAGTGATCATCAAGCCATTGAAGCTAGGTCAAATGTGTTACTCCATGTACTTTTATTTTGGATTGTTTTTGTTTTTGTTTTTTGTATGTAGTGTATGTTTAGAAGTCCTGGTGTGGTGCTATAGGGTAAGTATTGGACTGCTAACCCAAATATTGGTGGTTCAAACCCACCTGCTATTCCTCAGAAAACCTATACAGAGTTACTATGAGTCAGAACCGACTCAAAGGCACTCAACACAAACAAGTATATGTTTGTGTGTGTGTGTATATATATAGTAGAAATATATGTAACAAAACATTTGACATTTCAACCATCTATACGTATACAGTTCAATGACATTACTCATGTCCATCATGTTCACCCATCATCTTTATGCATTCACAAATTACACCATCATCCTTAATAGAAGCTCACTGTCTCAAGCATTCAGTCCTCCTAGACTGTATTTTTTTTTTTTTTAACAATAAGAACTTGCTATTAGTCTCTTAAGGGAAAGTCAAGAAATAGGAAGCATTTTAAGATCGTGAGAGTTTCGGGGAAAGAACAGGGAAATGGGAAAAAGACTCCCCTTCCTTGAGCAGATTCCTCTCCTTGGTCCAAAGTGGCATGTTGTCTGGTGGCCCATGCTCTCACAGCACTGCTTTCTACTTGGTGGCAGCATGGCAGTCAGAGAGAAGGCATACATGTCATTGGTTCTGAAGCTTGTCATGTGTGCTTAAAATAATTCCTGCAACGTCGCCAAAAACCAAAGTTCTGTTTCAAATGTACGTCACATAATGAATAGAGACCCAGGCTGTCAGAGCTGGAAAGAACCTTAGAGATCATCAAGACCAACTCCTCATTTACAACTGAAAACAATGAAGTGTGTTCCTGAGAAGGTAGCTCCCAACAATTTTGAGATATAAAATTTCATGTCTACTGAAAAAAACCCCATAGTGAATTAATGTAATCAATCTGAAACGTTCATACCCTGCTGGTGGGAGTATATGTTAGTAAACTATTTTGGAGAGCCATTTGACACATATCTTCCACAGGTGGAGATGCTCATATCCTGCCATGGGACAATTCTACATAAATATTCACATCAGAATCTCTACACAAGAACAATCACAGCAGCCCTAATTGTAATAACCAAGATAAGAGAAAAACAGCCTAAATGTCCATGAACAGCAATGAATAAATAAACTGTAGTATAATCACTAAATGGAATGCTATATGATAGTGAAAAATCAGTGAACTAGAAACATACTATAACATGATAGATTTCACAAATATCACACTGAATAGAAAAAGAAGCAAATTGCAGAAAAACAAATATGTCATTGATATAAACTTTTAAAAAAATATAAAACAATAGTATATGTTGTTTCCAGATACATACATATGTGGTAAAAATATAAGTAAATATCTGAGAATAATAAACATCAAAACCGGAACAGTGCACTTCAGAGAAAGGGTGGAAGCTTTACTTCAGAGAGAGGTATGCACAATGGGTTTTGAGTACACAAATAATGCTTATTTTTTAAGCTAGGCAGTGGGTACCTTAAAATTCACTATATATTTTAATTATATTTTTACTGTATTTTATAAATTCATAACTTTTTTTAAAAGAATGAAACTAATCCCATGCTTATAGAAAAATTTATCATTTTTGACTATACTAAAAGACAAAAAGAAATGTATTAAATACAAGGACTGCACTACAAATTGAAGAACTATTCCTTAAACCTGCTTCATTTTTCTGGGAATGGAGTCCTGGTGTGTCACTACAGGATAATGCACTGGCCCACAAAGTCAGTTTGAATTGCAAGATCGGCTGTTCAAAACCACCAGCTGCTCCTCAGAAACCCTATACAGGGTTGCTATGAGTCAAAACCGACTGGAAGGTACTTCACAATAACAGTTTCACTGGAAGAAACTTGCTACAGAAGCAGCTGAGAATCAGGAGACAACGGTTCTACTCTCTCAATACTCATCAGCTAGAACAATTTGAATAACATTTTAAAAGGTGGTATTAGACTAGGTTACAATTTTCTTTTATGTGACTGTTTCTTCCAGCTCTTTCTTATCTATTTATTTATTGAACCATAATTTCCAAAACTCTGTCTACAAGATGCTAACATGTTTCCCATGAAGCAAAATGTTTCCAGTTCAGAGTAAACTGGGTTGAACAAAATTAAACATTTGTGTGTTTCTAACAGTACTTCCTAGAGACTTCCATATGCATTAGTACATTGTGATTCTCCAAGAGGAGAATGCAGTTATAAAGTATTTCCAAAAAATTACTGAACCACAGAATTACACCTCCCCTCACTACCCTCTGCTCCTGTTCCTTATTTTTGAAAACAGAATGTATTAACATTCTCTCAGAACAGTGTTCTGTGGAACATCGGTTTGGTAAATGCTATCCTAGGAGAATTTATCTCCGTTGCTATTTTAGGTGTAGACATGTATTTAGAATCTGTTCTAAGGGAGGGATATCCATTTCATAGTACATTTTCCACAGAGTTGGTTTTCTTTAAGTAATTGTCCCTTATAAACTTAGAAGGATGTCCTTTCAGGCTTCATCAGTGAGACCCCATTCTATCTGGCACTGTGGCTGATTCTACATCATAAACTTCTGAGCATCTATGGTTAGTTGTGCTATATACCAGATGTGCTGTCTGCATCTGGCTTTTGAGCTTTTGCTAAAGTGGTTGCTTCAAACCATGCTCCTTTTTTTTTCAGGTGATTGCAGAGATGAAGGGTGCTTGGCCCTAGAGCTCAGAGCTACTTAGCTAACGCTAAATGCCTCATGGTATAAGTTCCTTAAGGAAAGGAGCTATTCCTGTGTTCCTTCACTCTCTACAAAAGCACAATTGAAGGACACAGATCTGCCCACCCAGGAAAAGAGGAGCTCCGTCTTCTTTCAGGGATAAGACACCACATTTCCAGCATTACCTTTTCAGAGAGATAGCATTAAAAGGCCTTGAGATTCCCACCCAAATCCCAGAGGGAAAATCTCCTGAGGATTGTGGCTCCCACAGGTCCCTTTAAAAATGATTTACCTAAGGGCTTTTAATCTAAAACCAAGAATTCCCTTGGGAAAGTCAGGAGTGAAGGTAAGCTGCACAGAGAGCTTCTTAAAGGCTTTTGTTCTTTTGAACAATCAAGCAGCAAACAGAAAAGTATGTTCTTTTTCAGGCAGCATGCAATGTGCTCTCAATGGAAATAGGCAACTGATGATGATGCCATCCCCTATCTCTCCACCCCAACCCAGCTACTGCCCTAGCTCAGCCACCTGCTTAGACGGTGAGGCCTGGCTCTACCTGCTTACCAAAGGAAGGAAAAACCTTCCCTATTCATACTTGGGCCTGATGCTGGAGAGAAGTAAGGAGAACTGAAGAAAATGAGGTATTTGACTCCAAGACAGGTAAGTCCATTGAAACCACTCCGATCATTCACCTAAAGAGTGGCAATATATCTCCTGGCTACAGGGGGTAAAAAGGAAACTAAAGAAGAAGACCAAAGGGGGCAATGCAACAGGGAACAGGAACTGATCCAGGAGGTAAATGCTGAAGATGAGGATGAGGATGGGCCCTTCCCCCTGGGCTCTTAGGTCAGAGCCTGGCTTACTTCAGGGAGAACTCTTGTATCCTATGGACGGACCAGAATACTCATTTGTTCAGGGAATCTGTTTTGAGGTCCCACATTTCATCTCTCCTCCTTTTTCAGTCAATGTTTTCCACACACCTCCCCTCCTCTCCCTCCAGAAAATCCACCCTTGGACAAAATGCCTGTCATTGAGAACAAAAATAAATACATACACCCCATATCCAAAGAAGCAAACCATGAAGCTACCTCTTCCTCATTTTTAGACTATAGTTTCCCAAACTGATTTGAGTTTCTATTCATGGGCATCTTTTTTTTTTTTTTTCTTTATAAATCCTACTTCATTGTGGGCATTTTTTTTAGTGCAAGTTTTCCCCTAACAGCACATGCAAGCAGGCAGGCAGGCAGACACGCATGTGCTCACACTCACTCTCTCTCCCAGTACCTCTGAAGCTTTCCCTCCCTCAGTCATTTCTCTTCAGCCAGGGGAACAACGGTATGACTTGGAAATATTTCTCTGTGGCCTACCTTCTGATTCCGTCAGGTCTGAGAAGCAGGCGGCAGCTGGAAGCTGGGAGGCTGGAGCTGGGCTGCTTCTGTGAATCAGCAAAGAAGTCCCTGAGACAGGGATGCCGACAGCTGCTGTATGCACACTCTCCCTCTGTCTCTCCCACCTCCCTGCCCTCCTTCTCCTCCTCCTCTCATGGAGCTGCTCTGTGTTGCTATGCAATCATATCACCAGGACTAACAGCATCATTCCAACCTCAGGCAAAGATACATACCCTTGACTGGGCAAATGCAGAAAGAGCAAGGGCAGTTTTGTAAAACTACCGGAGCCTCAGCTACTCTTGGAGATTTCAGTTCACTAGAAGCAGAGAAGAAAAGCGGAAGAGTCTAAGAAGCAGAGGGAGCGAGGAGGAGAGGCTTCGATGGGGGAGGAGGAGACAAAAGAGTCCCAGAGATCAATGCAAGCTACTGAATGAGGAGCCTGGGCCCCAACTTACACAGACCTAGCCCAGAGTCAAAGCCAACTTCCGAGCTAGCAGCTGGCAGAGACCCCTCAGTAGCTGGTCCAGGAGTCAGTTTCTGTGTTGGGGGTTGAAGTGCTCTGCTCTAGAATTGTCACTGGTACCCAAGGCAGTCTGTCAGTTAACCTAAGTTCCATCTTCATCCTCTGTTAGATCTATGTGTAGAAAAGGCTTCAAAAAGTGGGGCAAGCAAAATGAATCTTGAATGATTTGAAAAAGACAACTCTGTGCCTCTTTTCATTTAATACCCCAATCGCCCTTCCTCATTTTTTCTGTATCCTGTTACCCTGTTGATGGAGAAGAGGGGATGAGGTCTAATTACCCAGAGAGATCTGGGAGAGGCTACTAAGAGAATGGGACATCATAGCCCTTTACAGAGTGTCCAGCACATAGTAGGTTACCAGATAACTATTTCTTGAATGAATAGATGGATGGGTGAATAGTTCTCACCCCCAACATAAGCATGCTAATTCTTAAAACTGTAGAAGCTCCAGGCCAGAGTAAAGGATAAGAAAAACATCGTTTTTTCTTCCCTTCATTTCATGAGAGTGAAGTGTGTATGACAGAAATGGATTGGTTTCGGGATGGGTTGCTTACCTTCACTAATTTGCCTCCAAAAAACTATATAAACTCTGATAGCACTGGAAATTTATATCTGAAAATACTGGTCTAAAAGATCTGGAACTGTTTAGAAAGTGTCTACTAAGAATAATAGCAATATCAAACATAGCTGAAAATACATATGGTGGTGGTGGTTATGTGCTGTGGAGTCGGTTCCGACTCATAGCGACCATGTACAGGGTTTCCAAGGCTGTAAATCATTATGGGAGCAGAAAGCCTCATCTTTTTCCTGAGGAACAGCTGGTAGTTTCGAACTGCTGACCTTGAGGTTCGCAGCCCGATTCGTAACCACAACAAAATGCAAGACTGGGACCTCCTAAAAATTAGACACTTATGTGCATCAAAGGATTTCACCAAGAGAGTACAAAGCATCATACTGTTTTCCACAGTGGTTGCACCATTTTACAGTCCCACTAGCAGTGTAGGAGGGTCCCAGTCTCTCCACACCCTCACCAGCATTTGTTTTTTGAAACTTTGTTATTAATGCTGGAGTAATATCTCATTGTTGTTTTGATTTACATATCTCTACTGACTAATGATAGTGAACATTTCTTGACATGTGTGTTGGTCACCAGAATGTCTTCTTTGGTAAAGTATCTGTTTCTGTACTTTGCCCATTTTTTTAAATTGGATTATTTGTCTTCTTGTTGAGGCACTGAAATGTCCTATAAATTTTGGAGAATGGTCTTTTGTTTGATATGTCATTGCCAAGCATTGCTAAATGAAACATTCTATGATGGTTACAAGGTGGATGGGGGGGTTGGGGTGAGGGAGAAAATAATGTAAATAGAGGTAAATACTGTTAACTGATGGTATACATGGAGTGGAGTACAATCATCGTAAGGACGTGAAGTGTATAATTTGTTGAATGTGAGACTCATGATCTGTTTTGTAAGCTTTCATTCAATTCATAATAAAAAGTTAAAAAAAAATTTTCCAATAAGCAAGTAATTCCAAAAGGAAAAAAAAGAATAATAGCAATAACAATAATAACTACTATTTTTGTTATTATGATGGAAAACTGCAGCTAGGAGATAACTAGTATGTATGGTGTGTGTAAGGTTCCTGGGCAGCACAAAAGGTTTGTGCTGGTGTGGCGCTGCAAGATAATGCACTGGACTGAAAAATCAGTTTGAACCACAGGGTCAGCAGTTTAAACTCAACAGCAATGCCTCAGAACCCCTATATTGGCTTGCTATGAGTCAGAACTGACTCAATGACACTCAACAACAACAACTAATTTAAGGATTGGCGATTCAAATCCGTACATCAGTGCCACAGAAGGAAGGCTTCTCAGTTCGCTTCCGTAAAGATTTCAGCTAAGAAAACCCTATAGAGCAGTTCCACTCTGGAATACATGGGTTAGATAATGAGTTTAGTTGTCCTTTGTTTTTGTTTATTATTATGCTGTGTGTGTGTTCGAGATGAAAATTCTAAAAACTAAAGTTGCTGGTTTCAGTCAAAACTTAGAGATAATGCCTAATTTTCTCTTCAAAACAAGCAAATAAAATGGGAATCAACCCCTCCATCCCCCAACCAAGCTAGGCTTTCAAAGCTGTATGAGTGGCCCCTCCTGCCTGCTCAAAGCAGCAGCAGCCAGGCCCACAAGCAGACGCAGAAAGGGCCTTTGATTTCTGAAGGGACTTTTGGAAGCACATCCGGCTTCTCAATCTATGCAACCTCAACAGAGCATTTCTTAACTATTCAGTTTAGCCCAGGCCTGGCCCGGAGTCTCTGCTCCAGTCCTAGCCCTGGCAGCTTACAGGATTATCAGTGCTTTCCAGACCCAGGAACCCAGGAGTTCTTTACAACTAACTTGGAATGACTTGGGGTGAGGGGTGGGGGAGCGAAAATTCTGAGAAATTGTTTGGGTTAGCACAGACACAGAACTGCTGCACCAGACACATACCAAACACAAAGAAAGTGACTCACTGCTTACCCCAGTATTGGCTCACCAGTGTACCCCACAGCAAGCACCACAGTCTAGGCCTAGAAGGAGGAGGGAAGAGAGTGAATGGAGTGGTGGACCTGTTCTGGGCTTTGACTATGGTTACATTTGTCCAGATCACAAGAAGTGGTTGTAATAATCTTCTACTTTCCTTTTTCTAAGAAGCTCTAGTGGCACAGTGGGTTAAGTGCTGAGCTGCTAACCACAAGGTCAGTGGTTCAAACCCACCAACCGCTCCATAGGAGAATGATGAGGCTGTTTGCTCCTGTAAAGATTTACAGCCTTGGAAACCCTATGGAACAGTTCTATTTTGTCCTATGTTGTTGTTGGTAAGTGCTTTTGAGACGGTTCTGACGCATAATGATTTTGTATAGGGTTTCCGGGGAGCAGATGGTGGGTTTTAACTGAGGACCTTGTGGTTCGTAGTCCAGTGCTGATCCTACAGTGCCACACAAGGAGTCCACTATGTTGTTGTTGTTGTTAAGTGTTGTTGAGTCGGTTCTGACCCATAGCGACTCTGTATAGGGTTTCCAAGGAGCAGCTGGTGAGCTTGAACCACCAACCTTGCAGTTCTAACGGGTT
>NW_006408644.1:8197567-8200473 GCF_000296735.1 Chrysochloris asiatica | reverse complement strand
TGTTGATGTGTTCCATTTCATTTTTGACAACTTCCAATTTTCCCAGATTCATACTTCGTACATTCCATATTCCAGTTTTCAATGGATGTTTACAGCTGTTTCTCTTCTATAGGGTTGTCTGCTATAGGGTTAATATAAGTTGGAATTGACTATTATGGCAGTGGGTGGGTTTCTTTTTCTATCTTAAGATAAGGCATTCAGTTACAGATAAACAGTTCCAGCCTCCATCAAAATAAACCAGCAGATTTTGTTTCCAGGGGTACAGCAAAACATTTCCTCTATCCAAACATCTTTCTCCCCAAATCCCTAATAAGGTGGAAGAAAACCACTCCCCCTTCTTTCTTTGCTTAAGGCATGAAAGGCCCCTATGAAAATGACAACATTACCTGTGAGAGAGAACACATTAAGCCATTATCAGCTAGTAAGGAGCTCTGGTAGTGTAGTGGTTACGAATCGGGCTGCGAACCTTAAGGTCAGCGGTTCGAAACTACCAGCTGCTCCGCGGGAGAAAGATGAGGCTTTCTACTCCCGTAAAGATTTACACCCTCGGAAACCCTATACAGGGTCGCTATGGGTCGGAACCGACTCGATGGCACATAACAACAAAAACAACAACAATGCCTTTCTTGTTGTTATTAAGTGCGGCCTAGTCCTGGTGTGGGTTAATGCACTGGGATGCAAAGTCGGTTTGAACCACAAGGTCAGCAGTTTTTCGGAAACCCTATACAGAATCGCTATGCATTGGAACCGACTCGACAACACTTAACAAAAAGGAGCCCTGGTAACATAGTGGGTTATGCATTGGGCTGCTAACTACAATGTCAGCAATTCAAATCCACCAGCGGATCCGCAGGAGTAACATGAGGCTTTCTGCTTCTGTAAAGATTTACAGAGTTGGAAAGTCAGAACCGACTAGCTGGCACATCACCACCACCAAACACCACTTAAGGAACCCTAGTGGCACAGTGGGTATTTAAAAAGAGCTCTGGTGGTGTAATGCTTAAGTGTTCAGCTGCCAACTGAATGGTTGATGGTTCATACACACCCACAGGAGAAAGACCTGTTGATCTACTCCCATAAACATTACAGCCTATAAAATCATGTGGGGGCAATTCCACTCCATCACGTGGAATCATTGAGTCAAATCCACTCAACAGTATCCAAAAACTGGCACTATATAAAGTGTTTTTAACACATTACTAGCTCATTTAACACTCATCAGTCACTTCAAAATAGCTGCTAATACTCTGCCCATTTTATAGAGAAGAGTGTGTGGCTTGTTTAAAGTCACACACTAGTAAGTTAAAGCTCTAAGACTTAAACCTAGATTTCTCTAGGTAAAAACTACTATACCATATTGCCTCCACTTAACTACCAGTTAGACCTCAATAGATCATTGAGACAAATATGACTAGGGCAGAAGAATTTCCTGGATAGTTTTTCTAGGCTTTGTTCCTTTTCTCAATGGATTTCCTCCACTCAAGATGTTTCCCTTCCCTTTAGAACTTCAGAGACGCAAGGACCTTAGGATTCATACATATCTTTTCTTTAAAAAAAAAAAAAAAAGTTTTATTGTGAATTATGTGATAGTTTACATGGGAGAACATTAGCTTTACATTCAACCTATCATATATCGTTTCATTGCCATGGTTACAATTCCCTCCATGCATCATCATGCCCCCCGGTCGTCAGCACACAGACCCTCTCCCTCTCTGGGTCTAAAGTCCCCAGCTGCTCCATCTCTCCACGTCATCATCTCTGCCTCCATCTCTGGCATCACTGCTTCTCTGGGTAGGGTCCCACTCTCTGCTTTTCTCGTTTGACGGTCCCAGGGACCTCCACTTCTAGACTGCAAAGTCAATCACTCCCCTCCTTTTGGTACAAAACATCTACCTTTACATTTCCAACCTTCACAATCAGTCCTGATAACAATTATTCACTATTAATCACAAGAGACCTATCCACATCTCCCTTTATCAGCCCCGCCCAGACAGATTGGAATCTATTCAGTGGAGATTCTACATTCCTCCACGCCCTCTGGATCTAGGCTCCCTCTTGAAAGCTTGTAAGCCAATCACTTCTTGCCTTTGTAGCCCCCCCATTTTGGGTAGCCAATGTCCAAGTTGCCCATCCCTGTCTACTCTGTGTATGGAGGGGGTGGGAATGATCCTCGCTGTAGAGATTTGTTCCCTCTTTTGAGCTACTGAATCCATATGTTCATCAAATTGTATCAGATTACTCTTCTTTCTTCTTGTAGTTGAGCTCAGATCATCCAGTCATTGAAGCCAGATCAAGTGGGTATTATCTGCAAGTGTGGGTATTCTTATGCATATGCCCTCTCTTTTTATCAGCTGGACGCTTCACTCTGCACTCTAGTCCTCTGTGGCTATGTCACTGACTCTGGACCCAAGAGTACCCAGGTCTTGCCACACTGCTGGACAACCAGGTCTTCACCCGGGTTCATAAGAGTCTATTGAATGTTGTAGGGCTTAGTTCGCAGCTTCATTGCTGTTTTTTCCCTCACTTCCCTTTATTGGTGACCAACCTGGTCACCAATCAGAGCATGTATTCCCATTGAGTCTTAGTCTTCGAAGGGGGTTTGCCCTGAGGGGACCCAACCACTTGCCTTGATGTCTCCTAGGTGAGGAACTTGCTTGTTCTTGTAGTAATCACTCGGACTGCCCATATTGTTTTGTATTTTTCCTGATGGTCTTTCTTTCATCTCCAGGTCAACGGGAGTCTAGCACAAGACCTTTTTAAAGTGTTGAAGAGCAAAGATGTCAGCTTGAGGACTAAGGTGTGCCTGACCCAAGCCATGGTGTTTTCAATAACCTCATATACATGTGAAAGCTGAACAGTGAATAAGGAAGACCATAGAAGAATTAATGCTTTTGAGTTATGGTGCT
>NW_006408644.1:8191816-8196590 GCF_000296735.1 Chrysochloris asiatica | reverse complement strand
AAAAAGGTTTTGTGCAGCAGATTTGCCTAATGCAATACGTAATTTGATTTCTTGACTGCTGCTTCCATGAGTGTTGATGATTGATCCAAGAAGAATGAAGTCCTTGACAACTTCAGTGTTTTCTCCATTGATAAGAATGTTGTTTATTGGTCCAGTGGTTGGTGAGTAAATTTGAATTTAACTGGTTTTATTAACTGGTTTTCTTTGTAGGTGTATGGATATTATTCGATCACAGACAGCATTGTACTTCAAGACATATCTTGAAATGTTCTTTTTGTTGATGAATGGGATGCCATTCGTCTTCAATTTGTCATTTCCGGCTTAATAAACCATGTGATTATAAGATTCAAAATGGTCAGTGCACTTCCGCTTATTAATTTATATGATATCAATGTTTATGTGTTTCATTTCATTTTTAACAATTTCCACTTTTTCTAGATTCATACTTCGTACTTTTCATGTTCCAATTATTAATGGATGTTTACAGCTGTTTCTATTCATTTTGAGTTGTGCCCCATCAGCAGATGAAATTCTCGATGGCTTTACTCCATTTGCATCATCACGATCAATTCTACTTCAAGCCGGGGATGTGAATGTACATTTTAATACAGTCTGAGTGCTGATAATTTTTGACTCACTGTTGCATATTATCCTGTCACAAACAGCACTGTACATCAAGACATATCTTGAAATGCTCTTTTAGGCAGTGAATGTGACATCATTTCTCTTCAATTTATCATTCCTGGCACTGTATGCCATATGATTATTCAATTCAAAATGGCTGCTACGAGTCCATTTTAGCTTATTAATGCCTAGGATCCACTACTTGACTCTCAGTTTGTGTACTATGGTGTCTTGTAAATGAAATTCTTCAATTACATCATCACATGCTTTAGTGGTTGGTGTGTAAACGTGAATAATAGTGGTATTGACTGGTCTTCTGGTAGATATATGGGTATTATCCTATCACAGGCAGCACTATACTTCAAGATAGATCTTGAAATGTTCTTTTTATTGATTAATGCAATGTTATTCCTCTTAAAATTGTCATTCCTAGGATAATAAGCAACATGATTGTCAGATTCAAAATGGCCAGTATGAGTCCATTTCAGTTCTTTTTGATGATGAATGTGATGCCATTCCTCTTCAATTTGTCATTCCTGACATACTGAACCATATGATTATCATATTCTAAATGGCCAATACCAGTCCATTTCAGCTCACTAATGCCTAGGATATCAGTTTTTATGTGTCCCGTTTCATTTTTAATAACTTCCAACTTTCATAAATCAGTATTTCATGTATTCCATGTTCCAATTATTTATTAATGGATATGTTTACAGCTGTTTCTTCTCATTCTGAGTTGTACCCTATTAACAAATGAAGGTTCTGAAAGCTTTACTCCATTTATATTATCATGGGCAAGTCTATTTTGAGCAGGCAGTTCTTCCCCAGTCCTATTTTGAGTGCCTTCCAATCCAAGGGGTTCATCTTCCAGCACTATATCTGAAAATATTCTAGTGTTCTTCATCATGTTTCAATATTCAATAGTCTAGTGCTAGCTGACAGTGCTTCACTACTATTCAGAAGGTTTTCAAGTGATTAACTATTCGGGAGTAGTTAGTCTTTCCTTCTTCCTAGTCTGTCCTAGTCTGGAAGCTCAGCTGAAACCTGTTCACCATGGGTTACCTTGTTGGTGTTTAAAGTACTGGTGGCATAGCCTCCAGAATCACAGCAACATGTAAGCCAACACAGTGCAGCAAACTGACAGATGAGTTGTGGTCCATAAACATTATAGTTTAGAAAATGCTGGGGGGCAGTTCTACTCTGTCATATGGGGTTTCTATGAGTCAGATCTGACTCAACACAGCACTTAACAGCAAGAGGGTTGGATAGAGTTAGTAGGTATCCACTTGTTGTGATTTGAAGAGGAATCAAATGCATTCACTAATCAAAATTACTTTTCCCACTGGTCCTGCCACAGTTCCTGCAATTCCTCATTAATCACTCCTTCAACTCAAGGCATCTGTCAAATATAAGTGCTATATTTAGTAATTATGCATTATACTCATTAGTTTATTGCTTTAATTTGAATTCCCAAACAGGTATGGGGCAAAGGCCAAATGATTTTGAAGGGAAAGGAATAAAAAGGAAGGATTCAATGTGAATCCTGGGGTTCAGGAGGGCCAGATTAATACATTTAGATATGGCAAGCACCAACAAGATAATTATATTAACCATACCATCCTGTACATACTTCAAGATAAAAAAATAATATTAACTTGTAAAATAAGCATGAGACAGGTGAATACAATCTGGTTTTCCACATAATTGCTACGTTAATCCTTTTATATTGAGATATACTTCACATGCCACACAATTCACCCTTTAGAGATGTACAGTTCAATGGTTTTTATTATAGTCACAGAGTTCAGCAACCATCACCATAATTAATTTTAGAACATCATAGTCACTCTCTCAAAAAAACATAGCCATTATCAGTCACTCCCCACTTCCCCACCCTTTCCAGTCCTAGGCAACTACTAATCTACTTTTTGTCTCTATTTTAGATACTTCATGTACTTGGGATCAAACACTATATGTGCTTTTGTGCCTGATTTATTTCACTTTGCATAATATTTTCAAGGTTATTCCAAGTTGTAGCATTTATCAGGACTTTGTTTCTCTTTATGACTGCATATATAATATTCCTTTGCATGGCTATCCTACATTTTATTCATCCATTTATCAATTGATTGATACTTAAGTTATTTCTACTTTGGGGCTATTATGAATAATGCAGCTATGAACATTTGTGTACAAGTTTTTGTGTGAACATATGTTTTCCAACTAGGAGTTGAATGGTTAGGTTCAAACCCACAAGTCACTCTTCAGAAACCCTATATAAGGTCTCTATGAGTCAGAACCGACTCAACAGAACTTAACAGCAATGTTTAACTTTTTGAGAACCTATCAGACTGTTTTCCACAACAGCTGCATCATTTTACATATCCACCAGTAGAATATAAGGATTTCAGTTTCTCCACATTCTAACCAACACGTATTATTTATTGTCTTTTATATTCTAGTGTATGCAATGGTATTGTGATGTGTCAATATATATTCTTTTTTATCAAATACTCAATTCTTTTAAAAAAATTCTTTAAACCTCTTACTTTGCTAGTTTTCTAAGCTTGTGGCTAATCAGCATTAGTCAATCCAGGACTTGGACCAGCTTGAAATGATAGGAATTGTAAAGCTCATAAGGGAGGACCTACTCTGTAAAGACATATGGGTAACTAAAACAGTTTGCATCTATCAAACTAAAGGCTGGAGGTTCCAAGCCACCTAACAGCACTATGCAAGAAAGGCCTGGAAATCTGCTTCCATAAAGATTACAGTCAAGAAAACCTTATGGAGCAGTTCTACTCTGTAATACATGGGTCTACATGAGTCAGCATCTAATTGAAAATATTTCCAACACCAAACCAAGATACAAAGATGATTAAGTCACCATTCCTGACTTCATGAAACTTACAGTCTAGGAAGGGAGTCAGACACCTACTCAAATAACTAATATGAAAAGTAGAATAAGAGAAATGCTATAATAAGGCAATTGGAATACAGAGGGACACTAGGGTAAATCAGATGCAATACTCTCCACCCCTACCCGACTCCAGCATTAAGCTAGAGCCTTCCTAGAAACAGGAATAAGCACAGAGAACAAGGCTCTTAGAGGTCTACTGTACTAGGACTGAGAAGTGTATTTGTCATTTTCTCATTTCAATTTCTATGTCTATTTGCTACCTACTGGCTGACTCTTTCAGGCCTGGCCTCATTACTTTTAGTCTGATGTATAATTGTAGAATTGCATTGAAAAATGGTTATAAAGTATTTTGCAGTTCTAAAGTGTGTTATTAATAATAATGTATTAGGTGACCCACGGAATGTGGGAATCATTGGACAATCTCTATTATATCCCATGTGAATAAAGTTTTGTTAAAGGTAATACAGAAATGGCTACAATCATACATTGACAGAGAACTTCCAGAGGTTCAAGCCGGATTCAGAAGAGGCTGTAGAATGAGGGATATCATTGCTGATGTGAAATGGATCTTGGCTGAAAGGAGATAATATCAAAAAGATATTTACCTGTGCTTTATTGACTACGCAAAGGCTTTTGATGATGTGGATCATGACAAGCTATGGACAACATTGCAAAGTATGAGTATTCTGGAATATTTAATTGTGCTCATGGGAATACTTAATTGTGCTCATGAGGAATCTGTACCTGGACCAAGAGGCAATTGTTCGAACAGAACATGGGAACACTAAATGGTTTAAAATTTAAAAGTTGTGTGACAAGGTTGTACTCTTTCACCATACTTGTTCAACCTGTATGCTGAGCAAATAATCCGAGAAGCTGGGTTATATGAAGAAAAATGTGGCATCAGGATTGGAGGAAGACTCATTAACAACCTGCAGTATGCAGATGATACAACCTTGCTTACTGAAAGTGAACAGGACTTAAAACATTTACTGATGAAGATCAAAGAGCACAGCCTTCAGTATGGATTACATCTCAATGTAAAGAAAACAAAACTTTTCACCACTGGACTAATAAACAACATTCTTATCATCAGACAAAAGATTGAAGTTGTCAAGGACTTAATTCTTCTATCAACACTCATGGAAGCAGCAGTCAAGAAATCAAACGACGTATTGCATTAGGCAAATCTGCTGCACAAGACCTTTTTAAAGTGTTGAAGAGCAA
>NW_006408644.1:8189663-8191441 GCF_000296735.1 Chrysochloris asiatica | reverse complement strand
TTGGCCAAGGGGCAGCATCAATGGACTCAAGTGTGGCAACAGTAGTAAGGTTGGCCCAGAATCGGGCAGTGTTTCATTCTGCTGTGCATAAGGTCACTATGGGTCGGTACCGACTCGATGGCACCTAACAACGACAATGAGGGTACTTTAAAAAGATCACAGAAAAATGGAATGAAATTGCGACTGTCACAACTGTAAAAGTAGAAGATATGTAACAAAAATGTGGGAGTAGTTACTCTTACATTCCAGGAACAGAAGACTCTAGGACAATCAAGAGGAAAGAGCATGAGCAGAGCTTGGGATCCTAACTAGAGAAGCAGCAACACCAGAGATAGAGGAGAAATAGAGCAGCTGAGGACTCTAGACCCATGGAAAGAGAAAAGCTGTGAGCCAGCCAGTAAGAAGCTGGCTTGCAAAATGTGCCCTTTGGTCATTTAAATGGATATATATTTTCTCTGTGTTTTGTGTGCATCAAAACAAACAAAAAGAACGAATAGAGGTAAATATTTCTAACCAATGGTGCATGGAGAGGATTGTAATCAGTGCAATGAAACAAATTATGATTGGTCGAGTGTAAAACTGATGTTCTGCCCAGTAAACTCTCACTCAATTCACAATAAAAGCTTAAAAACACTGGAATGAAAAACTAATGAAATTTTTCAATGAAATTTGTAAAGGTTCCTTGTATTTATACATTAGACAACTTATTTTAGATTTTATAAATTATTATTAGAAATAACCATCTCTCATCACAACCTTCTTATTAACATTAAGAAAACACTACCAGTTCTTCACAGCCTCCCTCTTCAATCTATTTTTACCTCATTCACACCCACTCTACCTCTTTGATTCAGTAAGCCCCACCCTCTAGAGATAATACTTATAGTCAGTACAGCCTTCAGAGAGCCTTTGCTGTCTTAGAATCACTGTAATTCAGTAGTCAGCATTGCAACGGATATTTATTGTTCTATTTTTATAAACTAAACCCTGAGGCATGTAAAGACTAGCTGACTTTACAATTAAAAACCACCACTTGTTTATCAGTGTGCCATACTAGGGTGGCTTGTGTGTTGCTGTGATACTGGAAACTATTCCACCACTATTTTAAACACCAGCAGAGTCACCCATAGTACACAAGTTTCAGCAGAGTTTCCAGACTAAGACAGACTAGGAAGTAGAGGCAGACCACTTTTGAATGGTTAGCCACTGAAAACCTTATGAATAGCAGCAGAACACTGTCAGATATAGTGTTGAAAGATGATTGCCTCAGGTTGAAAGGCACTCAAAATACAACTGGAGAAGAACTTTCTCCTCAAAGTAAAGTTGACCTTAATGATGTGGCTAGAGCAAAGCTTTCAGGTTCTTCATTTGTTGAAGGGGCACAACTCAAAATAAGAAGAAATAACTTCAAACATTCATTAATAATTAGGATGTAGAATGTATGAAATATGGATATAGGAAAATTGGAAGTTGTCAAAATGAAATGGAAAGCATAAAGATTGATATCCTAGACATTAGTGAGCAAATGGACTGGTATTGGCCTTTTAAAATCAGACAATCATATGGTTTATTATTCTGGGAGTAAAGTTTTGCTAAAGGTCATACAGAAACGGCTACAATCATACATTGACAGAGAACTTCCAGAGGTTCAAGCTGGATTCAGAAGAGGCTGGGGAACGAGAGATATCATTGCTGATGTCCGGTGGATCTTGGCTGAAAGCAGAGAATATCAGAAAGATGTTTTACCTATGCTTTATTGACTACGCAAAGACTTTTGA
>NW_006408644.1:8177921-8188758 GCF_000296735.1 Chrysochloris asiatica | reverse complement strand
GGCATCACTGATGGTGTCAAGTGTGACAGCGGTAGTGAGGTTGGCCCAGGATCGGACATTGTTTCGTTCTGCTGTGCATGGGGTTGCTATGAGTCAGTTCTGACTTGATGGCACCTGACAACAACATTATTCTGGGAATGACAAGCTGAAGAGGAATGGTATCATCATTCATCATCAAAAAGGGCATTTCCAGATCTATCTTGAAGTACAATGCTGTTTGTAATAGGATAATATCAACACACCTACAAGGAAGACCAGTTAATACTATGCACCAATCACTAAATCCACTGTTGATAAAATTGAATTCTACCAACTTCTTAAGTCTGAAATTGAACAAACATGTAATCAAGATGCATTGATAATGCCTGATAATTTAAATGTGAATGTTGTAAACAAATGAATCAGTATCTGGAAAGTATGGCATTGGTGACAGAAATGATGCTGGAGATTGCATGATAGAGTTTTGCAAGATCAATGACTAATTCATTGCAAATATTTTTTCCAACAACATAAACAGCAACTATACACATAAACCTCACCAGATGGAATACACAGGAATCAGATTGATTACATCTAATGAACATCAAACACTACAGCCTTCAGTATGGATTGTACCTCATCAAAAACCCTTACAAACGGACTAATTAATGATACTATGAAAAACAGAGAAAAAAAATTGAATTTGACAAAGTTTTCACTTTGCATAGACCCTTAATCAATTCTCATGGAAACATCAGTCAAGAAATCAAAGGATGAATGGCCTTAGGCAAATCTGCTTCAAAATACCTCTTTAAAGAATTTAAGAGCAAAAATGTCAGTTTGAGGACTAAGATGAGCCTGACCCAAGCCATGGTATTTTCAAACATGGGATGTTGGACAATGAATAAGCAGGACCAGAGAAGAATTGATGCATTTGAACTATTAGTGTTGGAGAAGAATATTGAAAGTACCACAGACTGCTAGAATAACCAACAAATTTATCTTGGAAGAAGTATAACCAGAATGATCCTTACAAGCGAAAAGGACTAAACTTAGTCTCTTGTGCTTTGGACATATTGTTATGAGGGACCACTACCTGAAGAAGGACATCATGCTTGGAAGAGTGGATGATCAGAAAAAAGAGGAAGACCCCCAACAAGATGGATTGACACAGTGGCAGCCTAGGTTATCAAAATGAATATTGTAGTTATTAAGGTATGGATTTGGAATACCTACTTCTCAGGCCCCAAGCCTTTCCCCTAAGAGTAGCAAAGAGTAAGCAGGCTGCCTGAGCACTTGTGAGGATAGCACAGGATTAACCAGTGTTTCATTCTGTTGTTCATAATGCTGCTATGAGTTAGAACCTACTCGACAATTCATAACAACAAACAACAGCAATTAAAAAAAAAAAAAAAACCGTTTTCAGACTGAAGTTCCATGTGTCTTCTCTGTCTTGTTCCCACCACTCCATATGTCTACGAGGAAGATAAGTTAATACAACTATTATTCAAATTTATGCACCAACCACTAAATCAGTAATGATGAAATTTGAAAATTCTATTAACCTCTTCAGTCTGAAATTGATCAAACATGCAATCAATATATAGTGTAGTGTTTATGAATCAGGGTGCTAACCTCAAGATCGGCAATTCAAAACTACCAGCTGTTCCTTGGGAGAAAAATGAGACTTTCTGCTCCCGTAAAGATTTACAGCCTCAGAAACCTGTGCAGGGTCACTATGAGTCGGAACCGACTCCACAGTACTTGACAACAACAACAACAACATTAGTGATTGGAATGCAAAGGTCAGAAACACAGATGAAGGATCAGTAGTTGGGAAATATGGTCTTGGTGATAGAAGTGATGCAGGAGATCACATGAAAAAATTTTGCAAGACCAATAACTTGTTCATTGCAAATACCTTTTTTAAAAACATAAAAGGCAACTATGCACATGGACCTCACCAGATGGACTACACAGGAATCAAGTTGACTACACTTGTGGGACCAGAGAGTGGAGAAACAGCAGTCAAAACAAGGCCAAGGGCAGATTGTGGAATAGACCATCAACTGCTCATATGAAACTTCAGGCTGAAGCTGAAGAATATTAAAAAACAAAACCCTCCATGGGACCCAAAATATGACCTTGAGTTCAGAGACCATCTCAAGAACAGATTTGATGCATTAGATATTAATGACCGAAGACCAGAAGAGTTGTGGGTAAGAAGGGTAAGAAGACTCACAGTAAGGGGGAAATACCAGCAAAGGCAAGTAATTTTGTAAGATGATTATTCTCTTCTGTAAAACATCATACAGGAAGAAAGCAAAAGGTCATTAAAAAGACAAGAAAGACCTGTGGAACCTCTGCATTGCATAAGACCATAGGTGGAATCCTGAACCTCACCCAGAATCTTCTGAGGTGGGAAATTTCCACTTGAAAGGATAAGCAGACCAACCTGGAGGGACTAGAAGAACAGAAGATACTTCTTGAAAGAAAGACCAACAGGAAAAATACAAAACAATAATGGCAGTCCAACTGATTACTACAAGAACAAGCAAGTTGCTCGCGTAGAAGACATCAAGGCAAGTGGCCAGGTATCCTCGGGGCAAACACTCTTCCAAGACTAAGACTCAATGGGAATACACAAGCAGACATGCGCTCTGATTGGTGACCACGTTGGTCACCGATGAGAGGAAGAGAGGGGAAAATAGCAATGAAGCTGCGAGCTAAGCCCTGCAACGCTCAATAGATTCCTGTGAACCTGGGTGGAGACCTGGTTGGCCAGCATTGTGGCAAGACCTGGGAACTCTTGGGTCCAGAGTCAGTGACATACCCACAGAGGACTACAGTGGAGAGTGAAGTATCCAGCTAATAAGAAGAGAGGGCATATGCATAAGAACACCCACTTTACCTGGATGATCAGAGCTCAACTAGAAGAAGAAAGGAGAGGGAAAAAAAGAGTAATCTGATACCATTTGATGAACTTGACCTATACCTTTGGATGCAGTAGCTCAAAAGAGGGAAGAAATCTTTGCAGTGAGGATCATTCCCACCCCCTCCATACACAGAGTAGGCAGGGATAGGCAACTTGGACATTGGCTACCCAAAATGGTGGGGAGGGACTACAAAGGCAAGAAGTGACTAGCTTACAAGCTTTCAAGAAGGAACCTAGATTCAGAGGGAGTGGAGGAAGGTAGAATCTTCACTGAGTAGTATCCAATTAGTCTAGGCAGGGCTAATGAAAGGAGATGGGGATAGGTCCCTTGTAGTACAATGGTGAATAATTGTTTTCAGGACTGACTGTGAGGGTTGGAAATGTAAAGGTGGATGTTTTGTAACAAAAGTCCAGGAGCAAACGTCCCTGGAACCATCAAGGGAGAAGAGCAGAGTGGGGGACCCTACTCAGAGAAGCAGTGACACCAGAGACAGAGGCAGAGACGATGACATGGAGAGATGGAGCAGCTGGGGACTCCAGGCCCAGAGAGGAGAGGGTCTGTGTCCTGACCACCAGGGGTGGGAGGATGGAGCAGGATTGCAGGGTATATCCTTTGGTTGGTTGATGATGCATGGAGGGGATTGTAACCATAGCAACAAAACAATTTATGATAGGATGAATGTAAAGCTAATGTTCTCCCATGTAAACTATCACATAATTCACAATAAACATTAAAAAAAAAAATTCTTCACTAACAACAGGAAAAAAAAAAAAAGAATGGAAAGAAAGAAAACACTGAAATACATGTCAGAAGAGACTCTGAAACATTTTTCTGAGTGTAGATAAGCCAAAGTGACTGGAAAAAATGAGGAAGTAAAAGAGCTGAATAGAAATTTTCAAAGGTCAGCTCTACAAGACAAAGTCAAGTATTATAATGAAAGTGCAAAGACCTGGAGTTTAAAAACCAGAAGGGAAGAACATGCTCAGCATTTCTCAAGCTTAAAGAACTTATGAAAAATTCAAACCTCAACTTGCAATATTGAGGTACTGCAGGATAATGCATTGAACTAAAAGGTTGGTTTGAACCGTAAAGTCTGTGGTTCAAACCAACCAGCCACTCCTCGGAAACCCTACACAGAGTCACTATGAATTGGAACTAACTTGATGGCACTTAATAAAAACAATAACATGGGCAAAATATTGAATGACGCAGAAAACATCAGCAGAAGATGAAAAGAATACACAGTCACTGTAACAAAAAGAAATGGTCAATGTTCAACCATTTTAAGAGGTAACATATGATCAAGAACCAATGGTACTTGAAGACGAAATCTTAGCTTCACTGGACACTAGCAAAAAGCAAGGCTCCAGTAATTAATGGAATACAAGTTGAAATCTTTAAACAAACTGATCCAGCACTGGAGGCAACCACTCATCTATATGTCAATAAATTTGGATGACAGCTATCTGGTCAATTAATTGGAAGAGATCCATATCTATGCCCAGTTGAAAGTGGTACAATGGAATGTGGAAATTATTGAACAAAATCATTAATATCACATACAAATGAAATTTTGCTAAAGATAATTCTAAAACGCCTGTAACAGTACACCAGAAATTCAAACTGGATTCGGTTGAAAGCAAAGAATATCAGAAAGATGTTTGCTTGTGTTTTATCAACTATGCAAAGGCTTTTGATACTGTGGATCATGACAAACAATTGATAACATTACGAAGAACGGGTTTTCCAGAACACTTAATTGTGCTCATGAAGAACCTGTACATAGATCAAGGGGCAGTCATTTGAACAGAACAAGGGGATATTGAATGATCTAAAATTAGCAAAGGGGTGCATCAGGATTGTAGCCTTTCACCATACTTATTCAATTTGTGTTCTGAGCAAATAATCTGAGACGCTGGATTATATGAAGAACATGGCATCAGGATTGGAGGAAGACTCCTTATCAACCTGTGATATGCAGATGATAAAACCTTGCTTGCTAGAAGGGAAGAGAAATTAAAATACTGATGAGGATCAAAGACGACAGCCTTCAGTGTGGATTGCACTTCAATGAAAAGAAAACAGAAATCCTCTCAACAGGACCAATAAATGGAGAAAAGATTGAAGTTATCAGAAACTTCATTTTGCTTGGAACCACTATCTACACTCATGGAAGCAACAGTCAAGAAATCAAACAACATGTTACATTAGTCAAATCTGCTACAAAAGACTTCTTTAAAGTACTAAAGAGCAAAGTTCGAGGAATAAGGTGTTCCTGAACAAACCATGGTATTTTCAATTGCCCTCATACGCATGTGAAAGTTGGACAACGAATAAAGACTGTAGAAGAATTGATGCATTTGAGTTATGGCGTTGAAGAATATTAAGGGTACCATGGATTGCCAGAAAAACAAACAAATGTTTGTTGTAAGAAGTGCAACCAGAATTATTCTTAGAAGCCAGGATTATCAGACTTCATCTCTGATACTTCAGACATGTTATCTGGAGGGGCCAGTCCCTGGAGAAGGACATAGTTCTTGATAAAGTGGAGGGTCAGCAGAAATAAGGAAGACCCCCCAAAGAGATGGATTGATACAGTGGCAGCAACAATGGGCTCAAACATAACATCAAGTGAAGATGACACAAGATCAGGCAGTGTTTGATTCTGTTGTGCATAATAGCACCATGTGTTGGAACTGACTTGAGGGAATTGATGTTAGTTTCCTTATTGTTAAAATGAAAAGAATAAAATTACCCACGTCAATAGACTAGACATGCAGATGAAATGAGATTCACATGTGAAGTGTCCAGCGCATTGCCTGGCACATGGTAAGTGTTCAATAAAAATTATTTATTAGTGTTTTTCACCCTGTATTAGAGCAAACTTGTCAGAAATCAATGAATAGGAGCAAACTTTTACAACATTCATTCAATTTCATGAGCTCATTGGTAGTACTGTTATGAGGGAAAAGCATGTACTGAGAGGAGTGTTGGGGAAAGTGTCACGATTTGAGGAGGTAAAGTAGAAATGACACTTTGATGCCAGGAAATGACTTGATGAATGAAGTTTCAGAAGATTAAAACACCAGAGAGGAAATTATTCATTGCCAAGGCACTTTACTCTAGGATAAATGATTTCTACTAACACAGCCTAGTCCCTAAACAAATGAACAAAAACCAACCTTTTCATAAATCCCAACTGATGCCTACCCCCTGTATGTCAGAGTAGAACTGTGTTCCATAGGATTGTCAATGGCTCTAAGGAGCTCTGGTAGCATAGTGGTTACAAATTGGGCTGCAAACCACAAGGTCAACGGTTTGAAACTACCAGCTGTTCCGTGGGAGAAAGATGAGGCTTTCTGCTCAACAACAACAAAGATTTACAGCCTAGGAAACCCTGTACAGGGTCGCTATGAGTCAGAACCGACTCCACAGCACATAACAACAACAACATCATCTTTACAGAAGCAGATCATCAGGCCTTTCTTCCAAGGTACCCCTGGGTGGGTTTGGTTAGTGCTGTTGTGAAGTCAATTCTGACTCATAGCAACCCTAAATTCAACTATAGAGTTTCTGAGGCTTTAAATCTTTGTGGGAGCAGAAAGCCTCATGTTTCTCCCACAAAACTGCTAGTAGGTTCAAACCACTTAACTTGTGGTTCACAGTCCAGTACTTATCCTACAGAGCCACTGTACTTCCAGACTTACAGCACATCTTAGTTTATAGGTCCCAATGGGAGTAACAGGAACATTTCACTTATACTAGACTGGCACTATGGGTTAATGCACTGGACTGCAAGGTCAGTTTGAACTGCAAGGTCAGTGGTTCAAGCTCACCAACCACTCCTTGGAAACTCTATACAAGGTAGCTATGAGTTGGAACTGACTCAATGGCACTTAACAACAACAACAACAGCAACAGACTGAAGGGAATTTCATATGACTCCATTAAAATTGTAGCAATTAGTCAAAGAAAAGAAAAGGAGGAGGGAAAATGGAAAAGTCCCACTTTATAAGGATGTGTATATTTCCCCAAGTGGTGTAAACAGTAAACACACTCTTAGAGTAAAAGAAAGACTGGTAGTCTGAGTTCATTCAGAAGACATCAGAAGAAAGGCCTGGTGATCTACTTCCAAAAAAATCAGGAGTTACCATGCGTTGGAATCTACTAGATGGCATCTAGTACTGTATATTTCCCAAATGTGGATCTCTGTTCTAATTAATCCCCTTCACAAAAATATTCAAAATGCCTTACATTCTCTAAATCACAATGCAAATCCAAAGATAAATACTTTTAACATTTAATCCTTGGCTTCCAAGCTAACTGTGCGCCCAGACATTTCTTACATTAGTTGTGTTTGCACTCTTTCAAGGCATCATGAATCCAATCCTTTAGACTGCTTCTTTGCTGGATGGATACGTGTGCTAGTAACATCCAGAGCTCTTCAGAATGGTATTCCTAATTTATTGTGTATAATGTCCTTTGATATTGTGGAAGATGCTGTTGTTGTTGTTAAGTGCCATCAAGTCGGTTCCGACCCATAGCGACCCTGTACAGGGTTTCCGAGGGTGTAAATCCTTACGGGAGTAGAAAGCCTCATCTTTCTCCCGTGGAGCGGCTGGTAGTTTCGAACCGCTGACCTTAAGGTTCGCAGCCCGATTCGTAACCACTACGCTACCAGAGCTCCTTGGAAGATGCTGTTAGTGCTCACCAACTGTCTGTGTGCTTCTTTACATTTGGTTAGTAGTTAAAATTTTAATCATTCACACCACACAGGGACCTTGCCAGCCCCTACCAGTTCAGTTTCCCATCATACAACAAAGACTGCAATACAGACTTAAGACAGGGCAAAGCCCAGAACTTAACAATTACCCAGATTTCTCCTCCTAGTCACATTTCTGTAATAGTTCTGTGATTTGGAGCATTCCAATTGACTCCTTGTTGTTGTTGTTGTTGTTGTTGTTGTTGTTGTTAAGTGCCGTTGAGTCGATTCCAACCCATAGCGACCCTGTATAAGGTTTCCAATGAGCAGCTGGTGAGCTTGATCTGGCAGTTCAAACAACTTTGCAATCTGATGCATTAGCCCACAGCGCCACATCAGGACTCCAATTGACCCCCTTGAAAAGGTAAAATTGTGGCAGAAGATTCAATTGATGAGTTTACTTGGAAGAGGATTGTTTTAGGACTAGTTTTAGGGGTCAGGAAACCTCCTGCTGGGTCAAGGCTCAAAAGAAATAGGGGGAAAGGTGGGAGTCAAGGTGAGAATTCTGTTTTGATCATACTAATGGCTACAAACTGAAATCTTTAATGTCATTCTCATCCCCAGCTTTCGTGTTTATGGAGTGTCTACTCTGTGCACAATAATGCTAATCATTGCAAGGGATACAAAAGAAGCAACAAATAACTTCCTGCTTCCCAAATGTGATTACACTGAAGTGGGGAAAATATGCTGTATTTTCTGCCTGCAACTAATTTCAGATTGGAGAATACAATAGGAACAGCTGCACTAATTGCTTTTATTTTACATACAGCGCTTACCTAGAGTTAGGGCCTCTTGAACTCAGTTCACAAACTGACATAAAATCATGTGTGGGCACTTCTGTTTGTTATAGAATTGCAGCCAGAGCTGTATAAAATTCTATGTTTATGTTCTCTCATTGGACTAGAATTCCATAGTTTTTAAACAACAATCAACCTAGTCAAATATCTCTGGTCTTCCCAGAGAAGGGCTGAAGGCCCCCCATAGGCGTGAGTACAGTGGGTTAACATCAGGCATTCCTACACCAGCTCTGTTTTCTGTCAAGGTCCATTTGCCATTTGGAGGCCCTGTTTTTGTTTTCCACTCCTGATGGGTGAGCAACCATTTGTGAAAAAACTAATTGTGAAGGAACCAGGGCAATAACAGACCAAGCAGAATGAACCTTAGCCACCAACGAGCTACCAACCCACGCATTGGTACACTCTCCAGATTCCTGTGTCAGAGTTCCTTGAACCTCCCTCTAAGGGTAAGAAGGCGCACAGTGAGGGGGAGGTACCAGCAGAGGCAAGTTAATTTTGTATGATGATTATTCTCTTCTGCAACACATTTACAAAAAGTTCTCCTTCACTAATCTGGGGAAGGTTAGACGTAAATCTGCCTAAAAGTCTCTTGCAGCCACGTGAATCTCAGGTACGTCCTGACTCCCACAGAGACTGTCTTAGTGCCCACACTGTCTAGACTTTACTTCTGCTTAATCCTACCAGGATTCAAACTATCCAGAAGATCTATGCTTATTGAAAGCTGGCTGCTTCTGCTATTACAACTACTATTATCACTGCTTTCTCCTCTTGGGAAAGCTCAGGCTAAGAGAACAGAACTGAGAAATCAACTTTGACCTCAAGAGGAGAACCCTGTGAGACCTTCAGGAGGGGCTAATATTTAAACTGGTCCCCAGGAAGACAAGGGCATTTTTAGACTAAGAGAACAACATGAGGAAGGGCACCGAAGTCTGCAAGTGATTTGTACGCAGTCAAGCAGACTGTGAAAGGCATTGAATGCCAAGTAAAGGAAATTGGACTTACTACTCCGGATAATGGGGTGTTTTAAACAGATGAAACACAATCCAACCCACATTTTAGTAAGAGAATTCTGGAGGGAGTATGGAGACTTGGAGTGAAAAAAGACAAAGAAACCATTTAAAGGAGTCCTGGTGTGGAGCTGTAGGATACGCAATGAACTGCAAGGTTGGCAGTTCAAACTCACCAGCTGCTCCTTGGAAACCCTATACAGGGTCGCTATGAGTCAGAACCGACTCAATAGCACTTAACAACAACAACAATAACCACAAGCAAAGGTCTGTGAGGCAAAGGTGGTTCCCTGGTATAATTCTCGCCTTCCATGCAGGAAATACAGTTTTTATTCCTGGCACCTCCTGCATACACAGCTACTGTCTGTCAGTGGAAGCGTGTGTGTTGCTATGATGCTGAAGTACTGTCAGCAGAGCTCACAGACTAAAATGGACTAGGAAGAAAAGCATGGCAATCTACTTCTAAAAATCAGCCAATGAAAACCCTATGGGTCATAGTATGCTACCTTGAAGAATAACAAGGAAGCTGCAAGCCACCACATAACATGGATGAACCTTGAAGACATTATGTTGAGTGAAATTAGTTATCCACAAAAGGAGAAATACTGCATAGGACCACTACTGTAAAAGTCTAAGAAAAAGAACCCATACTAAAGGGGAAGGGGGAGGGGGGGTTGATAGCTACTGGGATGTGGGGGTGGGGTAAGGGGAGGGAGGGGAAGGTGGAGCGGAACACAGGGTAGGGAATAGACACAGGATAGTTTGGGTGCTAGGGAGGGGTCAATATACAAGAAGGGGGAGGGGAATGGAAGAACAAAGCAGATGGGAGAACAATTAGGCATGTTTGCATGGGCTAAGTGAGACAGAGGTAAATAATGATGTATGCACAACCTTCAAAAAACAGAGCTCTGAGATACAGGGATTGAGACATGGTTGGAATGGGGAAAGGGGGGGAAATAATGTTAAGATGCTTGGCTGTCTTTTGAATCTTGGTTTCCCTGGCATACCATTATAAAATAGACACTGGAGGGGGAGAGAAAGGAATAGCCAGAAGTATCACCATAGAAAGTTTGTAAGTCCATCTTCTGCCTATAACTGATTGGAGTATCTAAAATGGGGCTACAACATGCCCACTTGACCTGGCTTCAATGACTGGATGATCTGAGCTCAACTAGAAGAAGAAAGAAGAGGGGAAAAAAAGAGTAATCTAATACAATTTGACGAACTTGACCTACACCTATGGATGCAGTAGCTCAAAAGAGGGAAGAAATCTTTACAGCAAGGATCATTCCCACCCCCTCCATACACAGAGTAGACAGGAATGAGCAACTTGGACATTGGCTACCCAAAATGGGG
>NW_006408644.1:8175990-8176591 GCF_000296735.1 Chrysochloris asiatica | reverse complement strand
TCCCTTCTTCAGAGGACATGGCAGTGAATTTGGATCCTGGGAATTTAAAAATTGAAGAGCCTCAGTAACAGCTAACGCTGAAGAGCAGAGAGAATCGGGAGTGATTAACTTTGCAGACTAGGAGTGGAGGTCCTTGGGACAATCAAGGGAGAAGAACGGAGAGTGGGATCCTACCCAGAGAAGCAGTGACGCCAGAGATGGAGAGCAGAGACGATGATGTGGAGAGATGGAGCGGCTGGGGACTTGAGATCCAGAGAGGGAGAGGGGCTGCATGCTGACAACCCCGGGGGGTGGGGTGGGGTGTAGGCTTGCAGGGTATACCCTGTGATTGGTTGATGATGCATGGTGGGGATTGTAACCATGGCAACGAAAGGATATATGCTAGGATGAATGTTCTCCCATGTAAACTATCACAGAATTCACAATAAAACGTTAATAATAATAATAATAATAATAAACCTATGGGTCACAATGGTCTGATCTGCAACTGATCATAGACATGCCATAGGATTGTTGTTGTTGTTGTCAGGTGCCATCGAGTCGGAACCGACTCATAGCAACCCCATGCACAGCAGAACGAAACAATGTCCGATCCTGGGCC
>NW_006408644.1:8166039-8175757 GCF_000296735.1 Chrysochloris asiatica | reverse complement strand
AGTCCATGGCACTTTCAGTATTCTCCTCCAACACCACAACTCAAAGGCATCAATTCTTCTACGATCTTCCTTATTCACTGTCCAGCTTTCACATAGGCAGGGTTTAGTTCAATTGTGCATGAGGTAACCATGAGTCAGGGTGACTAGATTACAGCTAACAACAACAGCAAAGGTCTAGGAAAGAAACGAGACCTGTATCTATAGTAATGGTACTGGGGATTGAAAGGCAGCCAATTTGAAAAACACAAAGAAGCATGGTGTGTCTTTAAGAACTTGTGCTCTAAGAGATCATCTAAGGCACAAAAATTGGTCTCTATTCTCCTGGAACAACAGAAGGAGGAGAGTTAGGAATAGGAGGAGGATATAAGATGTGTGACTAATTGCTTCCATCAACAACTGACTCCATAGCCATGAAACCTGAAGAACGAGATGATGCCCAGCTACCACTACTGAATACTCTGATCAAAGATCCCGTAGAACAATTCTGATCAAAAGGGGGGGGGGGGAATGCAGAACAGAATTTCAGTTCTCATGGACTCCAGATTTTCTGGACCTCTGATGGCCGAATGAATCCCTGAAACTCTTGCCCTGAATAATTTTTAAATCTTAATACAATAATATCTCCCTGAAGTCTTCTTAAAACCAAACAATAGTGTGTTGTTGTTGTTGTTGTTAAGTGCCGTCGAGTCGGTTCCGACCCATAGCGACCCTGTACAGGGTTTCCAAGGGTGTAAATCCTTACGGGAGTAGAAAGCCTCATCTTTCTCCCGTGGAGTGGCTGGTAGTTTCGAACCGCTGACCTTAAGGTTCGCAGCCCGATTCGTAACCACTACGCTACCAGAGGTTAGCTTAACTAAAAAGAATGTCTGCCTTGAGCAGTGTGCTCTTTTAAGATATATCTGTATGGGATTAAATTGACAACAGCAACTCATAAGATTAGACAGAAAACTTAGAGGCCAATGAATTTCTGTTTAATGGGGAAGGAACAATTCATAAAAGGAGGGTGATAATGGTTGTACAACTTGAAGAATATAATCAATGTCACTCAATTGTTAGTGTAGAAACTGTTGAATTGGTATATGTTTTGCCATGCATATTCTCAACAACAACAAAATCAATTAAATTGGGAGGGGCAAAAAAAATACACCTGTTCTGCAAAAGACAGTGTTAAAAGAATGAAAATACAAGCCACAGATTGGGAGAAAACATTTTAAATCCAAAGCTCACATAAAACTTTATCCAAAATATACAAAGTACTTTCAAAATTCCGTTACGCATAACTCATTAAAAAAATGGGCAAAAGATGTGAGCAGACACTTCACCAAATAACATATATGGGTGACAAAAAAGATGCTTAACATCATTACTCAGTAGAGAAATGCAAACTAGACCACAATGAGATATCACCATACACATAGCAGAATGACTAACATTAAAAAGACAACCATATCAAGTATGGGTACAATTGTGGAGGAACTGGAACACTTACCCATTGCTGGTAGTGATATAAAATGGTACAGATGCCTTAACAATAGCTCTGTGGTTTCTTAAATAGTTAAACCTACACCTATAGCCTATCTAGCCTTAATTACTAGTCTTAAGTAATTTCCCCCAAAGAAAGGGAAATATATGAAGAGTTGGACAAGAATGTTCATTATGGTCTTAATGTCCTTTAACAAATTAATGAATAAAAACCTGGCATATTTATAGTATCCATAATTTGTTAGGATCCACATAGCCAATGCTTCTGCATAGTCAGTAGTCAATAAAACACAGGTAGACATCTTTTTTATATTATCTGCTTTCAACCAAGATCCATTTGACATCAGTTATGATATCCCTCCTTCTACATCCTCTTCTGGTTTTGGCTTGAGTTCCTGACAGTTCCCTGTCGATGTACTGCTGCAACTATTTTTTAATTATCTTCAGAAATAATTTACTTGCATGTAATATTAATCATATTTTTCAATAATTTCCACATACTATTGGATCTACTAACTTTCTCTGGGATGGGCAAAAATATGGATATTTTCCTGTAGGTTGGCCAGGTACTTGCCTTCCAAATTTCTTAGCATAGATAAGTGAGCACTTCCAGTACTGCACCATTTATTTGTTGAAACGTCTCACTTGGTATTCCATCAATTTGTGGAGTCTTGTATTTCACCAATGCCTTCAGTACATCTTAGACTTCTTCCCTCAATACCATCAGTTCTTGATTATATGCTACTTTCTGAAATGGTTGTTGTTGTTGTTAAGTGTCGTCAAGTTGATTCCAACTCAGCAAGCGACCCTGAAATGGTTGAATGTCGACAAATTCTTTTGGCACAGTGAGTCTGTATATTCCTTCCACTTACTTTTCCTTATTTATTTTTAATTTTTTATTGTGAAGTGAGTGATAGTTTACATGTGAGAACCTTGGCTTTGCACCATCATTTCATTGCAATGATTACAATCTCCTCTGTGCTTCAGCATTCAGTATTTGCTTCCATTCCTTCTGTTTTTGGTATGTTTGTTTGTTTTTTGAGGGGTGTGCACAAAAACACTTGGGAATATATAATAATTCAAACAACCAAAGGGCACATTCTGCAAGCCTGCCTCCGGGCCGCCAGCACCCAGTCCCTCTCTTTCCATGAGTAGAGTCCTCAGCTGCTCCCTTTCTCCATGTCCACATCTCTGTCTCCACCTCTGGTGTCCCTGCTTGTCTGGATAGGGTTCCACATTCTGCTTTTACTTTTCTCCCTTGGTGGTGCTAGGGTCCTCTGTTTCTGGACTGTAAAATTAACTACTCCCCCATTTTTGTTACAAAGCTCCTACCTTTACACTTGTGACAGTCACAATTGGTCATGTTAAGAATTTCTCACTATTGAATCATAAGAATTTTATCCCCATCTCTTCTCACCAGACCCATCTAGACAAGATGAAAACTATTCAGTGGGGACTCTCTCTTGAAAACTTGTAAGCCAGACAGTTTGTGCATTTATCGCCCCCTCATTTTAGGTAGCCCATGTCTAAGTTGCTAGTCCCTATCTATCCTGTATACAGAAGGGATAGGATTGATACTTGATGTGAAGAGCCTTTCCCTCTCAGTTGGTATTTTGAACTACTACATCCATAAGTATAGGTCAAGTTCATCAAATTGTAGCAATACACTTATTTCCTTTATCAAAAATTTGTTTTTTCAGTCTTCCTCTATTCAAGTTCTGATTATCAAACCATCGAGTCTAGGTCAAATGGATATTATCAGCAAGTTTGGGCATTCTTGTGCATCTCCCCTCACTTCATATGAGCTGGAGCTTCACTGTCAGCTCTAGCCCTCTGTGGTTATGTCCTTGTCCATGAGCTCAGGAGTCCCCAGGTATTACCACGCTTTGGACCAACCAGCCCTTCCTCTTCTCACTCTCATCTCCAGGTCAACAGGAGTCTATGGAACATGGTTGAACTCAGCCCATTTCTTCATTGTTTCCTTTCCCCCTCTTCCACTCACCAGTAGGCCAACAAGCTTACATGTCTGCTCATGTGTTCCCTTTGATTTTCAGTCTTGGAGGGGGCTTTGTCTTGAAGGGACTTGATTGCTTGCTTTGATGGCTCCCCAGCAAACAACTTGCTTGTTCTTGTAGTAACTAATCATACTGCCAGTTTTGTTTTGGATATTTCCATTTCATCTTTCTTTCAAAAAACATCTTCTGTTACTCTAACTGTTCCAGGTTGGTCTGCTTGTCCTATCTAGTGGGAATGTCTCGCCTCAGAAGGTTGTGAATGGGGCTCAGGATTCCAGCTAAGGTCCTATACACTTACAAGAGGCCAATTTTACTGGGCAAGTTCTAGAACCCCTTTTAGGCATTCCAACCAGTTATAGGCTGAAGATGGGCTTACAGGCTTTCTGTAATCCTGTTTTCCAACATTCCTTTGTACCCCAATCAAATGTCTATTTTGCACTAGTAGGCAAGGGAAACCAATATTTATAAGACAGTCATGCATTTTAACATTATTTCCCCTCTTCAGACTGCCACAATCGCTGTATCACAGAGCCCTGTTGTTCCAAGGTTGTGCATACATCACTATTTACCTGTCCCATTTAGCCCATGCAAACCTGCCTCAGTGTTCCCCTATATACCTTGTTCTTCCACTCCCCTGTTCTTGTGTACTGCCTTCCCCAACACCCGAACTATGATGTGTCTACCCCCTACCATGTGCTCTACAATCCCCTCCTTCCACATCCCTAACCCCCACCTCACTCCCACCAGTAACCAACAAAAAATTGTTTTTTTCCTTTTAGTATAGTTATTTTTTCTTAAGCTTTTGCAATAATGGTCTTATGTAGTATTTGTCCTTTTGTGACTGACTAATTTCACTCAGCATAATGTCCTCAAGTTTCATCCATGTTATGTGGTGGCTTTCAGGTTCCTTGTTATTCTTCAAGGTAGCATAATATTCCATTGTGTGTATGTAGCAAAGTTGGTTTATCCATTCTTCCATTGATGGGCACTTAGGCTGTGTTCATCTTTTTGCTATTGTGAATTAGTGGTGCTATGAACATTGGTGTGCATATATCTACTCGTGTTATGGCTCGTATTTCTTGTGGATATATACCAAGTAGAGGAATTGCTAGATCATAAGATATTTCTATTTTCAACTTTCTGAAGAAACACCATAATGTTTTCTAGAGTGGTTAGACCATTTTGCATAACCACCAACAATGTAGGAGGGTCCCAGTGTCTACACATCCGGGCCAGCATTTATTGTGCTCTGTTTTTTTTTTTAACTTTGCTGTTATTGCTGGTGTGAGATGATATCTCATTGTTGTTTTGTTTTGTTCTTAAGTTTTTATTGTGAATTGAGTGAAAGTTTATAAGGCAGATCATCAGTTTTACATTCAACAAATCATACACCTTGTCACCTTGTTTCATTACAATGTTTATAATCCCCTCCATGTACCATTCAATAACAATATTTCTCTCTATTCACTTTAGCTTTTTTTTTTTTTTTTTTAAACAGTCAGGCATATATTTACACCACCAAAGGGCACATTCTGCAAGTCTGCCTCCTGGCCACCAGCTCTTAATACCTCTCTTCCCGTGAATCTAGAGTCCTCAGCTGCTCCCTCTCTCCATGCCCCCATCTCTGCCTCCATCTCTGGTGTCACTGCTTCTCTGGATAAGGTCCCACAGTCTGCCTGTGCTCTTCTCCCTTGAGGGTCCTAGGGTCCTTTGTTTCTGAACTGTAAGATTAACTACTCCCCTTTTTTTTGTTACACAACTTCTACCTTTACAATTGTGACAGTCACAATTAGTCATTATAACTATTACTCACTATTCAATCATAAGAATCTTATCCACATCTCTTTTAACCAGACCCATCTAAATAAGATGAAAACTATTCAATGGGGACTCTTTCTCCCCCTCCCCCCCACAAACGCTCTTAAACTAAATTCCCACTTGAAGCCTTGTAAACCAGACACTTAGTGCCTTTATCTCCCCCTTATTTTAGGTGGCCAATGTCTATGTTGCCTGTCCCTATTTACCCTGTGTACAGAGGGGATAGCATTGATACTTGCTGTGAAGACTCCTTCCCTCTCTGTAGGTATTTAGAGTTACTACCTCCATGAGTATAGGTCAGGTTCATCAAATTGTAAGCTGCTCCTTGGAAACCCTATCCAGGGTCGCTATGGGTTGGAAGCGACTCGATGGCACTTAACAACAACAACAACCCTTGATTCCTTTATCAAAAATCATTTGTTTGTTTGTTTGTTTGTTTTATCTTCCTCTAGTCACGTTCTGATTATCAAGCCATCGAGGCTAGGTCAAATGGGTACTATCTGTAAGTTTGGGTGTTCTTGTGCATCTCTCCTCACTTCATATCAGCTGGATACTTCACTCTCAGCTCTAGCCCTCCATGGCTAGCTATGTTCTTGTCCATGGGCTCAGGTGTCCCCAGGTCTCACCGCATTTTGGACTAAGCAGCTATTCCTCTTCTAGTAGAAGTAGAGGGTCAGTGAAAATGAGAAAACCCTTTAACAAGATGCATTGACACAGTGACTGCAACAATGATTTAAAACATCACAATGACTGTGAGGATGGTGCAGGACTGAGCAGCATTTTGTTCTGTTTTACATAGGGTCACTATGAATTGGAACAGACTCCACTGCACCTAACAGTATCAAAATAACAACAGGACATAAGGAAGAAATAAGAGTAAAAAGAGGCCCCCCATGAAAGATTTTTCTCTGGTGGAAGCTTTTGCCTGTGGGGCTATGAGGGATTTCTTGCCAGGGTTTGCAGTGATATCACTAGCCAAGCCTCAGAAATATATTTTCCTGAGGACAGCAATTATTTATTTACTTAGAACTTTAGAAATACAATGGTGGATAAAGTTTAGAAAATTTTTAATTCAACATATAGTACCCTACTGTGCTACAAGGAGATCTTAGGTGGTGCAGGTAAGTGCTCAGCTACTAACCAATAGCTTAATGATGCAAACATATACAGAAGTTCATCGGAAGAAAGGCCTGGCAATCTCTTTCCAAAGGTTACAGTTTTGAAAACACTATGGAACATGGTTTTACTCTGACTCACATGGTATTACCATAAGTCAGAATCAATTTAAGGCAACTGGTATTTTTTAACGTGTTTTGGTTTGGTTTGGTTTACCATACTATATGGGTTAAACACTGGACTACTAACTGAAAGGTTGGCAGTTTGAATACACCCAGAGGTGTCTAAGAAGTAAAGCCTGGTAATTTGCTTCTGAAAAGTCACAGCCATGAAAATCCTATGGAGGACAGCTGTAATCTGAAACACACAGAGTATCCATGACTCCGAATGAATTTCAAGGGAAACTGCAGATTTTTTGGTATATATCCATAATATTATTTACTTTTTACTCCAAGCTTGCAAGGTAGTTCAACTCACTCATATTTGCAAATGAATAAATAAAAACTGGTAGAAGTTAAGGAACTGCTCAAAGTCATTTTAGAAGTGATAATCAAACATTCCAACTCATGTTTGATTATTTTAATCTTCTCTCTTGCATTCCCTCTACCAACCAGCAGGGTGCATCCTCTGCTCAAAATATCTTTTCTTTGCCTTTTTTGTTTGTTTTTAGGCACCAGAAGGTCATTTCTCGCTCAAAATGACCCAATGTGCAACAGAACAAAACACTGTTGTGTCCTATATCATCCTCACAGTTGTTATGTTTGAGCCCATTGTTGCACTGTATCAATTCATCTCATTGAGGGTCTTCCTATGTCTTTTTCACTGACCCTTCAATTTACCAACCATGGTGAAGCAGGGACTGGTTCCTCTTGACAACATGTCCAAAGAATGAGTGACAAATCTTGCCATCCTCCATTCTCAGTAACATTCTAGCTGTACTTCTTCCAAAATAGATTTGTTTGTTCTGGCAGTCCATGGTATATTCAGTCTTCTTCACTAGTACCATAATTCAAAGGCATCATTTTTTTTCCTTTGGTCTTTCTCATTCATTGTTCAGCTTTCACATGCTTATGAGTTGACTGAAAATATCATGGCTTGGGTCAGGCACACCCTAGCCCTCAAAATGATGTCTTTGCTCTTTAACACTTTAAAGAGGTTGGTTTTTTTTGCAGCAGATTTGCACATGTGATTTCTTGGCTGATGCTTCTATGGGCACTGATTGTGGATAAAAGTAAAGTAAAATGTTTTCAGAGCAGTTGGTATTGGTAGCCAGGTATCATCTACTTCTGGTGTCAGGGTTCTGGAGACTGATGTGTGTCTTCAATTTTCATCACTTCTTTACTACTGACAGGGAAAGACTAATAGTTGCAGCGTGAATGACTATTCACTTGGTTTTAAGACCCCAGTCACTACTCAACAAAGTAGAATGTAGAACATTGTTGTTATGGACTGTGTCAATTGATGCTGCTGTCCTCTGACTATGGTTCTGAGCCCCAGGCCCAATAACTCATTCCCTCAAGGTATTTGATTATGTCTAAGAAGCTTTCCTAATTTTGCCCCATTTTTGCTCTACGATAGTCATGGATATATTTACAGCAAATATCCTGTCAAACTTACCCCATTCTCCCTTCCACACCTGTTCAGTCTGCATGTTATCATTATTGAAGGATTATGCATATGACAATATTCACATTAGAAGGTCCTAGAAGGTATCCATTAGAACAGGAACCCACTCCTGGTTCCAAATCCAGAAACACCTAAAGTGTATGGGTTAACACACAGAATTTATTTTTCACAGTCTGAGGCTAGAAGTCTGAATTCAGATTGGCAATTCTAGGAAAAGGATCTCTTTAATTCTGTTGGTTCAGTAGGAAGATTCTTGTCTCTTCAGCTTCTACTTCCTGGTTCCCTGGAGATCTCCAAGTGTCTTAGCATCTCACTCCATTTCTGTTTCTTTTACTTGAGTATTTAATCTCTTTCTCTATCTCAAAAGAAATTGTATCAAAACACACTCTGCCATAATCTTATCTCATTAACATAACAACAACCCCTTCTCAAATGGGATTATATCCCTAGGCATAGGAGTTAGGATTCAAAACACAAATTTTGGGGGACATAATTCAATCCATAATAGATGTCAATAATATGCAAAGCAATCTACAGATTCAATGCAATCCTTATTAGATTTCAACAGTCTCATTTGCAGGTATTGAAATGCCAATTCTCAAATTCCTATGGAATATCAAGGAGTCCTGATTAGCCAAAACAATCTTTAAAAAGAATAGCAAAGTAGGAGGACTCACACTTCCCAATTTCAAAACTTACTACAAAACTACGCTAACAAAAGCAGTATAGCACTAGTGTAAGAATAGATACACAAACCACTGGAATAGAAATTAGAGTCCAGAAATAAGCTCATACATTTATGGACAACTGATTTTTTTCTACAAAGGGGACTTGCTCATTCAGTGAGGAAAGAACGAATGATACTCTTCAAAAATGATACTGGGACAATCGGGTTTCCACATGCATACAAATGAAGTTAGAACCATACCTGGTATCATATGTGAAAATTAACTTGAAATTAATTGATTACCTAAATATAAGAGATAAGGCCATACATTGGCTACCCAAAATAGGGGGCTATAAAGGCAAGCAGTGACTGGCTTACAAGCTTTCAAGACGGAGCCTAGATCCAGAAGGCACAGAGGAAGGTAGAATTTCCACTGAGTAGTAGCCAATCTATCTCGGCAGAGCTAATTGAAAGGAGATGGAGATAGGTCCCTTGTGGTGCAATGGTGAATAATTGTTATCAGGACTGACTTCGAGGGTTGGAAATATAAAGGTGTATGTTTTGTAGCAAAAGGAGAGGAGTGATGATTGACTTTGCAGTCCAGGAGTGGAGGTCCCTGGGACCATCAAGGGAGAAGAGTGGACTGCAAGACCTTACCCAGAGAAACAGTGATGCCAGAGATGGAGGCAGAGACGAGGACATGGAGAGATGGAGCGAGGGAGGGAGAGGGGCTGTGTGCTGACAACTGGGGGACAGGTTTGCAGGGTATACCCTTTGGTTGGTTGATGATGCATGTAGGGGATTGTAACCATGGCAATGAAACGATATAAGATAGGATAAATATAAAGCTAATATTCTGCCATGTAAACTATCACATAATTCACAATAAAACAATAAAAAAAAAAAAAGAATGGCTGAAAATATTAACCAACTGAATTCTCAATCTTGAATGGTGTCTGATGTTAAAGTGAGGGCATTGATTGGGAAGAAATAG
>NW_006408644.1:8163627-8165939 GCF_000296735.1 Chrysochloris asiatica | reverse complement strand
CAGCAATTCATCTCGTATGCCGTCTTCTTAAAAAAAAAGATAGAGCGATAAGGCCATAAATTCCTTACAACAATGTGAAAAAGAAGCATGAGCATCAAAACAAAAAAAATAAAAATAAAGAAGTTAGACTTCTGAAAGTAAAACAAAACTTTTGTGCATCAAAGGAGTTTATCAGACTTGGAGGGGATTGTAACCATGGCAATGAAACTATATACGATAGAATGAATGTAAAACTAATGTTCTCCCATGTAAACTATCATATAATTCAAAATAAAACATTAAAAAAAGGAGTTTATCAGGAAATTTTAAAGAAAGTGTACAAAACAGAAGAAAATATTTGAAAACCACATACTTAATAAGGGTTAAATATCTAGTGGTTATGAATCGGGCTGTTCCGTGGGAGAAAGATGAGGCATTCTGTTCACGTAAAGATTTACAGCCTTGGAAACCCTGTACAGGCCTGCTATGAGTCAGAACCGATTCCACGGCACACAGTCACCAACACCACAACTCAAAAGTGCAAGGTAAGTGGTTCAAACTTACCAGTTGCTCCTTGGAAACCAACTCAACAGCACTCAACAACTCAAAAACAAAAAGACAAACAGCTCACTTAAAAGATGACAAAGAACACAAATAGACATTTCTCTAAAAAAGATACATGCACATTTAAGATAATGATTACGCAAACGTGAAACGTTTAGGATTATTCATCTCATCTTTTCCCAAAAACAGAACTTGAAACTATTCCTTACAGGTTTTTTTAACACCTTTATTGAGATATAATTTCCATACCATGAAATGTATTCCTTTAAAGCATACAATTCAGTGGTTTTTATTATATTGACAAAAATTAGATCACTTTCATAATCTTAAAGAAACTTCATACCCAGCAGCAGCCACTCCCTATTACTTGGCTCTCTATCCCCATCAGTTCAAGGCAACTACTTAACTACTTTCTGTCTCTATAGACTTGTCTATTGTGAATATTTTATATAAATGGAATCATACAATATATGGTCTTTATAACTGGCTTAATTCATTTGCATAATGTTTTGAGGTTCAGTCATGCTGTAGTATGTATGTAGAGTGCACGTTCTCAGTTACTTTTGATTTCAGAATGTTGTTGCTGTTGTTAGGTGCCCTCCAGTCTATTCTGACTCATGGTGATCCTCTGCACAATAAAAGAAAGTACTGCCTGGCCCTGTGCCATCCTCACATCATTGTTATGTTTGAAACTAATGTTGCTGCCACTGTGTCAATTAATCTCATTGGGGGGTCTTCCTCTTTTTCACCGACACTCCACTTTTCAAGCATAATGTCCTTCTCTACGGACTGGTCCCTCCTGACAATATGTCCAAAGTTCAAGAGGTAAAGTCTTGTCATCCTCACGTCTAAGGAGCCTTCTGGCTATACTTCATCCAAGACAGATTTATTTATTCTTCTGTCAGTCCATGGTACTTCTTCACTAACACCATAATTCAAATGCATTGATTCTTCTATGGTCTTCCTTATTCACTGTCCAACTTTCACATGCAAAGGAAGAAATTGAAAATATCATGGTTTTGCTCAGGTACACCTTAGTCTGAAGAGATCTTTCACAGAAGACTTTCGTAATCAAACTAAGTATTCTTAGTTTGATTTCTTTACTTTCATGAGCATAAATTATGGACCCAAGTTAAATGAAGTCATTGACAACTTCAGTCTTTTCTTCATTTACCATAATGTTATCCATTGGTCCAGTTGTGATGATTTTCATTTTCTTTACATTGAGTTGTAAAACATACTGAAGGATGTAATTTTTTTTTTTTAAGGTAGAATGAGAACTTTTTTTTTTCATTAGAGTGTTCTTAAACTTTTCATCTCATCGCAGTCTTCTTACCCAATCCATTGCTTGAATTCTCAACTAGGGCAATCCCTAGCCACTCTCTAAAGGTGGTATTTTGAAAAGTTTGTCAGAATTGGGAGAGTTATGTTATTGGCATTTAGTGGATACAAAGGACCCTATTGCTGTTACAAAGGACCCTACAAAAAATCATCCAGACCCAAATATACTCAAAATGCGGATTCTGAGAAATCTTGTTGTTTTGTTGTTAGGTGTCATCGAGTCAGTACCGACTCATAGCAACCCTATACATAACCAAACGAAACACTGCCCGGTCCTTGGTCAACCTCACAATTGATGCCACGCTTGAGCACATTGATGCTGCCACTTGGCCAATCCATCTCGCTGGGGGTCTTCCTCTTTTTCTCGGACCCTCAACCTTACCAAACATGATATCCTTCTCCAGTGACTGGTCCCTCCTGACAATATG
>NW_006408644.1:8120103-8162285 GCF_000296735.1 Chrysochloris asiatica | reverse complement strand
TTCAATAATTTGCCCAGAGAATCCTTCAATAATGAAAGTCAAGGCTTGAATTTTTTCTTTAGTTCCCCTAGCTTGAGAAATGCTGAGTGTGTTCTTCCTTTCTGGTTTTCTGACTCCAGATCTTTGCACATTTCATTGTAATATTTGACTTTGTCTTCTCCAGCTGACCTTTGAAATTTTCTGTCCAGGTCTTGTACCATCTCATTTCTTCCATTTGCTTTAGCATCTCTACGCTGGAGAGCAGGATCCAGTGTTTACTCTGACATCCATTTTGACCTTTTCCTTCTTTCTTTTCTTCTTAATGACTTTTTGTTTTCTTCCTGTATGATATCTTCAATGTCATCTCACAACTCTTCTGGTCTTTGGTCTTTAGTGTTTAATATATCAAATCTGTTCTTCAGATGATCTCTAAATTCAGGTGGGATATATTCAAGGTCATATTTTGGCTCTCTTAGACTTGTTTTCATTTTCTTCAGCTTCAGTTTGAATTTGCACATGAGTAATTGATGGTCTGTTCCACAGTCTGCCCCTGGCCTTGTTTTCACTGATGATATGGAGCTTTTCCACCGTCTCTTTCCACAGATGTAATCAATTTGATTTCTGTGTATTCCATCTGGTAAGGTCCATGTGTACAGTTGTCTCTTTATGCTGTCTAAAGAAGGTATTTGAAATGAACAAATCATTGATTTTGCAAAACTCTATCATGCGATCTCCAGCATAATTTCTATCACCAAGGCCATGTTTTCCAATTACTGACCCTTCCTCTTTGTTTCCAACCTTTGTATTCAAATCACTAGTAATGATCAATACATCTTGATTGCATGTACGATCAATTTCAGATTGAACAAGTTGATAGAATTCTTCTATTTCATCATCACTGGCTTTAGTGGTTGGTGCGTAAATTTGAGGAATAGTGGTATTAACTGGGCTTCCCTGTAGGCGCATGGATATTATCCTATCACAGACAGCATTGTACCTCATTACTGATCTGGATATGTTCTTTTTGGCAATGAATGGAACATCATTTCTCTTCAATTTGTCATTCCCGGCATAGTATACCATGTGGTTGTCAGATTCAAAATGGTCAATACCAGTCCATTTCAGCTCACTAATGTCTAAGATATCGATCTTTATGCATTCCATAGCATTTTTGACAACTTCCAATTTCCCCAGATTCATACTTCCTACATTCCATGTTCCGATTATTAATAGATGTTTATAGCAGTTTCTCTTCATTTTGAGTTGTGCCCCATCAGCAATTGAAGGTCCTGTGGGCTTTACTCCCACGGGGCTTACTCCATTTGCGTCATCATGGTCAAATCTACTTTGAGGAAGCAGCTCTTCCCCAGTTACATTTTGAGTGCCTTCCAACCTGAGGGGCTCATTTTCCAGCACTATATCTGACAGTGTTTCTCTGCTATTCATAAGGTTTTAAGTGTAGTTCATATCACCTTCTTCCTAGTCTGTCTTTGTCTGAAAGCTCATCTGAAACCTGTTACCAGGGTGACCCTGCTGTATTTAAAATACCCATTCCATAGTTTCCAGAATCACAGCAACTCACAAGCCACCACAGTAGACAAACTGACAAACTGACAGACAAGTAGTTGTTGTTGTTAGGCTGCTGTTATTTGCATGGAATATTTTAAAATATTGTTTGATGAGTTCTACATTTCCTTGAGTTACCTTTCTTTGGAATAGGCACAAATATTGGGTCTCTTCCAATCGGTTGGCCAGGTTTCTTGGCATAGATGAGTGAGCACCTCCAGTGCTGCATCAGTTTGTTGAAAGATTTCAATTTGTGTTCCATCAGTTCATGGAGACTTGTTTTTCACTAATGCCTTCTTCCGCCAATATCAACAGTTCTTGATCATATGCTAACTCATAAAATGGGTAAATGTCATCAGTTGTTTTTGGTACAGTGACTCTGTATACTCCTTTCTGCATCATTCAATATTTTGGCCATAGAATCCTTCAATATTTCAACCTGAACTTGATTTTTTTTTTTTTCTTCAGTTCTTTCAGCTTTAGTATTCTTCTCTTTTGATTTTCTACTCTAGGTCTTTGTACAGTTCATTACAATACTTGACTTTTTCTACTGGAGCTATCCTTTGAATTTCTCTGTTCAGCTCTCTGACATCCTCATTTCTTCCAGTCACTTTAACATCTCTTCACTGCAAAGCAAATTTCAGAGTTTCTTCTGGCAACCATTTTAGTCTTTTCTTTCTTTCCTGTCTTTTCAAGGACCTCTTGCTTTTTTCCCTGTATGATGTACTTGATGCCATCCCACAGCTCTTCTGGTCTTTGGTTATTAGTATCTAATACATCAAATCTGTTCTTGAGATGGTCTCTAAATAGGTGGGATATGTTTAAGGTCATATTTTGACTCTTAAGGACTTTTCAAATTTTCATCAGCTTCAACTTGAACTTGTATATGAAAAAATTCCACAGTTAGTGCCTGGCCTTGTTTTGGCTGATAATGTTAAGCTTTTCCACCGTCTTTTCCCACAGAGGTGTTCAGTTTGATTCCTGTGTATTTCCTCTGGGGTGGTCCATGTGTAAATCATCGCCTTTTATGTTGTTGAAAAACGGTATTTGAAATGAATAAGTTACTGGTCTTGCAAAATTCTATCATGTGGTCTGCAACATCATTTCTATCACTAAGGCCGTATTTTCCAACAACTGATCCTTCCTCTTTGTTTCCAACCTCCACGTTCCAATAATCAGTAATGATTAATGCAATTTGAGCATATGTTTCATCAATTTCAGACTGAAGAAGGTAGTGGAATTCTTCAATTCTAGAGTTGAGTTTTAACTCCATTCTTAGCCTGTATTTACTTTTAGGGGGAAGAGTGCTGGGTTTTTTTTAGTTTTTTTTTTTTTTTTTTAATGTTTTTATTGTGAATTGTGCATCATCATTCAACAGTATTTGCTTCTATTCCCTCTGTTTTATTGGCAGTGGGTGGTGGGGTGGGGTGGGGGTATGTACACAAAAACACTCAGGAATATATTATAAACAACCAAAGGGCACAGTCTACAAGCCTGCCCCCTGGCCACCAGTATTAAGTCCCTCTCTTTCCATGAGTCTAAAGTTCTCAGCTGCTCTCTCTCTCTATGTCCTCATCTCTACCTCCATATCTGGTGTCACTGCTTCTCTGGATAGGGTACCACATTCTACTCCTGCTCTTCTTCCTTGATGGTCCTAGGGGCCTCTGTTTCTGGAATGTAAGATTAACTACCCTCCCGTTTTTGTTACAAAACTTCTACCTTTACACTTGTGACAGTCACAATTAGTCACGGTAACAATTACTCACTATTGAATCATAAGACTCTTATCCCCATCTCTTTTCACCAGACCCATCTAGACAAGATGAAAACTATTCAGTGGGACTCTACCATCCCCCACACACTCTTAAACTAAACTCCCTCTTGAAAACTTGTAAGCCAATCAGTTCGTTCCTTTATCACCCCCTCATTTTAGGTAGCAAATGTCTAAGCTGCCCATCCCTATCTACTCTGTATACAGAGGGGATAGGATTGATACTTGATGTGAAGACTCCTTCCCTCTCAGTTGGTATTTTGAGCTACTACATCCATAAGTATAGGTTAAACTCATCAAATTGTAGCAATTTATACTTGTTTCCTTTATCAAAAAAGGTTTTTTTCATCTTCTTCTAGTTGAGTTATGATTATCAAGCCATCAAGGCTAGGTCAAATGTGTTTGAACATGCTGTGCATTTCCCCACACTTCATATCAGCTGGATGCATCACTCTTGGCTCTAGTCCTCCGTGCCTATGTCCTTGTCCATGGGTTCAGGAGTCTGCAGGGTCTCACCACACTTTAGACCAACCAGCCCTTCCTCTTCTTTCTCTCATCTCCAGGTCAACAGGAGTCTATTGAACATGGTTGAACTCAGCCCATTTCTTCACTGTTGCCTTTCCCCCTCTTCCACTCACCAGTAAACCAACGTGGTCGCCAGCAAGCTTACATGCCTGCTCATGTGTTCCGTTTGAGTTTCAGTCTTGGAGGGGGTTTGTCCTGAAGGGAGTTAATTGCTTGCCTTGATGACTCCCCAGCAAACAACTGGCTTGTTCTTGTAGTAGTCAATCACACTGCCATTTTTGTTTTGGATTTTTCCTGTTCATCTTTCTTTTAAAAAGTATCTTCTGTTCCTCTAGCTGTTCCAGGCTAGTCTGCTCGTCCTTTCTAGTGGGAATGTGCCACCTCAGAAAGTTCTTGATGGGGCTCAGGATTCCACCTAAGGTCCTATACTCTGCAAAGACTCCACAAGAAGCCTATTTCATGGGCCAAGTTCTAGAACCCCTTTTAGGTATTCCAATCTGTTATAGGTTGAAGATGGGCTTACAAGTTTTCTGTAATCTTGTTTACTGATATTCCTTTCTATCCCACTCAAGTATCTATTTTACAATAGAAGGCAAGGGAAACCAAGATTTATAAGATAGTCAAGCATCTTTACCTTATTTCCCTTATTCAAACTATGCCTCGATCCCTGTATCCCAGAGCCCTGTTGTTCCAAGGTTGAACATACATAACTATTTGCCTCTGTCCCACTTAGCCAATGCAAACCTGTCTCAGTGTTCCCCTATCTACCTTGTTCTTCGACCCCCTCCCCCTTCTTGTGTATTGCCTTTCCCAAGACTCAAACTATGATGTGTCTACCCCCTACCCTGTGCTCTACGATTCCCTCCTTGTAACCCCCCCCCCCCCCCCATTGCCAGTAACCAACAAAGAATTCTTTTTTTCCTTTTAGTGTGAGTATCTTAAGCTTTTCCAATAATGGTCTTATGCAATATGTGTCCTTTTGTGACTAATTTTACTCAGCATAATGTCTTCAAGCTTCATCCATGTTATGTGGTGGCTTGCAGCTTCCTTGTTACTTTTCAAGGTAGCATAATACTCCATTGTGTGTATATACCAAAGTTGGTTTATCCATTTTTCTATTGATGGATACTTAGGTTGTCTCCATCTTTTTGCTATTGTGAATAGTGCTACTATGAACATTGGTGTGCATATATCTACTTGTGTTATGACTCGTATTTCTTGTGGATATTAACCAAGTAATTTCTCATTTTAACTTACTCAGGATGCGCTATAATGTTTTCCAGAGTGGTTGGATCATTTTGCACTACCACCAGCAATGTAGGAGGTCCCAGTGTCTCCACATCCTCGCCAGCATTTATTGTGCTCTGCTTTTTTGAACGTCATGGTTATTGCTGGTATGAGATGATATCTCACTGTTGTTTTGATTGGCATTTCTCTACTGGCTAATGATCGTGAACATTTATTCATATGTTTGTTGGCTGCCCGAATGTCTTCTTTGGTGAAGTGTCTGCTCATGTCCTGTGCCCATTTTTAAATTGGGTTGTATTTTTCTTGTAGAGCTATTGTAGTTTCCAATCGATTTTAGAAATGAATCCCTTGTCTGCTATGTCATTGCAAAAGATTTGTTCCCCATTCCGTGGGCTCCCTTTTTACTCTTTTGGTGAAATATTTTGATGCACATAAGTTTCTAATTTTTAGAATGTCACAATTAACTATTTTGTCTTCTTTTGTTTGTGTAATTTTCACAATGTTTGGTAATCTGTGTGTGCCCTGTATAAGAGCCCTTAAATTTGTCCCTATTTTTTCATTGATGACCTTTATAATCCTGTGATTCACATTAGGTCTTTTAATCCATGTTGAGTTGCTTTTTGTATATGGTATGAGGTAAAGGTCTTGTTTCAATCTTTTGCATGTCAAGTTCCAGTTCTGTCAGCACCATCTGTGTCTTCCCCATTCAATGCACTTTGGCCCTTTGTCAAAGATGCATTGGCTGTATGTGGATGGGTTAATTTCTGGATTTTCTATTCTGTTCCATTGATCTATGTATCTTTCATAGTACCAGTACCAGGCTGTTTTGACCATTGTAGCCATGTAGCAAATTTTGAAATCAGGGAGTAAAAGGCTTCCAACTTTGTTCTTCTTCTTAAGCAGTGCTTTGCTTATCCTGGGTTATCTTCCTTTTCATATAAAGTTTGTAATTGTTTTTTCCATCTCTTTAAACAATGTTGTTGGGATCTGGGTTGTTGTTGTTGTTTTGTTGTTAAGTGCCGTCGAGTTGGATCCAACCCATAGCGACCCTATACAGGGTTTCCGAGGAGTGACTGATGAGCTTGAACCACTAACCTTGCAGTTCAAACGGCTTTACAGTCTGGCGCATTAACCAACAACACCACACCAGGATCTGGGTTAGGATTGCATCATATGTGTAAATTGCTTTGGGCAGTATTGACAGTTTCACAATGTTAAGTCTTGCTATCCTGGAGCATGTTACATTCTTCCACTATTGAAAGTCTCTTTTGCTTCTTGTAGTAGTGTTCTGTATTTTTCTTTGTATGGGTCCTTTGTTTCTCTGGTTACATTTATTCCCAAATATTTTATCCTTTGGGTGGCAAATGGTATTGCTTTCTTAATTTCTTTTTCAGCAATGTCATTATTAATATAGAGGAATCCAACTGATTTTTGTGTGTTGATCTTGTACCCTGCCACTTTGCTGAATCTTTCAATGAGTTCCAGTAGTTTTTTTGCTGAGTCTTCAAATATAGAGAATTTTGCTTCTTCTTTGCCAATTTGGATGCCTTTAATTTCCTTATCTTGCCTTATATCTCTGGCTAAGACTTCCAAAACAATATTGAATGGGAGTGGTGATAAAGGGCATCCTTGTCTGGTTCCTGTTCACAGAGGGAAGGCTTTCAGTGTCTCCCCATTGAGAGTAATGTTGTCCATAGCTTATCATGATCCACACAATCGAAAGCCTTTGCGTAGTCAATAAAGCATAGGTAAACATCTTTCTGATATTCTCTGCTTTCAGCCAAGATCCATCGGACATCAGCAATGATAACTCTCGTTGCCCGGGCTCTTCTGAATCCAGCTTGAACCTCTGGAAGTTCTCTGTCAATGTATGATTGCAGCCGTTTCTGTATTACCTTTAGTAAAACTTTACTCACTTGTTATAACCTTTACTCCTAGGTTAAATTACCTAATTGAGCCTATAATTGTGAGTAAGATCTGTGAGTTCTGTGTGGCCATTGTCATGAATTATTAAACACAATTGAGGAGAAAGGGACAGTTGACATCAGAATTGCAAGGTTGGAGGGTGGAGACAGGTCTGACCCTTGCCTCATAGAAACTGACTTTGGGTAGATGAATTTGAACCTCCTTCCACCTTGTGGAGTCAGAAGAGGTGAGATGAGTCTCCTCACCATTTTTACACCATAGCTGTCTGAACTGATGTCTCTGCCATGAATTGAAGTGGCATAGCAGATCCCCTGGGAGGCCACTGTTTTAACTTGACTTTTTTTTTAAGGCACACTTACAAGAATGAGACAAGTGTGTTTCTGAAAGAACTTGTCTGCAGTCATCCACTCATCACAAAGACATGTTTAAATGAATTTTGTTTGGAATACTCCCATGCATGTATAAACTGGAACCCTAGTAGAAATACCCTTTGACTTGCCCTCATATATCCTGGATATTAAACTTTTATCAAGTATATGTTTAGCAAATTTTTTTGTCCAAATATGTAGGTTGACTCATTATTTTCTTAATGAAGTCTTTTAATGAACAAAAGTTTCCCATTTTCATGAAGTCCGATCAATTTTTTTTTCTTTGTTGGACTTGCTTTAATAAATTTTAAGTATTTTTTTGGAAAAAATTTATTAATTGAGAGATTTACAGAGCAGATCATCAGTTTTACGTTCAACAAAGTATATACTTTGCTTCATTACATGTTTGCAATCCCCTCCATGTACCAACAGTTAACAGCATTTACTCAATTCACTTTAATTATTTCATTCCTCCCTGTGTCTCCTGCTACCTTCATCCTTCCTCTTCTAACCCCCCTCCTGCTGTATATTGCCTGCTCTGTCACTCATGTTAACATGTGTGTACCCTCTAGCTCATGAATAATTTCCCTCCCCCCTCCACTTCATTCCTTATCCATCATAGATTATTTCTTTTTTCAAGAAAACTTTTCTAAACTTTTTACAACATTGGTCTCATGCAATGTTTGTCCTTTTGTGATTGACTAATTTCACTCAGCATAATATCCTCCAAGATCAAGCATGTCGCGAGATGTTTCACAGATTCTTTATTTTCTTTATTATTCTTCAATGTTTTGTAGTATTCCATTGTGTGTATGTACGCAGGTTTATTTAGCCATTCTTCTGTTGATGGGCATTTAGGCTGTCTCCATCTTTTTTATATGTCCCTTGTAGACAGCATATCGAAGGATTTTGTTTTCTTATCCATTCTGCTCTTTATGTCTCTCTTTTTTTCTCTCCATACTTTACTTCATATTACAAATTTTTGTGCTACAGACAGATGATATGTTAATTTTATTTTCATTACATAAACCGGGGAAGAAACATGTAATCAGATTCAAATATATTACAAAGCATTTAAGGAGGTGTGTTTTATTTTCAAAGAGAAAATTATCTGAACTACATTTTCAAAACTGAAACAGATCCAGCTGAAATCACTAAGTTGGCTCCTTTCTTATTTAGCATATATCCTGGTTCTCACTGATGTACCAATAAATGGATTAAACAAATTCTGTCTTATAATGTTAGCACTCCAGATGCTCCAAAAAATCATGTTCAATACTTTCTTCCAGTTGTTCCAAAGCCTTAGGACTAACTGTGACAATATTGTCAAAGAATGGAGGTACTGGGGGTTCAGCAGGAAGTTTACTTTGGGTTTTAAAAGCGCAATTTAGAGTCTTGAAGAATGGCATCAGTTGCCTAATGCTAGGAACAGAATGTTGGCACAGAAGAGGAAATTCCCTCTTCACAGTTATCTCATCAGCACTGTTAACTTCCCCATATTTTAATTTTAGAAGTTCTAGCATCCTAACAGTATGGGGTTTCCATTTTTGGTGATTCTCCTCAAGATCCGTCAGGAAGGCAGAACCGTCTGTGTTCATTTCTGGAACAAATGTCCACCTATAAATTTGAAATAATGGCGTTTTATCAGGTGGAAAAGACAGCGCTATGTCCAAGAATTTGCAAGCTGATAAATATGAGTTCACTTGAGGGGAATCTTCCCTTTCAAGGGTCCATTTCCATCAGGGGCAGAAACTTTGGTCCTGTTTATTTTGTTGCTGTTTTCTCAGAGATTAATCTTCCTCTTTCAGGTCTTCTTTAAGCTGTGTGAATGTCTGAATCAATTCAGAGATCATTATTGGCTGCAATGAAGTCAAATGTTGAGGAGATATTCTCAGCAGCAAAACTCTGAAAAACAGAAACATCTGAGCAGCAACTATGGATGTCTGTCCAACTCTGAGATCATCTGTCAGGCGTTAGCCAGTGGAATTTGTAGCAGAAGCAAGAAATCCAGTGCTTTCTAATCCAAGGCGCTCAGCTGCTCCCAGAGCCGCCATCTTGGGCGAGACCAAGCTGGGGAAGAATCAGAACAACCATGGACGCCTGACAGAACTGCAGAGATAAAGGTGTGGACATTCTTTTTTTGTATCTGTTCATTGGTCTCTCGCTGTCTGTGCACCTCCATTTTGGTGACTAGAAGAAGTGCCTGAGTGGTTGCCTCTTTATGTCTCTTGACTGGCATATTTAATCCATTTACATTCAGTATAATTATCAACTGCATGATATCCCATGCGAGTAAAGTTTTACTAAAGGTAATACAGAAACGGCTGTAAGCATATACTGACAGAAAACTTCCAGAGGTTCAAGCTGGATTCAGAAGAGGCTGTGGAACGAGGAATATCATTGGTGATGTGAAATGGATCTTGGCTGAAAGCAGAGAATATCAGAAAGATGTTTACTTGTGCTTTATTGACCATGCAAAGGCTTTTGATTGTGTGGATCATGACAAACTATGGACAACATTGCGAAGAATGTGTATTCCGGAACACTTAATTGTGCTCATGAGGAATCTGTACCTGGATCAAGAGGCAGTTGTTCAAACAGAACAAGGGAATACTGAATGGTTTAAAATTAAGAAAGATGTGTGACAAGGTTGTATTTTTTCACCATACTTATTCAACTTGTATGCAGAGCAAATAATCCGAGAAGCTGGGTTATATGAAGAAAAGCATGGCATCAGGATTGGAGGAAGACTCATTAACAATCTGCGATATGCAGATGATACAACCTTGCTTGCTGAAACAGAAGAGGACTTAAAATACTTTCTGATGAAGATCAAAGAGCACAGTCTTCAGTATGGATTGCATCTCAATGTGAAGAAAACAAAAATCCTCACCACTGGACCAATAAACAACATTCTTATCAACGGAGAAAAGATTGAAGTAGTCAAGGACTTCATTCTTCTATCAACTATCAACACTCATGGAAGCAGCAGTCAAGAAAACAAAGGACGTATTGCATTGGGCAAATCTGCTGCACAAGACCTTTTTAAAGTGTTGAAGAGCAAAGATGTCAGCTTGAGGTCTAAGGTGCGTCTGACCCAAGCCATGGTATTTTCAATAACCTCATATGCATGCAAAAGCTGGACAGTGAATAAAGAAGACAGTAGAAAATTGATGCTTTTGAGTTATGATGTTGGAAGAGAGTATTGAAGGTGCCATGGACTGCCAAAAGAACCAATAGATCTGTTTTGGAAGAAGTGCGGCCAGAGTGCTCCTTGGAGGCCAAGATGGCCAAACTTTGTCTCTCATATTTTGGACATATTGTCAGGAGGGACCAGTCGCTGGAAAAGGATATCATGTTTGGTAAGGTGGAGGGTCAGAGAGGAAAACCCCCAGTGAGATGGAATGGTCACGTGGCAGCATCGATGGACTCAAGCGTTGCAACAGTAGTGAGGTTGGCCCAGGACTGGGCAGTGTTTCGTTCTGCTGTGCATAAGGTTGCTATGAGTCGGTACAGACTTGATGGCACCTAATAACAACAACAACATAATTATCAATCAGTATGAATTGATTGTTGTGTGTTTGTGGTGCTGCTGGATTCTTGGTTCCACATAATGTTCTATGGTGGGTTTTCTTTTAATTTTCATTTCTGTTGTATTAATGTTTACTAAATCTTTCTGATTTTCCTCTTTTTAAAATTTTGATGTGCAGGTATATTTTTCTTTGCAGTTATCCTGTAATTTATTAATCTTTTCCCCTGCTTGAACCAGTCTGTTTTATCTTGAAATCTACTTGACTTTCTTGCCATTTGGAAGTTCAGTATCTACACTATTCCCTCTTTTTGCTTTGTAGTTGACTGTATTAGGCACTGGTATCTCTGGTTCCCTATTTTCAATCGTGTAGGTCTGTTTTACTTTAAATACTTCTATATCTGGACTTCTGGTATGACAGTATAGGACCAGCACTGGACTGCAAATCACAAGGTTGGCAGTTCAAACCCAGCAGTTGCTCCTCAGAAACCCTAAACAGGATTGATATGAGTCGGAACCAACTTGACAGCACTTAAAAACAGCAACAACATATCTGGATTGAGTTCTGGGTGGTGTTGTCATGTATGGTAATCTCACGTTGTTGTCTGCTGTTTTTGGTTCTCAGTCCAAAGAACACACTTTAGCATTTTTTTAATAAACTTGGCCTGCTCATTACAATTTCCTTTAATTTCTGCTTATCAGGAAATGTCCTAATTTCACCATCGTATTTGAAGGATGGTTTTGGTGTGTATATGATACTTGGTTGACAGTTTTTTTTCTTTCAGAGTTTCATATATGTCTTCTTGCCTGCATGGTTTCCACTGAGAAATCAGAGCTTAGTCTCATTGGCTCTCCTTTGTAAAGTAATTTTCATTTGTCCTGAGCTGCTCTTAGGATTCTTTCCTTGTCTTTAATTTTGGAAAGTTTTGTTATTATTTTCTTTTGGGATCTATTATGTTTGTGACTTCTCATATATGTATCTTCTCACCTTTCATAATGTTAGAGAAGTTTTCTTCCAATAGGTTTCTCTGTGCCTTTCTTTTCCTATTCTGGAATTCCAGTTACCCATAAGTTGTTCCTCTTCATGATGTCTTAGGCTTTTTTTTTTTCCCCCTCCATTCTTTTTTCTGATTGTTCTAGCATCCTAGCAAACTAGTATTGAAAGGTTTATGTTCCAGCTCACTAATTCAGGCTTCCATTGCTTTTCATCTATTCCTTTGCCCTTTCAATGTATTGTCTATTTCTGATATCTTAGTATTAATCTTCTGGATTTCTAATGGCAGGTTTTGTATTGTTTCAAAATTTGCATTATTTTGTCTGTTTGCTCTTGTAGTGTTTTCCTGAATTCTTCAGAAGTTTTTATTGTGTTCGCCTTGCTTTCCTCTATCAGTCTTTTGAAGGTACCTAATTACCATTCTTTTGAATTCTTTTTCAGTTAGTTCTGTTACCTTTTCTTTCTCAGAACCATTTTCTGCCTCTGCATCTTGGTCAATTATTTGAGCCATTCTTTCTTGTTTCTTCATGTGAACTAAAATTGTCTGTTGTCTCTGGGACATTGTGGGTTTGCCACAGTTGTAAAAATTAAGTGCAGTTGAGGACCCAGAAGGAGAAATCTCCGGGGGGTGGGGGGGCAGTGCTCTTGCAATTCAAGGAGCTTACAAGGTGATTGTGGAATGGATGTGACAGCAGAGTTCGTGGCCTTAGATGGAGATCCAGTTGGCCTCAGTGTTACCTATGTTCAGGGCACTCAATTTGGAAGTAGTTCATAGGGGCCCTTAATGGAGATGGTTTCAGTGTCTGTTAGGGCCACAGGGAAGCAGCATGACTGGTTAAATGCTTGTCTAGTAGCTTTGTGGGTTTTGTATTTCTGGAGTCAAGCCCACCTGAATCCAGTCACCAAACAGTACAGCTGACCCCCACCTCACATTGGCATGGCTCCTAACCATGTGGCTCCAAACTCCCTGAGAGCTAGGACTGTATTAGCGTCGATAAGAGTGGGAGCTGGCCTCACTTCTGGTCACCAGGGGAGCATGGGGGAAAGAAAAGAAATTGCACCTTTTCTGTCACCCACACAATTATGCTCTAACAGGCCTCCCTCTGCTGCCAAAGCTGCTCACAAGATGGTCGAGCCATGTCTGGCCAGCCATTCACCAGTCAGTCTCCCCCTCTCACCATCCCTGCATGGCCTGTCCTCGTATCAAGCACTCCATTCACCTCTCTAACCTTTCTTCTACAGTTCAGGGTACCAGAATTTGCATTTGTGTCTGTTTTATTTTGTCTCTTGTATCTTTGTTGTGAGTCCTGGTGTGGCACTGTGGGTTAATGCGCTAGACTGCAAAGTTGGTTTGAACTGCAAGGTCAGCGGTTCAAGCTCACCGGCTGCTCCTTGGAAACCCTATACAGGGTCACTATGGGTTGGAACTGACTTGATGACACTTAGCAATAACAGCATCTTTGTTTTAGAGGATCCATGTAGTGTGTCTGCCTAGTCCACCATCTTGGCAGAAGTCCAAATTTTAAGTATTTTTTTGGAGTCATTTTCTTAGCAGTTACTTGGAGGCTTATGATATACACCTTAATATATCAGAATCATTAGAAGAGGCAAGATGGCAGACTAGGTAAGGTTATACAGACCCACTATAAAAAAGATAAGGAAACCGAATGAAACAGATTCCGTTGCTAGTCCTGGAACCCTCAGCTTCAGAGAAGGGATAGAGAAGTGGATCTTATTAGAAGAGAAAGCTGAACAGACATGGTAGTAAAAGGAGACAGACTGGTGACCTGTACTGGCCTACCAGATGTGGTCTGGCCATGTTAAACTTCAGAGAGACGACAGCATATGACCATTTCAGAAATATATTGGTGACTTGTGGAAATAAAGGTGTGATTCTCTCTCCCCCCCCACCCCCCCACCCCCACCCCTTGTTCCTCACACTTCTCTGGTGATCAGAGATGTGTGGCTGGTCCCATCCATGTACACCTGTAGTGAATCTCCCACTCTCCTGGCAGTTGGAGTCATGTGGAGTTGAGTGCTATAGTTGTGAGCCCTATCAAAGTGGGTGGAGAGCTACCCACACCAACCCTGGTACTCAGATTCAGATGAACCCTGCTTCAAACCTACAAACTCAGCCCTGGAATAGCCCTAACTCGGAGAATAGCTGAGCAGATATGGGGGTTGGGAAGGAAAAGACAGGTTATGTGTACCAGCTGGCCCGGTACAACATAGCCATTTTGAACATTCATGGAAGGCTATGAAAGCAAGAGAGTGGTATGTGGCACAGAGGCATACTGCTTATTGGTGGAGAGAAAGCTGTCATTTTTTTTTCTTGTATCCCATATTACCATGTAAACAAGAGGAGTGACCAGCCCCAACCTTCATATACTCCCAGCGAAGCTCCTGTTCTCTGGGCAGTCAGAGCCACATCAAAGTGAGTGGGGAGATATCAACACCAACCCGAGCATCTGTAATCAGGTGTGGACTGCTTCAGACCTGCAGAATTTGTTTTGGCAGGCCCTGGACTAGCAAGACCTCTTGCCTTTAGCTGTCCTCTGGGACAGAAATATCCTGATCTCCCAGCTGATTTAGGCCCTACATAAACTACTTTTGGATTGGGGGACCAGAACAGATATTACCTAGCACTACAGGAACTCCATCTAGAGATGGGAGTGTTACCATCTCATCCCTTGCCCAACCACAACATGAGGTCCTTGGCAGGAAGGAAACCCCAGAATGTTCTCTTCTCTGGGCTAGTACCCATCCTGTTTGTTTGGTTTTTTTTTTTTGGGTGGGGGGGAGGGTTTCACTCTTTTCATTGTTTTTGTTTATTCTTTCTTACAGTTATTCCTGTCTTTACCTTTCCTTGCTTTCTATCCATTCTATCTCTACTTTTCTATTTTCTTTTTTTCTGCTTCTTTCCCAACTACTGCATAATCTTTCTTTCTTTTGTCTTTGTTTTTCTTAACTACTCTCTAGTCTCGTTCCCTTTTACTCATTCCTTTCCCTAATTGGGTTTAATTCTTTATTTTTATTTTCTCTCTTATTTTTATCTTCTGTGGGTTTTTTTTCTTTCCCTCTTTTCTTTATTATTTTATTTTTCAATGCTGTTTGCTTGTTTATTTTCCTTCTATGCTATGTGTGTGTGTTTTCTTTTCTTGCCTCACTCAAAGAGGGCAGCAACTGTTTCCATACATTACAGGCACAGCCATACCCTCTACAACCCCAACCAATGGGCAAGAGTCAAAACCAGTTGTATATCAATGAAAACAATCAACAGCAGCCAAACCCATCCTAAACTGAGCTGCATGAACAGCAAACAGAGAACAATGCACAAGCTTCCATCCTCTAATCATACGATATGTTAGGCCACAAAGCAAGCTTCAATAATTTTTTTAAATCAATTTTTATTTTTATTTTGAAATATGTAATATTTTACGTTTGCAAATAGTGTTGGACTTTTTAAAACAACGTTTTATTGTGAATTATGTGATAGTTTACATGGGAGAAAATTAGCTTTACATTCATCCTATCGTATATCATTTCATTGCCATGGTTACAATCCCCTCCATGCATCATCAACCAATCAACCAACCAAAGGGTATACCCTGCAAGTCTGCCCCCGGTAATCAGCATACGGTCCCTCTCCCTCTCTGGGTCTAGAGTCCCCAGCTGCTCTATTTCTCTTCGTCATCGTCTCTGCCTCCATCACCAGCGTCACTACTTCTATGGGTTGGGTCCCGGTCTCTGCTCTCCTCCATTGATGGTCCCAGGGACCTCCGTTCCTGGACTGCAAAGTCAATTACTCCTCTCCTTTGGCTACACAACGTCTGTCTTTACATTTCCAACCCTAACAGTCAGTCCTGAGAGCAGTTATTCACTATTGTACCACAAGAGTCCTATCCCCATCTCCTTTCATCAGCCCCGCCCAGACAGATTGGATACTACTCAGTGGAGAGTCTACCTTCCTCCACGCCCTCTGGATCTAGACTCCCCCTTGAAAGCTTGTAAGCCAGTCACTTCTTGCCTTTGTAACCATCTCATTTGGGTAGCCAGTGTCCAAGTTGCCCATCCCTGTCTACTTTGTGTATGGAGGGGGTGGGAATGATCCTCGCTATAATGATTTGTTCCCTTTTTTGAGCTACCGCATCCATAGGTGTAGTTCAAGTTCATCACATTGTATTAGATTACTCTTTTTTCCCTCTTCTACCTTCTTCTAGTTGAGCTCTGTTCATCCAGCCATTGAAGCCAGGTCAAGTGGGTATTATCTGCAAGTGTGGATGTTCTTCTTATCAGCTAGACATTCAACACATTTTAAACATTGAAATACTACAAAGCACTTTTTTCATATCACAATGCTAAGAAATTAGAAATCACCAAAAAGATGACCAAGGGAAAAAAAATCAAATGCATGGAAACTGAAAAATACCATGCTTAAAAGCTACTGGACAATAGAAAAAATGGGGGGAAAATTCCTTGAATCAAATTAGACTGAAAATACAATATACCCAACCAATTAAAACAGTGCTTCAAGAGCAATTTATATCAAGAAATGCAGATGCAAAAAGAAGAAAGAACCCAAATAAAAATATGAATGCAACATCTCCAACAATTACAAAACAAAAAAAACCCCAGCTTATAAGCCTTCAACCACCAGAAAAAATAAATAATAAAGATTGAAGTAGAAATAAATGAAATATAACACAGAAAAGTAAGAGAAAGCATCAACAAGACAAGAAGTTGGTTCTTTGAAAGGACTAATAAATTGACAAACCATTAACAAATCTAACAGAAGAAAAGAAGAAGGTGCAAACAGCACACATAAGAAAAATATTAGTGACTTCACAACAGAACCGATGGAAATAAAAAGGGTAATAACAGAATAATATGAAGAATTTTACTTCAACAAATTTGAAAATATAAAAGACATGGACAAAATTTTAAAACATGACCTATGTAAACTAACACAGAATGAAGTAGAAAACTTGAACAAACCTGTAGCAAAAGAAGAAATTGATCAGGTCATTAAAACACTTCCAACAAAAAAAAGTCCAGGCCCACATGACTTTACTGGTGAATTCTACCAAACATTCAGAGAAAAGCTGACACCAATTCTACCCAAACTATTCCAGAACACAGAAAAGGAGGAAAAATCCCAAATACATTCTAGGAAGCAAGCATAACCCTCATACCAAAACCAAGTAGAGACATCATTAAAAAAGAAAATTATAGACCAATATTCCTCATGAACATAGATGCAAAAACTCTCAACAAAATCCTAGTCAGTAGAATTCAACAACATATCCTCTCCCCCCCCCAAAAAAAGCCCACACAAAAAACGAAAAAAACATCATGACCAAGTGGGATTCATACCAGGGATGCAAGGATGGCTCAATATTAGAAAAAAATCAACATAATCTTTCACATAAATAAAACAAAGGAAAAGAACCACATGATCATATTGATTGATGTGAGAAAAGTATTTGAAAAATAAAATCCAACAACCATTCCTGATAAAAACCCAGAAAAAATAGGAATAGAAGGGAAATTTCTAAACATAATTATGGGCATATATTATGTTGCAGTCCTGGTGTGATACTGCAAGGTCAGTTTGAGCTGCAAAGTCAGCAGTTCAAGCTCACCAACTGCTACTCGGAAATCCTATACAGGGTCGCTGTGAGTTGGAACTGACTCGATGGCACTTAAAAACAACATACAACCCCAACAACCAACATTACTCTCAATGTAGAGAAACTGCCTTTGTGAACAAGAACCAGACAAGGATGCCATTTAACATCACTCCTATTCAATATTATGTTGGAAGTCTTATCCAGAGCTATCAGGCAAGAAAGGGAAACTGTTGTTGTTGTTGTTGTTGTTATGTGCCATGGAGTCGGTTCTGACTCATAGCCACCCTGTACAGGGTTTCCGAGACTGTAAATCTTTACGGGAGCAGAAAGCCTCATCTTTCTCCCGTCGAATGGCTGGTAGTTTCGAACTGCTTACCTTGTGGTTCGCAGCCCGATTCGTAACCACTACGCTACCAGAGCTCCTTGAAAGGGAAACTAGAGGGATCCAAATTAGCAAAGAAGAAGTAAAACTTGCTCTATTTACAGATGATATGGTCTTATATATAGAAAATCCCAAAGTCTCAGCAAGAAAATGTTTGTAACTCATTGAAAGATTCATTCAAAGTAGCAGAATACAAATCAATATACAAAAGTCAGTTGGATTCTTCTACATTAATAAAGACAGTTCTGAAAAGAAAAACAATACCATTACAATAGCCATCCAAAAGATTAATTCTTCTTGTTGTTGTTAAGAGCAGTTGAATTGGTTCTGACTCATAGCGACCCTGTATAGGGTTTCCAAGGAACAGAAAGCCTGCCCTCCAAAGATTAAATATTTAGGAATAAACCTAACCAAAGATTAAATATTAAGGGATAAATCTAACCAGAGAAACAAAAGATTTATACAAAGAAAACTACAAACCACTACTACAAGAAAAAAGAGATGTACAAAAATGGAAGAATATACCAGGCTCATAGATAGGAAGACTTAATATTGTGAAAAAGTTAATACTAACCAAAGCAATCTATGGATATAAAGCAATCCCAATCCAGATTGCAACATCATTCTTTAAAGAAATGAAAAAACTGATCATTAACTTTATATGGGAAGGAAAGAGAACTTAGATAAACAAAGCATACTGAAGAAGAACAGCAAAGTTGGAGGCCTCTCACTTCTTGATCTCAAAATGTACTACAAAGCCAAGCAGTCAAAATAGACTGGTACTGGCACATAAAAAGATGCATAGATCAATGGAACATAATTGGGAATCCAGAAGTGAATCCATCCACATACAATTAGCTGATCTTTGACAAGGGGCTAAAATACATTAAATAGGGAGGGATAGTCTCTACAACAAATGGTACTCACAAAACCAGAAATTGATTTACAGAAGAATGAAACAAGACCCATGTCTCACACTATATACAAAAACAAACTCAACATGGATTAAAGACCTAAATGTAAAACCTGGAACTATAAAGATCATCAATGAAAAACTAGTGACCAACTTAGGGGTTCTAATACATGGCATAAATACACTGTGAAACATAACTAAAAACATACAAAACAGTAGAAGACAAAATAGATGACTGGGATCTCCTAAAATTTAGACACTTATATGCATCCAAAGACTTCACCAAAGGAGTAAAAAGAGAGCCCACAGACTGGGAAAAATATTTTTGCAACGACATATCAGATAATGGACTAATCTCAAAAGTTTATAGAAAACTTCAATACTTCTACAAGACAAACACAACAACCCAATTAAAAAATGGGCAGAGAACATGAACAGACACTTCACAAAAGAAGACATTCAAGTGGCCAACAAAAATATGAAGAAATGTTCACAATCATTAGCCATTGTTGTTGTTAATTCCCTTTGAGTCAGCTTCAAGTTGTAGTTGTGTTGTTGTTAAGTGCTGTCAAATCAGTTCTGACTCAGAGCGACCCTGTATAAGGTTTCCGAGGAGTGGCTGGTGAGCATGAACCACCAACCTTGTGGATCAAACCTACTTTACAGTTCAGCACATTAACCCACATAGCTGATATTGTCAAAAACCAAACCAGAGTCTTAAGAGTAGTTGAAGTACAAAGTCAGCTGAATTCCGAGGGTGGAATGGAGTCTGATGTTAGTGAGGGCATTGATTAGGAAGAAATGGGATCCTGAAACTTGGGATGGGAACGTGTTGTTTGTTGTCAAGTGCTATCGAGTCGGTTCCAACTCATAGAGACCTTGTATTGAATTTCTGAGGAGCAGCTGGTGGGTTTGAATCGATGACCTTGTGGTTTGCAGTCCAGTGCTGATCGTACAGCGCCACACCAGGAAATCCTTGGGATGGGGTCAGATAATCAGGAAGCTGGAGACACAGAGCCAATAAATTCCATGGAATCACTCTTACCAACAGCACCAGCCCTCCAATCTGAAAAGATTACTCCATCTTTGTCTGCTGATCATTATAGTAAAGCCATTATCCCCTCTGCCCACACTTGGTGACATTAGCATAACTGTGCCTGCTGAGATGATTCCTGAGTCATTGTCTGGGACATAACCTAAGGTAGATGTCTTGTAAGACATTGCTGAATGTTTCCAGGAAACACCTCCACCACTTATTGTTTATAGACTTATAACCAGAGTCCTAGTTGTAGGCACTGTAGAATCAGCACTGGACCACGGACCACAGGGTTGGCAGTTCAAACCCACCAGCAGCCCCTTAGAAACTCTATACAGGGTCCCTATGAGTAGGAACCAATTCGGAAACTCTTAACAAGATCTATAACCAGTCTTAAGTCAAAGCAAGCCCCAAAAGTTTATATACAAATTATGACCCAGGAAGAATGCTTGATTTTTCTAATATGTACAAACAGTAACCTGGAGAACATGTGTAGGATGTGGGATAATAGTGCAAGGAATATAGGTTTGGGTTGGTCTGAGTTTATTGTTATGGGCCCACAAAGCACAGATTCTTCTTCATTCACTGTTCAGCTCAAAAGGTTGAGAGGATGTAATAGTTTGATTTGTTCTGTAACACATGGATTTTGTGGTAGTCTACAATGCATCAAATTGAAGTACCAGATCTGCCTTGGTATTCTGTAGAGGAAGGAATTCAAAGGCTTCAGAAAATTGGCATGTTGAAGTAGATTTATGAGGATAAACCCATAAACCCACACATGGATGAACAGAGGATACACCTTTCACCACACAGTAAAGAACACATTTGTGAAAGGAGACTTAGCTTTGAAGACTGTTGTAATTGCTATTTTATGTAAGCTAGATTTGACAGTGAGAGATGCCCTAATTGAACGAAGACAACTAACTACAATGGGGCTGATTGGATGCTGTGGTCTTAGGGGTCAAGTGGCAGCATTTAATTGACAAAGACAAGGTGGGCATGATTACCTTAATGGACAGCTGAATCAAAATAGTAATCAGAATAGTGTGAATCGTGTGTACTTACGTCTTTGAGTACTTAGGCAGGATGTCCCTAGGAATTAAATAAATTGGAAACCTACTATTTACTTGATTTGTACAAGAGGAAAAAGTGTTAAGAGACTGGCAGTCTAACTTGAATCACCAGAATAGAGAGTCATGGCCTCTCAATCAAATCCCAGACTCAGGCCAGTTTATAGAACTAAAACCTTGAATGAAGGGGTGGCCTGGTCCCCTTGAGGAAGGACCCCACTACACTGTCAGGTTTTAGTCTTTCTCTCAGTCTTCCCCAAAGGGATCTACAAACTTTTACAAGAGTGACTGTTAATGGAGGGGAAAGGAAATAATCAGACTTTTGAAGGATTTCTAGAAACTGGCACTAATTGTTTATAGAGTTCTGGTGTAGCACTGTGGGATAAGCACTGGATTGCTAACTTCAAGGTCAATGGTTCAAACCCACCGGCCACTCTTTGGAAACCCTATACAGAGTCGATATGAGTTGGAACAAGAACACAGGAGACCCAAAATGTAACTGTGGGCATATGGAGGTCAAGTTATTAATGGAATATTAGCTAAGGTGGGTCCAGTGGGTCCCCAAACTAATCCTGTAGTGAGTTCCCCAGTTCCACAATGTATAATTAGAATAGACATACTCACCAACTGGCAGAACTCCCACACTGAATCCCTGAAATGTGGAATAAGGGCTACTATGGCTGGAAAAGCAAAATGGAAGCCATGAGAACTACCTCTAGCTAGGAAAATAGTAAACCAAAAACAGTACTTCATTCCTGGAAGGATTGAAGACATTAGTAATACAATCAAGGACTTGAAGGACACAGGAATGGTGATTCCCACCACATCTTCATTTAATTTGCTTATCTGGCCTGTGCAAAAAACAAAACAAAACAAAACAGATCTTGTTGGAGAATTACAGTGGATTATTCTAAGCTTGACCAGTTGATGACTCCAATTGCAACTGATGTACCATTGCTTGAGCAAGTTAATACACTCTTGGCATCTGATATGCAGCTATTGATCTGGCCAATGTCTTTTTCCCAATTCCAATTTCTAAGGATCACCAAAAGCTGTTTGCCTTCAGCTGGCAAGGCCAAAAGCACACCTTCACCTTCACTGAGCGGGGTCCTGAACAAGAGGAGGTTCTGCAATAAATTCAGGCTGCCATGCAAGTTGCTGTGCTACTTGGACCATAAGATCCAGCAGATCAATGGCAGATAGAAATGCAGTGTGAAGTCTTTGGTAGGCCACTATTGGTGAATCACAGCACAGACCATTAGGATTGTGGAGAAAAGCCCTCCCATATTATACAGATAACTATTCTCCTTTTATTTAATTTTAAAGCTTTTATTGTAAATTGAGTGAAGATTTACAGGGCAGTACATCAGTTTTACATTCAACAAATCATTGCAATGCTTACAATCCCCACCATGCATCATCGGCTAACAGTATTTACCGCTATTACCCGGTTTGTTTGTTGTTGTTTTTTCTGATGTACACATGTTGTTGTTGTTGTTGTTAAGTGCCGTCGAGTCGGTTCCGACCCATAGCGACCCTGTACAGGGTTTCCGAGGGTGTAAATCTTTACGGGAGTAGAAAGCCTCATCTTTCTCCCGCGGAGCAGCTGGTAGTTTAGAACCGCTAACCTTAAGGTTCACAGCCCGATTCGTTTGAAAATACTTATTTGTAGCTTGTAAGCCGGTCTTCAGCCTATAATGGATTGGATTATCTAGAAAGGCTTTAGATTGTACGCAGGAAAGCAGGCTTCTTGTTAAGCCTTGGTGGAGTATGGGGCCTTAGGTGGAATCTTGAGCCCCACCCAGAACCATCAGGGATGTTGTTGTTATTAAGTGCCATCGAGTCGATTCCGATCTATAGCGACCCTGTACAGAGTTTCCGAGGCTGTAAATCTTTACTGGAGCTGACCTTGAACCTTGCAGACTGATTTGTAACCACTACGTTATCAGATGGGGCATTCTCAATTGAAAAGGCATGCAGGCCAACCCAGATCAGCTGCTGGTGGTGGTAGTGTGCCCTGGAGTCGATTCCGACTCATAGTGATCCTGTATAGGGTTTCCAAGGCTGTAAATCTTTACGGGAGCAGAAATCTTCATCTTTCTCCCACGGAACAGCCGGGAGTTTCAAACTTCTGACCTTGAGGTTAGCAGCCTGACTCGTAACCACTACATTACCATAGCTCCTTAGACCGGCTAGAGGAACAGAAGTTGCTTCTTGAAAGAAAGACCAACAGGGCAGGGAGTGGGGTGGGGTTGAGGGGGAGAGAGAGAGAGAGAGAAAAAAAAAAAAGCAGACTGGCTAGTACATTATCAAGCAAACTGTTTGCCCTGAAGCCATCAAGGCAAGAAAAGCCAACTCATCAGGGTAAACTCCTGTCTTTGACAAACTCAAAGGCAACATATGGATGGTCTTGTATGCTCACTGGCAACAGACCTGGTTGAGTGTAAGGGGGGTAATTGCAGCAAGGAAGACATGGGCTGAGATTTGCCATACTCCATGGATGCCTGATAACCTTGGAATGAGAGCGAGAAAAGGATGAGATGACGGGTTTGAAGTTCAGGGTGAAGTGCCCAAAGACATTGATCTTGCCACTGAGGGCTAAAGTTAAGAATGAAGCAGCCACCAGATCTAAAGAAGGGGGAGGCATGCAGAAACTCCTGGACTTGCAGACAGTAAGTACCTGTTGGGTCTAATGTGAATGGGAGAAAGTGTAAACTGCTACAATCTGATCAATTCAACCCTTGATTGTGGATGAGGCTGCTCAAAATTCCAACCAAATAGGGAAGGATTCTCCATATCAAGGATAAAGCATGTCTCCTCAGTACACTGGGCTGATAGGGATGGGCAACTTAGACTTCGGCTACCCAAACTGGGTGGCTATGAAGACACGAAGTGGCTGGCTTACAAGCTGTCATAAGGGTGCTCGGTGTCAGAATGCGGGAGTAAGGCAGAAACCCAACTGAATAACTTCCCTCCTGTCCAGATGCATCTAGTAATGAAAGGGATAAGACTTTATGACACAATTGCGAGTAACTGTTTTCAGCTTTAATGGGGACTTTCACAACTGTAAATGTAAAAGAGGTACAACTAAAAGGGAGAGTAGTTAATCTGTCATCTCAGGAACAGAAGACCCTAGGACCATCAAGAGGGAAGAACATGTGAGGAGTGAGGGATCCTGCCCAGAAAATTGGCAACAGAGATGGTGGCGGAGGCCATGGCATTGAGATACAGAACAGCAGTAGACTTTAGGCCCATGGACTGAGAAAAGCAACATGCCTGTGGATAGGAGGCTGACTTGCAAAATGTGCCCTTTGGACATTTAAACAAATACGTATTTACAATGTGGAATGTGTACAAAACAACAACAACAAAACAAAACTGTTGGATAAGGGAGCATGGAGGGTATTGTAATCATTACAATGATCTGCTGAATGTAAAATTGGTGATCTGTCCTGTAAGCCTCCACTCACTCAATACACAATAAAAGTTATATATATAGAAAAAAGAAAAAAAAAATTTGCTTAAATGTCCAAAGGGCACATTTTGCAAACCAGCCCCCTGCCTGCAGGCATACTGTATTTCTCATTCCATGGGCCTCTAGTCCTCTGCTGCTGTCTCTCTATGCCATCATCTCTGCCACCATCTCTGTTGTGCCGCTTTTCCAGTCGAGATCCCTCATCACTCTTCTCATGCTCTTCCATCTTGACGGTCCTAGGGTCCTCTGTTCCTGAAATGGCATATCAACTGCTCCCTTTTGGTTACACCTCTTCTACATTTACCGTTGTGACAATCACCAATAGTTCTGATATCAATTACTCTCAATTGATAAATAAAATCCTATCCCCATCATCACCAGACCAATCTGATGAAAAGGAAAGCTATTCAGTGGGGATACTATCTTACCCTCCTCATTATGACCCTAAGCACCCTCATGAAACCTTGTAAGCTAGTCACTCTGTGCCTTTATATCCCCCCAATTTTGATAGCCAAAGTTTAGGTTGCCCATCCCTACCAACCCAGTGTACTGAGGTGGCAAGCTTGATTTTTGATATGAAGAAACCTTCCCTTTTGGTTGGAATTTTGGGCAACTTCATCCATAAGCAAAGGTTCAGTTCATCAAGTTGTAGCAATTAATGCTTGCTCCCTGCATCAAACTTCATCTTCATCTGATTGAGTTCTGGTCAGCAGGCCATCCAAGCTAGGTCAGCTGGGTGCTATCTGCAAGTTTGGGGGTTATTGCATGCCTCCCCCCACTTCAAACCAGCTGGCCACTTCACTCTTAACTCTAGCCCACAGTGTCCTTGGGAGTTCATATTGCTCCCTGGACTTCAAACCAGCCATACCTTCCTCTTATGTCAAGGTGTCTGTGGAACTTGACCAAACTCAGCCTGTGTCTTCATTGCTTCATTTACCCCACTTCCACTCACAAGTTGACCAGGTTGGTCACCAGTGAGCCTATAAGACTGTTTGTGTGTTCTTTTTGGGTTTCAGTCTTAGATAGGGGTTTATCCTGATGAGTTGACTTTTCTTGCCTTTATGTATCCCAGGCAAACAGCTTGCTTGATATTGTCACAGCCAAACAGTCTGCTTTTTTGTTAGTGTTTCTGCTGTTTTTTTCTTTCAGTTAGTATCTTCTGTTCCTCTAGCGGCTCAGGGTTAGTCTGCGTGTGTTTTCAATTGGGAATGTCCCACCTCCAAAGGTTCTGGGTGGGGTTAAGGATTCCATCTAAGGCCCCATACCCTACAAAGGCTTAACAAGAAGCCCATTTCCCTGGGCACTTTCTAGTACCCTTTTAGATAATCCAATCAGAGGCTGAAGACAGGCTTACAAGCTTTCTGCAATCATATTTCTCAATATTCCTTTCAATCCCACTTAAATGTCTATATTACAATAGTAGGAAGGGGAAACCAATATCCACAAAACAGTTAAGTACCGTAACATTATTCCCCCTCCTTTACCCATTCCCTGTGTCACAGAGCCGTTATTCCAAGGCTGTGCATACATCACAATCTACCTCTATTCCATTTACACACCTCTCTAAGTTCCCCCCTATGATTCCCATCCCTCTACCCCCCCCTTCTTGTGAATTGCCCTCCCAGTCACCCAAGATATTGTGCATCTATTCCCTAACATGTTAATTACTCCCTCCTCTGGTAACCATCAAAGAACTATTATTTTAGTATGGAAATCTTAAATATTACAATAATGATCTTATGCAATATTTGTCCTTTTTTCACTAAGCACTATGTCCTCAAAGGCTCATCCATGTAATGAGGTGTTTTGCAGCTTCATATTATTCCTCAAGATTATTTCACTGTATGTACCAAAGTTTGTTTCTCCATTCTTCTTTTTTGCTATTGTGATTAGTGCTGTGATGAACATTGGTGTGCATATATCTACTGGTGATCTGACTTATATTTCTTATGGATACATATACCAAGTAGTGGAATTGCTGGATCATAAGTTATTTCTATTTCCAACTTTCTGAGGAAGCGCCATAATGCTGCCAGAGTGGCTGAACAATTTTATATTCCCATCAGCAATTTAGGAGGGTCCCAGTCTCTGCACCAGCATTTGTTGTCCTCTTTTTTGAACTTCACTGCTACTGCTGGTGTGAGATGATATCTCATTGCTGTTTTGATTTGCATCTCTCTACTGACTAATGGATCTTGAACATTTCTTCATATGTTTGTTCGCTTCCCAAATGCCTTCCTGGTGAAGTGTACTGAGCCCATTTTTTAATTGGGTTTTTTGTCTTTTTCTTCTAGAGGTGTCATAGTTTCCTATAAATTTTAGAGATTAGTCCCTTGTCTGATACGTCATTGCAAAAATTTTTTACCTATTCTGTGGGCTCCCTTTTTATTCTTTTGGTGAAATCTTTTGAATCACACAAGTTTCTAATTTTCAGAATGTCCCAGTCATCTACTAATAGTATTAAACATCAAATCAATAGAAATAACTTCAAGAATTATATACAAAGACAGGGTAAAGAAAGTATTCTTTTTGTACAACTGGGATAATAAACCAAATTTTCCGTTTCACTATACATCTTTTGCACTAAAGCAAACAGCTATTTTTAATTAAATCTTGTTTTCTGCTATGAAGTTTCTTAAAAATATTTTCCAACTAGATTTGGCTTATTTCAGTTTTATATCTAATGTTCTAGTGTGGAGCTATAGGGTAAAATCATTGGACTGCAAGGTCAGTTTGAATCACAAGGTGGATGGTGCAAACTCACCAGATGCAACTCAGAAACCCTATACAGGGTCCCTGTGAGTTGGAACCAACTTGACTGCACTTAACAACAATAATATAGCTAATGTTCAGTGGGTTAAGAAGCTGATCAAGAGATGAGAAATATGCACTCTTATGGACTGAATTGTGTTCCCCCCCCAGAATGTGTTATAAATCTAACCTCTATATCTGTGGTTGGAGTCACTATGAGTCGGAACTGACTCAACTGCACTTACTAACAATACCTGTGGTTATAATCCAATTTGGAAATTTGTTTATTGTATTAAGGAGACAGTATTAGTATATGGTGTGTCTTAAGTCAATTTCGTTTGAGATATAAAAGATTTAACTAGTCAACAAGCAAGTTGAAATGGGAGAAGACAGATACCGAGCCATAAGAAGGTGACCCAGGAATAGAAACTAAAACAGAACCTTCCTCCATAGCCAAGAGAAAAGTCTTCCTCTAGAGCTGGGGTGGGGAACCTTTTCTTTGCCAACATTTATAACATTATTCATTGACCATACAAAATTATCAACTTAAAAATTAGCCTGCTACATTTGGTCAAAAATGTAATTAACTCATTCCTAATGTGATGGCTAGGAGTCCTGGTGTACTGCTGTGGATTAATGCACTGGAATGTAAGATCAATTTGAATCATAAGGTAGGCAGTTCAAGCTCACCAGTCGCTCCTCAGAAACCCTATACAGGGTCACTATGAGTCGGAACCAACTCGATGGCAGTTAACAACAATGTGATGGCTGGAACTGCAGTTGCCTTGGCAGGGTAAGACCAAATGATTTTGCGAGTCTCATGTGGCCTATGGGCCAGATGTCCCTCACCCCTGCTCTAGCCAGCACTCTGAATTCAGATTTCTAGTCTCTTAGACAGTCAGAACCATTTCAAGAGGCAGCATATAATCAAGAGTTAACCATTCTGAAAGAAGAAGTCCAAGGTGAATTGAAGGCACTGGCAAAGAACAAAGCACCGGGAATTGATGGAATACAGATTAAAATCTTTCAACAAACTGATGTGGCACTGGAGACATTTACATGCCAAGAAATTTGGAAGACAACTACCTGGCCAGCTGACTGAAAGAGATCCATATTTGTACCCATTCCAAAGAGAGGTGACCAAATGGAATGCAAAAATCATTGGGCAATATCATTAACATCACATTCAATTAAAATTTTGCTAAATACAAAAATGGCTGCAACCATAAATTGACAGAATTTCTAAAGGTTCAAAGCAGATTCAGAAGAGGACATGGAATGAGAACTGTTGACTGTTGATTTCAAATGGATCTTAGCTGCAAGCAGAGAATACCAGAAAGATACCTGTGCTTTCCTGACTATGCAAAGGCCTTCGATTGTGTGGCATCATGACAAGCTATGGACAACATTGCAAAGAATGAGTATCCTGGAACATTTAATCATGCTCATGAGGAACCTGTGCATGGACCAAGAGGCAGTTGTTAGAACAAAACAAGGGAACACTGAATGCTTTTAAATTAGGAAAGGTGTGTGCCAGAGTTATATTCTTTCACCATACTTATTCCATCTGTATAATGAGCAAATAATCTGAGAAGTTGGATTATATGAAGAAAAACATGGCATCTGATACAACCTTGCTTGCTGAAAGTGATGACTTAAAATATTTACTGATGAAGATCATAGAGCACAGGCTTCGGTATGGATTGCATCTCAATGTAAAGAAAACAAAAGTCCTCACCACTGGACCAATAAACAACATTCTTATGAGTGGAGAAAAGACTGAAGTTGTCAAGGACTTCATTCTTCTACGATCAACCATCAACACTCAAAGCAGCAGCAGTCAAGAAATCAAACGATATACTGCATTAGGCAAATCTGATGCACAAGACCTCTTTAAAATGCTGAAGAGCAAAGATGTCAGTTTGAGGACTAAGATGCGTCTGACCCAAGCCATGGCATTTTCAATAATCCCATATTCATGTCCACCACTTGTTTGTTGTACTGTAGTGGCTTGCGTGTTGCTGTGATTCTGGATGTTATGCCACGGGGATTTTAAATACTAGCAGAGTCACCAACGGTGGACAGGTTTCAGCTAATCATCCAGACGAAGACAGACTAGGAAGATGTAAAGACGGACTGCTTCCAAATTTAGTCACTGAAAACCTTATGAATAGCAGAGTAACACTGTCTGGACCAGAATATTGAATACTGAAACATGTTGAAGAGCATCAGAATATTCTTAGATAAAGTGCCAGAAGATGAGCCCCTTAGGGTGAAGGCACTCAAAATGCGACTGGAGAAGAGCTGTCTACTAAAAGTAGTGTTGACCATGATGACGAGAATGGAGTAGTGCCCTCGGAACCTTCATTTGCTGATGGGGCACAACTCAAAATGAAGAGAAACAGCTGTAAACATCCATTAATAATCAGAACATGGAATGTATGAAGTGTAAATCTTTGAAAATTGGAAGTTGTCAAAAATGAAATGGAATGCATAAACATTGATATCCTAGGCATTAGTGAGCTGAAATGGACTAGCATTGGCCACTATGAATCTGACGATCACATGGTTTGCTATACTGGGAATGACAAATTAAAAAGGAATGGCGTCACATTCATGATCAAAAAGAACATATCAATATCTGTCTTGAAGTACAATGCTGTCTGATAGGATAATATCCATATGCCTACAAGGTGGTGATGGTTATATGCCGTGGAGTCGGTTCTGACTCACAGCAACCTTGCATGAGGTTTCTGAGACTGCAAATCTTTATGGGAGCAGAAAGCCTCATCTTTCTCCAGTGAAGCGGCTGGTAGCTTCAACCTGCTGAACTTGAGGTTAGCAGCCTGACTCGGAACCACTACGCTACCAGATCTCCTTGCACATACAAGGAAGACCAATTAATACCACTATTATTCCAAGTTTACACGCCAAACACTAAAGCCAATGATGATGAAACAGAAAAATTCTACCAACTTCTTCAGTCTGAAATTCATCAAACATGCAACCAAGATGTATTGATAATTACTGGTGACTGGAATGCAAAGATTGGAAACAAAGAGGAAGGATCAATAGTTGGAAAATATGGCCTTAGTGACATAAACAATGCTGGAGATCACATGATAGAATTTTGCAAGATAAACAACTTATGTATTGCAAATACCTTTTCAAACCACATACACATGGACCTCACCAGATGAAATACACAGAAATCAAACAGACTACATCTGTGGAACACACCACTAGTTGGTCAAATGCAAATTCAGGCTGAAGCCGAACAAAACTCAAACAAGTTCATGAAAGCCAAAATATGATCATGAATATATCCCACTTAGAGATCATCTTGAGAACAGATTTGTACATTAGATACTAAAGACTGAAGACCAGAAGAGTTGTGGGATGACATTAAGAACATCATACAAGAAGAAAGTCAAAGGTCATTAAGAAGACAAGAAAGAAGGGAAAGATCAAAATGGGTGTCAGAAGGGATTCTGAAACTTGTTCTCCATTGAAGAGATGCTAAAGCAAATGAAGAAATGAGGGGACAAAAGAGCTAAACAGAAAATACTATAAGGCAGTTCGAAAAGACAAAGTCAAGTATTATAACAAAAGGTGCAAAGACTGGGAGTTAGAAAACCAAAAGGGAGGAACATGCTCAGCATTTCTTAAGCTGATGGAACTGAAGAAACATCCAAGCCTTGATTTGCAATACTGAAGAATTCTTTGGGCAAAATATTGAATGATGCAGAAAACATCAAAAGAAAATGGAAGGAATCCACAGCCACGGTACCAAAAAGAAGTGGTCAACATTCAACCATTTTGAGAGTCAATGATGCTGAAGGAAGAAGTCCAAAGTGCATTGAAGTCATTGGCAAAGAACAAGACAACAGGAATAGATATAATACAAATTGAAATATTTCAACAAATTGATGCGGCATCGGAGACACTGAGTTATCTATGCCAAGAAATTTGGAAGAAAATTACCTGGCCAACTGACTGGAAGTGATCCACATTTCTGCCCATTTCAAAGAGAGGTGACCCAAGGCAATGTGGAAATCATCAGACAGTATCATTGATATACCATGTGAGTGAAGTTTTACTAAAGGTAATACAAAACAGGCTGCAACCATGGATTGACAGAGAACTTCCAGAGGTGCAAGCCAGATTCACAAGAGGATGTGGAACAAGGATATCATTGCTGATGTCAAATGGATCTTGGATGAAAACAGAGACTATTACCTGTGTTTTACTGACTACACACAGGCTTTCGATTGTGTGTATTGTGACAAGCTATGGACAATCCTGTGAAAAATGAGTATTCTGGAACACTTAAATTGTGCTTGTGAGGAACCTGTACATAAACCAAGAGGTAGTTGTTTGAACAGAACAAGGGAACACCGAATGGTTTAAAATCAGTAAAGGTGTTCGCCAGGGTTGTATTCTTTCACCATACTTATTCAATTCAATGCTCATGCTGAGCAAATAATCTGAGAAACTGGATTCTATGAAGAAAAGTGGGACATCAGGACTACAGCAAGACTCATTAATAATCTGTGATATGCAGATAATACAACCTTGCTTACTGAAAACGAAGTAGATTTAAATACTTACTGATGAAGATAAAAGACAGTATGGGTTGCATCTCAGTGTAAAGAAAACAAAAATCCTTACCACTGAACCAATAAGCAACATCCATATAAATGGAGAAAAGACTGAAGTTGTGAAAGACTTCATTTTGCTTGGATCAATCAACACTCATGGAAGCAGTAGTGAAGAAATCAAATGACACATTGCACTGGACAAATCTGTTGCACAAGGACCTCTTTAAAGCGTTGAAGAGCAAAGTTTGAGGATTAAGGTGTGACCCAGCCATGGTATTTTCAATAATTTACATGAATGAGCAAATTAGATAGTGAATACGGAAGACCGTGGAAGAATTGATGCATTTGAGTTATGGTGTTGGAGGAGAATATTGAAAGTACCATGTACTGACAAAAGAACCAACCAATCTGTGTTGGAAGAAGTGCAGCCAGAGTGCTCCTTGAAAGCCAGGATGGCCAGACATCGTCTCACATACTTTGGACAAATTGTCAGGAGGTACCAATACCTGGAGAAGGATATCATGTTTGGTCAAGTGGAAGGTTGGAGAAAAAGACGAAGATCCCTAACGAGATGGATTGACCCAGTGGCAGCAGCAATAAACTCAAACATAGCAACAACTGTGAGATTGGTACAGGATCAGGCAGTGTTTGTTCTATTTTCCATAAGGTTGCTATGAGTTGGTACCAACTTGATGGTACCTAACAACAGCAACAAACTTTGAGAAAATAAATGTGTTTATCAAAGCCACCCACTTGTGATTTTTCTCTTACAGCAGCACTATATAACTAAGACATGAACCAAAAAAACAAACAAAAAAACCCCAACAGAAGCAAAAACAAACAGTATCTTGAGAATCATTATTAAGCCAAAAGACTAACCCATTTTTTCCCTGAAAGGTAAGCTTACATTTAGAAATTTTCTTCAATGATCTGAAAATTGTTAGGAATTAAAATTCTTGGATGAAAATTAACACGATAGACAACCATAATCCCTTCTGACCACTGGAAATGGTACTTAATTTTAAGAATAAAAATACCATGTTTTGAAAAACAATACAGAAAGTTTTGAGTACAAAGTAAGAGAAATTTCTAAATGCAGAATTTATCCATTGGGAACGCTAACTTCAGTTACTTCAAAGTAGCTAAACATAGAGGGTACATAAGAACAAAGGAGCTCTGGTAGCGTAGTGGTTACGAATTGGGCTGCGAACCTTAAGGTCAGCGGTTCGAAACTACCAGCTGCACCGCGGGAGAAAGATGAGGCTTTCTACTCCCGTAAAGATTTACACCCTCGGAAACCCTATACAGGGTCGCTATGGGTCGGAACCGACTCTATGGCACATAACAACAACAACATACAGGCAATGTACCACACCATTAAACACTCCTTCTTTATTTTCTTCACTTGGTTTCTAGCACACCAAAACCAACTAAAAACTCACTGCTACTGAGGTGATTGCAACTCAGTGACCCTATATAGAGCTTCCAAGGCTGTGAATCTTTCGCTCTTGGAGCCCCTGGTAGGTTTGAACCACTGACCTTGTAGTTAGCAGTCCAGTACTTATCCTATAGCACCACGTCTCTTAAGTCAGTGTTGGGTTTGTTTTTTTTTAAGTCTTTTGCTAGTTCCTCCAAGCCTCCTCTACTTCTTAATGTTGACATACCCCAGGACGCAGTGCTTTGCCATCTTCTCTTCTCTAGCTGCATTACATAATCTCATCCAGTATCAAGGCTATTTCCTGATGTATCTCAAATCAATTTTTTTCAGTCTCAACTGGTAGCCTGCATTCCAGACTTGGAAATCCAGTTGCTTACTTAGTATCTACAACTTAACACAATCAAAGTAGAACTCTTGATTCCACACCTCTCCAATCAATGAAGAAAGATGTGGCGGCTTGATTCCATAAACCTACAGGGGCAATTCTACCCTAACTTATAGGATCACAAGGCTTATCATAGTGGTTACGAATCGGGCTGCTAATCTCATGGTCAGCAGTTCGAAACTACCAGCTGTTCCGTGGGAGAAAGATTTACAGCCTCAGAAACCATGTACAGGGTGGCTATGAGTCGGAATCGACTCCATGGCACTAACAACAACAACAACTTCATTAGGTTTCTCTATCACCTACTCAAACAGGCCTTCTCTGATCATATTAAGTAGTAACCCTCTAACATTTTGTCTCTATTTCCTGGTCTTTCTTCATAAGCACCTGAAACTTGCTGTATTTTTTTTGTCTGTTTACACCATTGGAATGTAAGCTCCAAAAAACAAGGACTTTATATTGGTCACAGCTGTATTCCCAGAAAATCTAGCACAATAAATATTTATTGAATTAATGAAATTTCTAGTCTTAACACTGTCTTAGTTATCTAGAGATGCTATATCAGAAATACCACAAGTGAATGTCTTTAATAACCAGAAATTGAGTCTTTTACAATTTAGAAGGCTAGAAGTCCAAATTTAAAGTGCCAGCTCTAGGGGAAGGCTTTCTGTCAGTTCTAGAAAAAGGTCCTTGTCTCCTTTCAGCACCTCTATGCCCAACATTTTTGGAGATCTCTGTTCAGTGGAGTCCTGGTGTGGCACTGCGGGTTAATGCGTCGGACTGCAAAGTTGTTTGAACTGCAAGGTCGGTGGTTCAAGTTCACCAGCTGCTCCTGGGAAACCCTATACAGGATCTCTATGGGTCAGAACTAACTTGACGGCAGTTAACAATGACAACAACAAGCATTCATCTTGGGAACAACCTCCCTCTGGATCTAGGAGCTCCAAAGTGCAGGGACCTCAGGTCAAATGGACATATTCCACTCCCAGGTAAGTTCTACTGAGTCATTTCCGAGGAGCGAATGGTGGGTCTGAACTGCCACCTTGCAGCTCCAATTGACCTTGCAGTCCAGGGCTTATCCTACAGCGTCACACCGAGTAGTAGGTCCATTTTTCTTTGCTCATTTCTCTCTCCCTTTATCTTTGTAAGATGACAGACACTGTAGGCTACACTCCCAAGGACACTTCTCTTCCAATAACTGGCGGCACATAGGAGATCTCATCAAGAAGGTAAAATGACATTATGTAAGATCTCATCATGGGGGATTACCGTATCTTAACTAAGAAACCATTGAATATTCAGGCTCAGTCAAGTTGACATAAAACTGTAACTATTAGACTACTCAATATTATAGTTTTGGGTTTTTTTTTGCTTAGGAATGAAGAAAAAAGAAATCACAACAGTATACCCCTTGTTGTTGTTAAGTGCCATTGAGTTGGCTCTGATTCATGACCCTGTATAGGGTTTATGAGGAATGGCTGGTGGGCTGGAACCACCAATCTTGTGGTTAGTAGTCTAGTATCCCTAGACAAAAATAAGTTCAACTTTACTTCTCTAAATGATATGCATTTATTAATAAAGGTAAAGTTATTCGGTAGCACTGAATAAATTTTCAGCAAGATAGTTTAGCTACTTTGAAATAAAATGAAAGTTTCAGAATTATCCTTGAAAGTAAAGTTGCAATTAAGTTTATTTAGGTCTGAACATTTAAAAACTGGCATAAATACACAAATGCATACACACTAAATTAAAGCCATTATGTGAAAATCAAACTGTAAAAAAAAAAAGGAATGTCTTGAATGTCTTGATTTCTTGATTGCCCTGCAATCCTCTCGTCTTCCTCCCCTCATCAAATTGCTACCAGTAAAGGCACAGGCAGCAGCCAGTTTTTAGAGTTACATACGCTGACTTGTTGTGGTGCTGTCATCCACAGTAAGAAAATGGCACTATCCACAAATATTGCACTGACTTAGCAGAATACTTTGCATTAATCCATGGATTAATTGCTACTATATTACCTGTTCTTTTCATCTATGCAGCTTATAGTATACACATATATGAATATCCCACAGATAACAGATGTGTCTCCTTATGGGTAATTTGCTGGAAAGCAGAGCCTAATGAAGAAGTGAGTTTTCAATAGTGGGCTAAGAAATCTAACTTATGAAAATCAAAGTTAGCCATATCATGGCTTTCCTGGGCCATGGATGGAATCACCAATCTGAGTATTCCTTGAGGATGCAATCTGTTGGTGAAACAAATATAGAAACTCAAGTTGGGCCATGTGGCCATGGTAGCAAGAAAGAAGTCATTTAGTCTAGTATGCTCCATTTTTTATGTCAACATTTAATGTTAATCACTGTGCTTTATGTTATTCGTCAGAGGCAGAATGATGAATACTATGTCTTAAGAAAATTTTCAGGCCTTGTAATCCTTCTGAAAACAAATAGTCCAAGTACCAGTTCCATTTCTTTCCCTGCAGGCACAGAAAAAAGAAAATTATTTTGCTATGTTTATTCTCTACTTCCTATTCTTTAGTCATAGTCACCTTTTAGTACAGAGTAGAGCTGCCCCATAAGATTTCCAAGGTTATAATTCTCTATGGAAGTAGACTGCTACATCTTTCTCTCACAGACTAGATGGTGGGTTTTTACTGTCAACCTTTGGGTAAGCAGTCAACTGCTTAACCGCTGTATCACCAGAGTGCCTCCTTTTTGACCTAAGAAAAGCGAAAATCATTCTAGATGTATACACCAAGAGTTGGCTCAGAGGGGCCAGGTTTATAATGGGCACTCAACCAATAAAACAATCACGTCAAAAAGTACTCAAAGTGCAAGGTTTACACAACCCGTTTTATTACACTGGCAAAAAAATTTAGGTGGTCAACTGAATAAAGTAATGTGGAATGGAAACAGTTAATTATTTTAGAACTCTAGAAAGTTAACATAAGATAACAATACAACCTTGTTGTTAAGTGCCGTGGAGTCGGTTCTGACTCATAGCGACCCTGTACAGGGTTTCAGAGGCTGTAAATCTTTACGGGATCAGTAAGACTCATCATCCTCCTGTGGAACAGCTGGTAGTTTCGAACTGCTGACCCTGAGGTTCGCAGCCTGATTTGTAACCATTACGCTACCAGAGCTCCTTAACACATCCTTAGGGAGCAGTCAATTTGTATTAATGGGGGAGGAACAATTCAGAATGGAAGGGTGAGAATAGTTACATAACTCAAAGAATGAATTTTTCCTCCCCCATTAATAAAAAATGATTGCCCCCTAAGGTTGTATGAAATGTCACTGTAAAAAATTGTTGAATTAGTATAAGTTGTGATGTGTATATTCTCAACAGATAAAATAAAATACATAACTGCAGATGTTATTATATTATTGTCTATATTAAGTATGTACACAGCTGGAGTTTCCATAACAATGAGACAATTGTGTATGGTTTTATTAAATCAGTCTCATTACAGCCATATTTTTATATGCAATTGCACTATAAAATGAGATAATACATGACCACAACATCAAAAGTCAAATTATTAATACGTATATTCCAGAGAAGATTGTAGAGGGTATGTGTTAATTAACTCACATAAAAATCACTGAAATGAATTCAGAAGGCAAACACTTCACTTTCATTTTGTGGAGGTTAAAAAAAAAAAAGGTAAAGGTGTATGTTCTATAAATGAAATTAAGCTATATAAAATCCCTGAACACAACGAAAATAAATTCATTTACCCGAATAGCGCTCAATTTTATGGTCCTTGCTTCTGGCCATTCCTTAAAATAAACAAAAACAGGGGGCAGAGGAGAGATATGGGGATAAAAAAAATATCTGATTAGCAGAAAAAATCACAAGAAAATAAGACAACTATTCACTGTCTGACTCATTTGCCAAGTTCTATTCCTACCAACACTCTTAGATTCCTTTTGAACAGGCACTCAGTATAACCCTCCAGATTTTCTCCCTAGAAACACAAACAGTAGGGAAATAAACTCAAAGCAGATAAAGTTAGCAACATATGGCCTCATTTTCTATTCTGTACTTAGAATCTAGGATGGGGATAAAAGGTTTTAGAAAAAGCTTTTCAGAGAAATATACTTTGAATCTGGAAAGCTGAGTAGGAAGTCTGGGTGAGGCAGTCTATATATATAGTTGTTGTTGTTGTTGTTGTTAAGTGCCATCGAGTCGATTCCGACCCATAGCGACCCTGTACAGGGTTTCCGAGGGTGTAAATTTTTACGGGAGTAGAAAGCCTCATCTTTCTCCCACAGAGCAGCTGGTAGTTTCGAACCACTGACCTTAAGGTTCGCAGCCCGATTCGTAACCACTACGCTACCAGAGCTCCTTGTTCTGTAAAATTCTTTAAGTCTTTATGTAATCCTATCTATTCCCTGGCTTTTCACTATCATCTACTGTATTTCAATGGATTTTAAGAGCCATCAATTCTATAATACACATGTTATAAATATATTGCTAAACTTTTATTAAACTATGTATAACACAATGTCTTTTTAACATTCAGCAGTTTTATTTCACGACTGAAAGAGCTGTATTATATGCAGACAGGTTTTTACTTAACAATGACAACAATTATATAAGCATAAAATAGCAAATATGAGAAGTATAAAAGTATTGCTATAAAATTACAGAAACCTTTATTAAAAATACCCAGATATGAAGCTATTGCTTCTTAATATATCCTCCATCTAGGGCTATATAATTCTGAAATCATGATTCAATGTCTGTAACACTACCCTGAAGAATTCTGTATTATTCGATTGACACACTACGTTAAAGTGGAAGTTTTGGCATCCTCACAGGAAACAAATAGTGTTCCTTTTTAACTTTCTTTGAGTTGTGGGAACAAAAGTAAGTCTGAAAGGGCAAGCTCAGTGCTGTAGGGTGGATGAGGTAAGGTTTCCTAAAAAAAAAAAAAAAAATTCTTGTAGGAGAGTTTATGCATGCTACTCTCAAAGAATGAGCAGGTACATTGGTGTGATAGAAATAAAATTCCTCAGTGCAACTTTCCTGACCTTTTTCTTACCAGTGCAGTTTTCTATTTTCTTTACAACTTCTTCATAATAAAGCCCCGTGATTATCCTGTGTCAAAGAAAATCTATCAAGGTTGCCCCTCCCACAAATATATATACTATGTGTTTACAGAAAAGTTAAATACATGAGTATTTAACTTTTCTGTAAACACAACTATGAATGTGGTGGAGCATACAGCGGGCAAAATGATGAGGGCTTCTTAGACATTATCAAACATCTTAAGACAGTTGAATTCCTGGGCCTGGGGGCTCAAAATCATAGTCTCAAGGGACATCATGGTCAACTGGTATTACACAGTCCACAAAGACAATGTTCTACATCTTACTTTGGTAAGCAGTGTCTGGGAACTTGAAAGCTCATGAGATGCAACTATTGGTCTCTCCATGTGTGGAAGGAAAGAAGAGTGATAACAATTGAAGACGCTTGGAACCAATTAGCCCAATGGACTAAGCGAACACAGGAACATCAGTCTCCATGACTCAGACCAGAAGAACTATATATACAGTTCCTGGATATCACTACCAACTGCTCTAAAAAAGATCACATTAGAGGGTAGAGTGGGGTAAAATGTGGAACTAAACTCAAAATTATTTAAAAAAAAAAAAAGACCAGGTTTACTGGTAAAGCAGTGACTGGAGAAACCTGAGACTATAGGCCTTAACCACCCTTCAGGTTTGGAAAGGAACTCATCCTTGTCTTTCAATTTTCAGCTAAGCAATAGATAGGTTCATAGTTGGGGGGGTGGAAAGGGGGGAGGAGAGACACAATAACACTAGTAAGGTATGCCTACCATGGAATGGTCAATCATTCAACAATAAAAGATCAACAATTTTGTTAAGGGCAAAGTTGAGAAGGAATGGGAAGGTGGGTAGAATGCAAATAGGAACCACAGGGAGGAAGCAGGATAACTGTTATTGCATGGAGGGGATTGTAATCATTGAAATGAAACAAAGTAAATGATTTGTTGAGTGGAAAACTGATGATCTTGTCTGTAAACCTTCCTCAATTCACAATAAAAACTTTAAAGCCAGTTTTTATTGGACCTTTTTTTTTCTTTTTGGAGAGCCACCTAACGAGACTAAGACGAGTGTATGTATTACTGTGAGAACTGGTCTGCAGCCACCCAACTGATCGCAGAGACATGTTTAAACATATTTTGTTTGGAACAAACCTGTGCATATAAGAACTAGAACCCTAGTAGCAACACTTTTTTTACTTGTCCTTGTATAAACAAACTAATCTTTGAAGGTAATTCTGACCTCTACATTCAGAGTCCAACTTTTCTGAATTACTTTCTTACTGAAAAGTTTTGATGTTTACAGGTTATTTTTACACAATATTATTCTCTGTGCCATAGAGAGAATTTGCAATACAGAATTTCTTAAAATAATGAAACCGTACTGGTACTTCCTTCCCTCCTACCCCCAAATCATTTTTTTTGGGGGGGGCTAAAACAGGCAATCCAATATTGTCTCCATATTACTTTTCTGAGCTGTTGACATTCATTCTGCAAAGTCTGATTCTGGCAATCTTTCTATGCAAACTTGAACTGCAAATGACAACGATATCATGACTGCTAGCTGGCTGACATCGATCTTATTAAGATGTAACCTTATGTGCAAGAAGCTAGAAAGTGAAAAAAAAAAAGAGTATGTTTATGGAATTGATGAAAAACAGTACATAAGCTGATAGTCTCCATGTTTCCATGTTTATTTTTCTAGCTCTAACCTTTCTCCTAGGAACTCTGATAGTGTAGTGGTTACGAATCGGGCTGCGAACCGCAAGTTCAACAGTTCGAAACTGCCAGCTGTTCCACGGGAGAAAGATGAGGCTTTCTGCTCCCATAAAGATTTACAGCCTCTGAAACCCTGTACAGGGTTGCTTTGAGTCGGAACCGACTCCATAGCACATAACAACAACAACAACAACAACCTCTTTCCTGAACTCCAAGCTTGCATTTCAAGCCACCTACTTAACATTTCTTTTTGGATGTCTAACAGGCATCTCAAACGTAAATAGGTCAAAACAGAACTTGATTCTCTAGTTGCCTTCCTCTCACCAGCCCCTACCTCCAAATAAATCCAATCTCTCCTGTTCTTTCAGCACTGTTCTTATTAGTATATGAAACCAAGGTCAATTCAGCTGCTCAAGTCAAAAATTCCAAAAGTCCTTCCTTTTTTCTCATCCCCATTTACATTCAAGCCACCAAGTCTTGTCTGCTTTACCTCTGTAGCATAGATCAAATTAGTCAATTTCTAGCCATCTCCACTGCCATACTTAAATAGAAATACTATTAGTATCTCTTGCCTAGACTACAGCAATATCCTGACTAACTGGTATCCCTGCTTCTAATAGGACCTCCTCTTAGAACCAACCTTATGCTTCACAAAGAAACCTATGTGACCTCTAATAATTGCTAAGTCAGATCATATTACTCCTTGGCTTAACATATCTTTCCATTGCTTTCCACTGCACTATTTACCAGATCTGTATAATACACAGTCTCTGCGTCTCTCTAACCTCACATCATTCCACTGTCACTCTTGTTCCTTAAGCTGTAAGCCACACGAAACAACTTACTAACAAACCCACTGCCATTGAGTTGATTGCAATTCATAACAACCCTATAGGACAAAAAGAAAGACCAAAATGGATGTCAAAAGAAACTCTGAAACTTGTTCCTGAATGTAAAAAAGCTAAAGCAACTGCAAGAAATAATTATGTAAAAGAGCTGAACAGAAAATTTCAATGGGCAGCTTGACAAGTATACTACTTGTCAAGTATTATAATGAAATGTCCAAATATTGAAGAGCTCTATGGGGAAAATATGGAGCCCTGGTGTGTTGCAGCACTGCGCTGCTAATCGCAAGGCTGGGAATTCAAACACATCAGTCACTCCTCGAAAAGCCTACACAGTGTTGCTATGAGTTGGAATTGACTCAGTGGCACTTAACAACAAACAACTTGGGCAAAATATTAAAAGAAACAGGAAACATCAAAAGAAAGTGGAAGAAGAAACAAGATGGCGGATCGGGTGGATGTATAGCAGAGAGCTCCGCCAACAACAACACAGAATACCCGAACAAGCAGGCTCAGGGGATGGTCCCAGAACTCTGAACCACATATAAAGGAATACTTAGAAGGCTGGAAGGCTCACAGCTGGGAGAATTTGTGGCAGAAGCAAGAAATCTATTGCTTTCTAGTCCGGGACGCTCGGCTGCTCCAGGAGCCGCCGCTTGGGTGAGACCACGTGGGGGAAAGATTGGAGCGGCCACAGACGCCTGGTAAAACTGCTGAGATAAAGGTGTGGACATTCTTCTCTTTTGGTAGCTGTTCATTGGTCCCTTGCTGTCTGCGCACCTCCATTCTGGTGACTATATAGGGGTGCCTGAGATAGTGGGCACCCCAGCCCCACCCTCGGAGGGTTCTACTACGCATGTGCACAGATCTCCTCGAAATTTAAAGAGACAGTTTCCAATTAAAACCAAACGGCCACAGCCGGCCCTGAACTGTTTCCAACTAGAAACAAGTCCTGAA
>NW_006408644.1:8090363-8117278 GCF_000296735.1 Chrysochloris asiatica | reverse complement strand
TTAACTGATGGTATATGGAGGGGATTATAATCAATGTAATGAAACAAGTTATATGAATTGTTGAATGTGAAACCGATGATGTGCCCTGTAAACTTTCACTCAATCCACAATAAAAACCTTTAAATTAAAAAAAAACAAAAAAGTGGAAGAAATACACAGAACCACTGTACCAAAAAGAACTGTTCAATGTTCAACCATTTCAAGAGGTACCATATGATCAAAAACTGATAGCATTAAAGGAAGAAGTTGAAGCCGCACTGAGAGTGTCTGGTGAAACACAAGGCTTAAGGAATTGACATAATACCAACTGCAATGCTTCAACAAACTGAAGAAGCACTGGAAGTGGTCACTTGTCTATGCCAAGAAATCTGGAAGACAGACGATTGGAAGAGTTCCATATTTGTCCCATTCCAAAGAAAGGTGACCCAGCTGAATGTGGAAACCATCGAACAATCATATCATTAATATCACATGCAAGTAAATTTTGTTGAATTTAACTAAAAAAATGGTTGTAGCAATACATCAAGATGCCAGAAATTCAAGCCAGATTCAGAAAAGTACATGTAATGAGGGATATCATAATTGATGTCAGATGAATCTTGGCTGAAAGCAGAAAGCACCAGAAAGACGTTTTCTTCTGCACTTACTGACTATGCAGAGGTAATTCAACTGTGCAGATCATAGCAACTATGGACAACATTGCAAAGAATGGGCATTCCAGAACACTTAATAGTGCTCAAGAGGAATCTGTACATAGGCCCGGAAGCAGCCATTCAGACAGAACCAGGACATACTGAATGGTCTGAAATCAGAAAAGGTGTCTGCTTGGGTTGTATTCTTTCACCATACTTATTCAATCTATATGTTGAGCAAATCTATATGAAGAACTACATGTCATCAACATAGAACGAAGACTCAACAACAACCTTTACTATCACATGACACAATCTTGCTTAGGTAAGCCAAGAGGAATTCTAACAATTACTGATGAAGATCAAAGACTACAGTCTTTAGCATGCACTGTACTTCAAGATAAAGCAAATAAAAATCCTCACAGCTGGACCAATAAATAACATCATGATAAAAGGAAAAAAAAATTGAAGTTGTCAAAGATTTCATATTGCTTGGATCCACAATAAACAGTCATGGAAGTAGCAGTTAAGAAACCAAATGACATACTGTAGTAGGCAAATCTGCTGCACAAGACCTCTTTAAAAGTGTTAAAGAACAAAGATGCCAGTTTGAGGAATAAAGTGTGCCTGATCCAAGTCATGGCATTTCTGACTGTCTTATAGTCATATGAAAGTTGGACAATGAATAAGGAAAGCTGGAGAAGAATCGATGCATATGAATTATAGTATACAGCCAGAATGCTCCTTACAAGTGAGGATGGTGAAACTTCACCTCTCGTCCTTTGGACGGGTCATCAGGAGAGACCTTAAGTCACTGATAAAATTGAAACTGACAGCAGTAAGGATACAGTCCTGAGAGGCCTCCCACTCCACTCCAATATTGATTATTAATCCATGAAATCAGCAGTCTTTGGCTAAGAATCAACTCTAATTATATTATCTAACCTACATTTTCCATCTTGTCTATAAGGATTTTAAAGTGTTTCCATATCTATGAAGCCTTTTCTTGCTTGGTACTAGGAACAGAACCTAACAAATCACTGCCCTATTTTTCTCATAACTCTACACTTTGTTACTTCACCATATTGTTGTTGTAGTTGTTAAGTGCTGTCGAGTCAGTTCCGACCCATAGCGACCCTGAACAGGGTTTCCAAGGCTGTAAATCTTTACGGGAGCAGAAAGTCTTATCTTTCTCCCACGGAGCAGCTGGTAGTTTCGAACTGCTGACCTTGCGGTTCGTAGCCCGATTTGTAACCACTATGCTACCAGAGCTCCTTTGCTTATATGTCTATCTCTGCTACAAGCCCAAGCTCTTGGAGAGCAGACACTTTACTTAACTTCTATTCCCCCAGAGCCTAGCACCAAAATAAAATCAAAACAATTGCTATCAAGTCGATCCCGACTCATAACAACCATACATGACAGAGTAGAACTGCCCCATAAGCTTCCAAGGTTGTAATCTTTATGGAAACATACTGTCACATCTTTCTACCAGACTGGCTGGTGGGCTAGCACTGCTTACCCTTCAGTTAGCAACAGAGCAGTTAACCACTGTGCTACCAGAGCTCCTTACAGCTTAAGCACAGTGACTAAAATTTAGTTGGTACTCACAAAAAGAAAAAATGACCAAATACATGTCTTGCAATTGAGACACACTACATGTATGGTAGTTCCTATTTCGGTTACAAAAGTGCTGTTGTTGTAGTTGTTAAGTGCCATCAAGTCAGTTCTGACTCATAGCGACCCTGTCTAGGGTTTCAGAGGAGTGGCTGAAGTGCCGACCTTGCAGTTCAAATCAATACTACAAAGATCTAAAAATTGTTTATATACTCTTACCTGTAGCAGAAAGGAAACTGCATAACTGAATAGAGCAGGGTGATGGACTAAATTTAAACTGCTTCTATACTCTGTTATTCCAGCTTCTTCTAGGAGTCTGGCATCAAGATCTATTATATCATGGTAGAAACATTTCTGGAAGGATTTAGATGTCCACAGACAACCAATCATGGCTGTCAGATAGTGGTTAAATTCGCGATAGATCTTATTGCTAAAATTGAACTGGGATTTTGCCTATTGGGAAAGAAAAAAAAAAAGTTGTCACAATCACTTATTCTCCCTTTCCTTATCCCCAATATTTATCTACATTCAAATTTTAAACAAGGATGATTTGTAACAGAGGATCAAATTTGTACCTTCTTTACTAACTCGTTTTTCTTTGCAGCAGTCAAATTTTTACGATACCTAATGGAAAGAACAAACAGAAAGAAATTTAAAGTCAAATGCCTTCAAAATGTAATGGTAAATAAAAGTTTACATTTAAAATGTAAATATATACAAATGTTAGATACACAAATATCCAGCTCTCTAGTTACTGTTTTTATCCTTTTATGACATATTCTCCTCAAAGGACAAAAGTTAAGAGGCTCCACAATGAATTGTACATTTAAGATGTACATTTGGTTGCATGTAAATTATACTTCAATAAAAAAGAAAAAGCAGTAAAGGAAATGATTTTAATGTTTCCCTACTAAAAATTAGTAGAGGCTCATAATAGCAGTCAGTCGTAACAGAACACCATTTCTTCATGTGAGTAAAAAAACATAGCAGAAAGGAAGGAGAAATTTAGAAATGTAATTTGGTTCTTGCCTGACAACTACAATCTAATTAGATTTAAAGTATTTTAATCCCAAAATAAGCCTACAATTTATGCCAAAAGGGTCTAAATGTATAGACTGAAAAGAGTAATTTCAGCCTACAAGTAAAAGAATTAGAAGATATCAGAAATAATGCTGACAGTTTCATATAATAGGCAATGTTGTTGTTGCTAAGTGTCGTCAAGCCGGTTCTGACCCATAGCAACCCTATACAGGGTTTCCGAGGAGCGACTAGTGAACTTGAACCACTAACCTTGCAGTTCAAATGGCTTTGCAGTCTGGCGCATTAATCCACAGAGCCAAAATAGCTACCCTTATTTCCCAGAAAATATTCTGTCTTGTTATCAGAGAAGCTATAGACCTAAATCAGTTGCTGGCAACTGACCAATTTTTCCATAATATACAATGATTACAGTTAACAATGCTGAGTTAAGCAAAAGATCCTCAACCATGAAATTTTCAGTCCATATTCCCTGTAGTGACATTTTTAAAATGATAGTTATCCCAAAATAAAGTCATCTCTTCTATTTCCATAGGCCTTGGCAGGAAAGAAATAAGAAATTTAATTCTATTATAGTTGAAAAAAATGAAGACAGATAGAATTATCATGTGCTGATTAAAAAACAAAACAAAACGGCGAGAAACCTTAATACCTGTGCATAATGTAACAGAGCTGGTTCAGAATACTGGAATCCAGGCTAAAGAGTGCAGGATAGAAGACTCCAGGGGAAACCAGCACCACTAATGGGAGGTTATAATTTATACATATGTCACATACCTTTAGGGAAGAATAATAACATTAGTACACAGATTATTCCCCAGAATCCCTCAAACAAGTTCACCTAAAGAAAATATAACCAAAATATAACGCTGTTGTTATGTGCCATCGAGTTGATTCCGACCCATAGCGACCTTCTATAGGGTTTCCGAGGAGCAGCTGGTGCACTTGAACCACGGACCCCGCCGACCTTACAGTTCAAATGGCTTTACAATTTCAAATGGCTTTTGCATTAACACACAACGTCACATCAGGACTCCAAAATATAAATTTGTTGTTGTTGTTAAGTGCCGTCAAGTTGGTTTTGACCCATAGCGACCCTGTATAGGGTTTCCAAGGAGCAGCTGGTGAGCTTGAACCTTGCAGTTCAAACAGCACTGCAGTCTGGCGCATTAACCCACAGTGCCACACCAAGACTCCAAATATAACATTAGGTTGCTGTTATTATTAAGTGCCTTTGAGTCTGTATAAGATTAGTGGTGACCCCGTATAAGACTGCCAAGGAGTGGCTGGTAGATTTGAACCACTGACATTGCAATTAGTAGTTCAGTGATTATACTATGCGCCATACCAAGACTCCAACATTAGATTAGGGCTTGCCATAAACCTGTTTATAAATACACCTTACCAAAAAATATATATACACACATACACATATATATTGTGAGGTTGGCATAGGACTGGGCAGTGTTTTGTTCTCTTGTGCATAGGGTCGCTATGGGTTGGTATTGACTTGATGGCACTGATTTTATATTTATATTTATATATGCAAACACCAACCTTCCCCACAGAGCATTATTTCTACAAGACCATTATTAAAATTTTTCATTTTTTTCCTGAGAAGAGGGCTTAGAGTTAGGGGATAGAGTAGAAAAAGGCAACATTTCTTTCTCAAGCCCCATAAACAATTATTTATCACATTAGTTAGGTTATTTACCATGTAAGCAATCTAGAAAATAAAGGAGAATGCTTCTAACCATCTATAACATAAGGCAACTAGATATTAGTGAAGGAAAGTAGCTAAGGAATAGATTAGTGGGTTCTACCCACTGTTTATCCTACAGTGTCACACCAGCATTCCAATACGGTCAAGCCACCTTAATTAATGGTTGCACATAAAATTTAATTAATAGGCCATTAAAGTGGACAGCCATCATGGAAATCTAAATAGGGAAAGAATGGGATAGGTTGTACCTTCTCATAGAAATCCAAAATGAAGTGCAGCAAGAAAATACTATTGTTCTCCAAGCGCAATCCATTAGTGGACAGCCAGCTTACATAGTGAATCAGTTTAGACACAGACTTCATGGATTCACCTAAAGTTGTCTTTCTACAATAAGAAAACAGACACTCAGATCAAGAATAGCAAACCTGTTCATAATTTCTAATCTAAAGTTGGATATTACATAACAAAATGTTCACAGGTGTTTCTGAAAACTCCTTTTTTCTGAAAACTCCTAGCAGTGTTTGAGTTTATAATTCCTTTTATTTTTTGAAGCTCCATGATTAAGCTGAAAACTGAGTTTTTAGCCAAGGAGCTCTGGTAGCGTAGTGGTTACTAATTGGGCTGCGAACCGCAAGGTCAGCAGTTTGAAATTACCAGCTGCTCCGCGGGAGAAAGATGAGGCTTTCTGCTCCCATTAAGATTTACAGCCTCGGAAACCCTGTTCAGGGTCGCTATGGGTCGGAACCGACTCGACAGCACTTAACATAACATAGGGAACCGTTAAGATCATATCATAGAACATCATCAGCAATCCGACTCTACTACTACATACCTGAGAAAGTAAGAATTAACTTATGCACTGACTTTAGATAATGTTACCAATGTTCAGGGAACATAAACCCACCCTGTAGGGCAGAGGAGAACTGGCTCATAGGATTCCCAGGGCTGTAAATCTTTACAGAAGTCAACAGCCACATCTCCCATGGGTTTGAACTACCAACCTACCTACCTTTCGGTTAGCAGCTGAGTGCTTAGCCATTGCACTACCAGAGTTCCGCAAGGAACTACAACAGTCACCATATTATTAGTGTCTAGTAATTGATGAGCACTGAAACTGTAACACTTCTTACTTTGCGGGTAAAGTACATAATAGACAATAAATTTAGGGCTCATTTTTTACTCAAAAGGAAAAATTAATGCATAAAAGCAAAGTATATCAGAAGATGATAAAAAACAAAGCTATAACGTACAGGGTCGCTATGGGTCGGAACCGACTTGACGGCACTTAACAACAACAACAACAATAACGCAAAATTACCTTACAGATTTCATAATCATCATCAAAACTGACTTTACAAAAATACACATTAGAATGAATTCATTTTATACAGTGAGCAAAACTGAATGGAAGTAAAAGTTGCACATTCTAACCTCAACTCTCCAATGTTTTGCTACAGTAACTCTAGCAAGTCATTTAGAGGTTAAGGGGTTGCTTTCTGATTTATATAAAATAGTTAAGACTTCCGGTGTGTCACTGTAGGATAAGCACTGGACTGCTAATCACAAAGTTGGCAGTTCAAAAAGAGGAGAATAAGCCTTCCTCATAGGATTGTTGTTATTGTTAAGAGCCATTGAGTCAGTTCTGAGTCATAGTAGGGTTTCCAAGGAGTGGCTGGTATGTTTGAACCACCTACTTTGTGGTTAATAGTTTAGTGCTTATCCTACAGCACCATACCAGGACAACAAGAAAATCTTTTAGAAAAGTACTCTTAAATATTTATATGAAATAATTAGGTCATATCACACTATCCAATTCCATATTAAAACTGTATACATCATTTCTTGTAAAACACTGAAAGATAACTCACAGAGGACTGCTCAACATAGGTTTCATGTGGATGTCCATAGAAAGTTGCAGCAGCCAATTCTGTAGTAGCTCTCTCAGACACTGAAGAAGACTACACTGAGGGGGCAAAACAAAACAAAAAATCATTAATAAAATCATTCAGACATAACATGCTGTTCAGATTTAACAGAACAAAAATCAGAGCATACAGGTGGACTTCATCCAATTTAGAATATGATCTATTTGATCAGTTTCCAGGAGCTAGATGAATACAGGCACAGATTTGCCATTTATTCTATAAGAACCACATTTTACTGCTACAGAGCTATCCCCAACTATCAACTTAAGAACACCTTTTGGTTTTTCTAAATTACATTAATTTAAAACCTATATTGATTGCATAATCAATATAGCATCATTTTCTCCTTATTGTCCCCTCTCAAAAATCTTTTAAAATTGCTATAGATATGAGTTCCCCAACCTTCTCTACTTGTGGTTTACAAATAAAAAGTACTCCTTTTGGAGGATCATAAAATTTCTTATCATCTATGACTATGGAAAATAAAATTCAACTTTTTCCTTTCTCAGGCCCAGGCCTTGATTTCCCAGGACTTGGTTTACATACCAAAGATATAATCATGATAGAAATGTATCTGGGACATTTATAATGAGACAGTTATTTATAAAGTTGAAAGTAATCCAACCTTTCCCAAACATGCCATAGGAAACCTTTCTGAAACATCCTTAAAAAAAAAAAAAAAAGTCTAGATACTGTTTTAGTATATTGGTGATAGGGTGTTCATTGCTACTTCACAGAACAGTTCAATTAATATTTGTTAGAAATTGACAACTCACATTCAGGCTATAAATATTTCTGAGTTAAAAGCAACCTTGGAGTCATCTAAAGCAATCTTCTACTTGAGTACCAATCAAAGAATTCGACTCTTTGAAAACAGCAACCAATACTACAGGGATATACTTAGAGAACAAAAATTTTTAATTCCCTACCTACCTACTCTATACCAACACCCCTCCCCCATTCAAGGAAGACATGATATTTTTATGTTTATGAGAAAAGGAAGATGTGGGTTAAATAAAAAATGTTAAATAGCATGGCCTTGCTCTATGTGTGAGCCTTCTCTACATAACTATGCTGACAATCAGTAAACCACTGCTTGACTTAATCCACTGTCACCAAATGTACAACCTTTTGGTATGGCACTATAGGATAAGCGCAAGACTGCTAACTGAAAGACTGGCGATTCAAACCACCAGTTGCTCCTTGGAATCCCTATACAGGGTTGCTATGAATCAGAACTAACTCAACTGCACTTAACAAAGACACTGTATTTTGCATATGTGCTACCTGTTATAAAATACTGCCTCATGTAGCCACAGTGAAGAAATCTGCTGATTCTATTGACAACCTTTCAAATATTTAAAAGAAATCAGAAAATCCTATAGTCTTTTTTCCTACAGATAAAATATCCTTGGTTCCTTTACTATCCTCAGGTGGAAATCTTGAAGTCATATTGGGTCCTTCATGCTTTACATTCAGTCACTGTTTCCCTTCAAAATGTCCAACTTAGTCATTCCCATCCCAATGCCACTACTATAATCACCCTACATAAGGCATTCATTCATATCTGTGAGATTACTAGTTGGTCTCCCTTATTCTAGTCTTGTCCCTTAAACTCTAATTATTTCACCAAAGCTGGCAGAATCTTATTTCATAAGTACCCAGATCCACTATATCCCCTTTCTTTCCAAGAACTTGTATTGTATATGCATCCTACAAAGGAAAAGCAATATGTATCAAGGTCATAAAAATGCTTAAACCCTTTCCTTTCACCCAATAATGTAACTCCTAGAAACATGTTCCAAAGGCATAATACAACACAAGAAAAAAAAAACCTGTACTATGAAGATGCTCAATATAGTTACCTACACCTAAAATAGAAACAAATGAGAAACAATAATAGCAAAATGATGAAATAGATTACGGTATAAAATTGATGTACTGTGATGATGATGGCAGATGGATCTTGTCTGAAAGTAGAGACTATCACAAAGATGTTTACTTGTCCTTCATTAATTATGGAAAGGCTTTTGACTGGGTGGATCATGACAAGCTATGGATAACATTGTGAAGAATGGATATTCCAGAACACCTGATAGTGCTCATGAGGAAACTAGACCAAGAGGCAGTCATTTAAGCAGAACAAGGGGATACGGAATGGTTTAGAATTAGAAAAGGTGTGCACCATGGTTGTATTCTTTTACCATACTTAATCAATCTGAGAAGCTGGATCATATGAAGAAAAACGTGGCATCAAGGTTAGAGGAAGACTCAACAACCTGCGATATGCAGATGATACAACCTTGCTTGCTGAATGTGAGAGAACTTAAAATATTAATTGATGAAGATCAAAGACCATAGACTTCAATAGGGGTTGCACCTCAATGTAAAGAAACAAAAATTCTCACAACTGAAACCGTAAATAACACCTTGATAAACAAAGACTAAAGTTGTCAAAGACTTCATTTTGCTTGGATCCACTACCAACACTCATGGAAGCAGCAGTCAAATCAAACAATGTATTACATTAGGTAAATCTGCTGAACAAGACCTCTTTAAAGTGTTCAAGAGCAAAGATGTCACTGAGGACTAAGGTGCACCTGACCCAAGCCATGGTATTTTCAGTAGCCTCATATTCATGTGAAAGTTGGACAATGACTAAGGAAGACCATAGAAGAATTGATAGATTTGAGTTATGGTGTTGGAGAATATTAGAAGTACCATGGACTGCTAGAAGAACAAACAAATTTGTGTTGGAAGAAGTACAGCCAGAATGCTCCTTAGAAGCCAGGGTGGCAAGACTTTGCCTCTCATACTTTGGACATATTATCAGGAGGACATCATGCTCAGTAAAGTGGAGGGTCAGTGTAAAACAGGAAGAACCCCAATGAAATGGATTTACATTGTAGCAGCAGCAGTGGGCAGTCGAAACAACTGTGAGGATGGCACATGACCAGGCAGTATTTCGTTCTGTTGTGCATAGGGTAGATGTGGCTATGAATCAGAACCGACTCTATGGCACCTAACAACAATGATGCCATTTAAAATATTATAAAAAATAAATGTTGTTAGGTGCCAGAGAGTCGGTTCAGACTCATAGTGACCCTATGCACAAAAGAACAAAAGGCTGCCTGGTCTTCTGCCATCCTCATTAAGTGTTATCTTTGGGCCTATTGTTGTTGCCACTGTATCAATCCATTTCCATGAGGGTCTTCCTCTTTTTCTGGTCAACTTCCATTTTACCAAGTATAATGTCTTTCTGGAACTCGTCCTTCCTGATAACAAGGCCAATGTACAAGAGACAAAGTCTCACCATCGTTACTTCCAAGAAGCAAACTGGTCGTTATTTTTTCGAATACAGAATTGTTCATGCTTCTGGCAGTCCATGGTATATTCAATATTCTTCGCCAGCACCATAATTCAAATGTGTCAATTCTTCTCTGATCTTCTGTATTCATTATTCAGCTTTTGCATCAAATGAGGTGACTGAAAATACCATAGCTTTGGTCAGGCACACTCTTGTCCTTAAAATGTAAATATAAGACCTTTTATACAGCAAATGTGCCTAGTGCAATACATCAGGATCTCATAAAAATTACAACTTTTGCTCATCAAAAGACTTTACCAAAAAAGTGAAAGACAAGCTACCAACTGGGAGAATATCTTCAGAAAACATGCATCTCTGATAATATACACAAATTATATATTACTAATAACCAAAATATATATAAAACTTTTGACAACTTTACAATGAAAAGATATATATCTTAATCAAAAAATAGGAAAAGGACTTGAATAGGCATTTCATCACAGAGGACATTCAAATGACCACCAAACATATGAAAAGATACTCAAAGTTGTTATTTGTCACAGAGATGCAAATGAAAACGAGATACACTTCACTCCCATCAGGATAGTCAAGATAAACAAAAACAGAAAATAACAAATGTTGATGACGACGTGGGGAAATCAAAGCCCTTATCTATTGCTGGTGAGAATGGCACAGCTGATGTGGAAAACCATTCCTTATAAAACTAAAAATAGAGCTTTCTGCCTCCACTGCTGCCATGGCATCTGTGAAAAAGCTTGTGGCGAGGAGGGGCAAAAAAAAAAGCAGCCTCTGAAGTTCACCCTTGACTGAACCCATCCAGAAGATGGAATTGTGGGTGCTGCCAATTTTGAACAGTTTCTTCAAGAATTCAGAATCAAAGTGAATGGGAAAGCTGGTAATCTCAGTGGAGGGGTTGTAAATATTGAAAGAAAAAAGAGCAAGATTACTGTAACCTCTGAGGTGTCTTTTCCCACAAGGTATTTGAAATATCTCACAAAAATATTTGAAGAAGAATAATCTATGTGATTGGTTGCACTTAGTTGCTAACAGCACAGAAAGTTATGAATTACGTTACTTCCAGATTAACCAGGATGAAGAAGAGGAAGATGAGGATTAAAATCCATTTATCCGGAATATTTTGTATTAAGTCCTTGAATAAAACTTGGAAACCAAAAAGGCGGCTATCCTTGTATCTCTCCAGTATGGACTGAACAGAAAACTGGAAATTACAGGGAAAGAGCTTCATTTGGGTTCCACTCACACATTTGTAGTAATATTTTCCTCCTTGAAAATTTCAGTATCAATGTTGTTGTTGAGTTGATTCTGACTCATAATGACCCTGTGTAGGGTTTCCGAGAGTGGCTGATCTTGCAGGTTCAAACCGACCTTGTGGTTGAGTGCTTATCCTACAGCGCCACACCAGGACTAGAGTACACTGTGACTTTGAGGAAACTGATGATGATTTGACATTGACTGGGTAGATGAGGGTGTGGAGATGGTGAGTTTCAGTTAGTCACTATTGTCTTTTAAAAATGTGACAATCAATTCAATTGTATCTGGTGCTTTTTCTTAGTAAAAATCAGGAATGCAATCACATGGACTTCTCATTCATTCCAAGCAAAACAAGTGACTTCTTTCTGAGCTGCTTTTCTTGTGGGAAAATGTGTCAATAAAGATGAAGCTTTCTGGGGAAAAAAATCCAGAAAACTATAAATAAAACTATCATGCTGCTGTTTTTAAATTTCGTTGTCAGTTCAAACTCATAGCGACTCTGTATAGGGTTTCCAAGAAGCAGCAGGTGGGTTTGAATTGCTGACCTTGTGGTTAGTAGCTCAAAGCTTATCCTACAGTGCTACAACAGGACTATCATGTTGTGAAATGATATACGATACAATGAGTGTGGAACTGATGTTCTCCCATGTAAACTATTACATAATTCACAATAAAACATTAAAAAAAACTGCAAAAAAAAAATTAAAAAGTGTCATTTAATTATAACAAACACTAAACAGGACAAGGTATTTTTCTTGTAAATGTGACCAAGAGCAGTAAGTAAAAAAAAGTTGTAAAAGATACATTACTTATAGAAATGTTGTCACTCTATTGGAATAGGACCAGCCACTCTTTAAGAAAGTGGCTCTCAGATTCACTCAGCTAGGAGAACTCATAGATACCAGTGGTCCTTTTGGAAATAATACTCCAAAATAAAAGGAGGCTTCAAAAAGTGGATGGAAAAATTCCATTATCTTTTAGCTCAATTTTTTTTTTAGTGTTTTATTGTGAATTATATGATAGTTTACATGGGAGAACATTAGTTTTACATTCATTCTATCGTATATCGTTTCAATGCCATGGTTACAATCCCCTTCATGCATCACCAACTAACCAAAGGGTATACCCTGCAAGCCTACCCCCTACACTACCCCCACCCCCAGTCTTCAGCACACAGTCTCTCTCCCTCTCTGGATCTAAAGTCCCCTTAGCTCAATTTTTCCATGATCTGTTTGATGCCACCTCATAGTAATACAGTTCCATCACACAAGATTGGAACAGAAATGAATATAGTATACATAAGTACAGTTTATATATACAGTATGTATATATATACATTATAAATGAATACACATAAGTATGCAATACAAAAGTCACAGGGAGTTTTGTATGCTTCAGTCACTACTGTATTACCAGTGCCACGAAGAGTGCCTAGCACACAGTCTATTCTCAATAAATGCTTTGCATAGCCATAAAAACATAAATCTCAAAATGTTTCCTAGTTTGTTTTTATTAATACATGTTTGCCACTTTTCCATTCTCTTTCTCATCTGTAAGTGGAAACACCTCAGGGTAAATTATATGGGAGAAAAACTTAAGAATGAGAACATTTTATGTATTCATCAACTCTTGGAGGGGAGTGAATGAATAAAATCTTACTATATTTGAGTTGAGTGATGCAACAATTCAAATTTAAAATCTAAGAGAATCCTGTTAGAAAAGCACTGCTATAACATGGATTTGTAATCAATATAACACTGATAATAAAATTAACACTTCCTATTTGAAGCTGATGCTTTTTTTTTTACTACCTTGAAATAAATAGTCGATGTAAAGAAGAGACTTGCTAGATGATCAAAAACAAGTGGTTTCAACTCTAGGAATTAAAAGAAATATTTAAAATCATTTTATATATGGAACATTACATTAAATAGCACCCAATTTTCATGGTACGTACCAGAGAAGTTACTAAAAGGAATCCAGCTCACAAGTTGAAGGAACTGTGACCGACAACAGAGGCCATCCCAGAGAGGAAGACTCTTATATAGGAATGTTTCACAGGAATAAAACCCCTCCTATAACATTAAATCAATAGCAAAATATTAGTTTCATATAAGGAACTCTCTAAAGAGTTTTTTTACTATAGATTTTTTCACTTAGACTAATTTTTTGGTTATCAATATAATAAAACCTTGGGGTGCCATATTTTCTCATTAAAGGATCAAATATTTAATATCTGGATATATGATTATCTTTATCAATATAGTTTTCAGATCTCATAAAACTTCATCAGTTGGAAAGAAGATACAAAGTCAAGTTATAGAATATTTTTATAAGATGAATAAAACTATTATTTGGGGGTACAACGTAAGTCAATAAACAATTTACGTTCCATACATAATAGGGCTAGAATTTCATTAGATACTTTAGACCAACGCAAACTCTGGGAAGTTCCATTTAGAGAGGTCCACATAACTAGGAGACTTATGTTTTCACCAAAGTGAGGATCCAGGACTCTTTTTTTAAAACTGTCATCCTGTACCAGGACTCTACTAGACCTTCTTTCATGATATAAATTTTCTGGACAATCCCATCCCTATCATAGCTAAAATCACCACTATATCACATGGAGCCCTAAATCAATATCTCTAACCTAAATCTGATTTCTAAAGCTTTAGACTCACTTATCTAACTGCCAACTGGATATCATCTTTTAGATGCCTCAGAGGCATCTCAGAATCAATGTATTTTAAATCAAATTTATCTTTCCTTCCTAACCTTCTCCTCCTATATTCTTTTTCTCAATGAATGCTATTATCCTCACAAGCAAAAAAACAAAACAAAACAAAAACAAAACTTGATTCTTCCCTTCATCTTCATTACCATCATTCACATCCAACACAACGGTTTCACACCAACTCATTAATTTATTCAGCATTTCTTAAACATTATTTATGTGCCAGGCACAAAACTGAGTACCTGTAAATGAAGAAAAATTAAAACATGGTTCCTGCTTGCCAGGAGCTCATGATATATAGAAAAGATGTTGAATGTGGTAAGCACTGAGAGCTTTGGGAACACACAGGACAAATACCTAACCCAAACTGGGGTGAGGAGTGAAAGCTTCTTGAAGGTGCTAATATCAGAGTTGCAACTACTCAGGGCTACCCAGGCCAAATGGAACAGTAGCTGGAACATACTAGGCATTAAAAAATATGTGTTGATTGACTACTTCAATTAATTGGATGGATTGGATTGTATCTTCATTTGGTTGTCCACATTACAGCTTGCCCCCTTATTTGTACAATTTAGCAAATTCTTCTTTCAAACCTACCAATACAAAGTAGAATTCACTTCTATTTATTATGAGTTCCAAATTGGGTATATATTATTAACAAAAATGTCACAGCTCTAAAGAAGAGGGCTTTAATGAACATCTCAGTAAATTTTAGTCAAGAATAGTGGAGTCTTTTGGAAACCAGTGGAATCTTACTTGCAAAAAGCACTGTGCCTTGATGACAGAGTCCAGTAAGCTGGTAAATTGTTTTTTCCATTCATAATTATTCACCTTGTACCAAAGACATTCTAGAGCAGAAATATTAAATATTAGCAGGGTTGTACAACAATGAAAACTACGCCAAACATAATTCTAGATATTCTAAAGTGAAAAATAAATGATAAATATAAACAAGCTGCAAGTCTAACTCACAGTATAAATGGTTAACATGTATGTGGAGGTGACAGTGAGATGCTCCTCAAGAACATGGTAATATAAGACAAATATTTTAATGAAAACATAAACTGGTAAAATTCACAACTAGGGTATATGATAAGCCTTTTGTCACATAGCAATCCAAGAGACTATGAATGTGTGAATTGAAAGTTTGAGACTATTTTGCAACAATGAAAAAAGTTTGAGAATAACCCAAACTTCAACTAGGGTAAACAGGGTATCATCTAATAGTGGCAGGAATAGACAATATTGAAATGTAGTAAGTGGAAACTTATTTGGCTCCTACATACACTGATATGTACAGAGGGGATGCTCTAGTTGGCAAACATGAACATTTTGGCAACCAGAAAATATTATTTCTATTATAAAATAATAAGTTGACATTCTGGCTTATACAATGGTCTCTTGTGAGTTTGGTTAGCATTAATCTGATGGACTCTGGGTACTTACAGGCAAGTTTCTGGACATACAAAGATGGTGAGTGAGGCCTTGAGTTGAGACCATCAACAAAGTAAAGTCACTTAATGAAATTCAGGAAGCCAAAATAACACACTTTCTCTCTTACTGCTCTTGAAAATTCCAATAAAGGAAGCATTCATGCTTTAAATATATGATTACTAAATAAATAACTACACCATATGAAAGGTCTTCCTGTCTAGAATTTGGAATCTTATGAAAGAAACAAATTTGTAAACTGTCTTGCTCCTTTCTCACTCATCTAATTCTTATGAGTAGTCAATTCTTACCTTCTTGTAATAGTTGACTCAACCAGTGATAGAATCTCAGTAAAACTGACTCATCTCTGATACAGTTAATATAGTGAAGTAACAGTGAATTGTTCAGTATGGAGCCCATCTGACTAGGCAGCTGCAAAGACAGAACAGCTGGTCAACTATAAGTATATGAAAAGTGAACCAGAGAAACAAGGAAATAACTAAGTAGAAAATATATAAGAAGATCAAATATAAAATAATTTTTTTAAAAAATGAAGACCAAATGGAAAATTAAGTATACATGTGGTTCAGTTACATACCTCTAAGCAATGGATGTTTTCTAAGAGTTGAGGTAAATTATGAAGCTGTTCTACTGGAAACGATCCACTGTTACTGAGTAAATCAGAAAGACTTATTTCTTTTTTTCCACATTCTTTATCATAGCTACTGGAGTTTGGCATTGGTATAATTGAGTCAGAATTCCATTTCTATAGAAGAGATATAAAAAAAAACAATCAGCACACTAAACAGAATATAAATTATAAATGCAGAAGTAGTTGTTAAGGGGTTCAACTAACAAAGTCTGAATGTAATTTATGTAAAATGCTGAATAATTAAAAAGCATTTCAATATTGATACTCTCCTCCAACAGCTCAATGGGTATTGTTTGGATTCATTAAAAGAAGGCAACAAAAGACTTTGGAGTTTTAGATACTCACTCTTTTCAAAGAACGTACTTTAGCCGACCCTAATGGCAACTTTAGAGAGAGTGGAGAAGGTTCCGTGTTCCTTTGCCTCACAGCAATCAGAGCCGCCTGCCATAAATTCCCTGAATTCTTAAAATAGATCTATAAATTTGAATGTAAAATACATAAGAGAGGTACCAATAAGTGAGAACATAAAAATCTAAAACTTTTCATTAATTGAAATATATTAACTATAAAATATTTTACACCCATTCAAATCCAACTAAAGTTTTGGCTTTCTTTCTGATTGGGAGTTCATTAAATACAAGCGTAAGTCAAAAAGATTGCTATTGTAGTTCCAGTTTAAGTACGCACAGGTTTATTCTCAACAAATCATGTGTAAATATGTCTCTGTAATCAGTGGATGGCTGCAGACCAGTTTTCTCTCAGTAATATACTTGTCTAAGTCTTGTTAAGCTGACTTCAAATAAAAAGTCTACTTAAAATTGTGGTTTTAGAGGGATCTGATGGGTCAGTTCAAGGCAGAGAGGGCAGCTCAGAGGTTATGGTAACTATTTCTTTGGGACTCCAAAGGGAGAGTCTTTACAGATTTTATTGAAGGACACAGGGTAGTCAAGTAGGCTTAACAGGAAGAAGTTCTAGTAAGACCAAAACTGCACTGGGGAGATTAAGTCCAGGAGAGTTGAGTCAAATAATTTTATTCCAACATAACAATGCTCCTGCTCATTTGTCAAAAGTAGCAAAAGCTGTCCTACAAGAATTTCATTGGGAAACCTTACCCCATCCACCCTTCAGACTTCAGTTTGCTCCCAAAATGCAAAGAACATTTCAAAGGAACATGATTTGAGTTTCTCAGGTATGCCAAACTGCTGTCTTGGCTGGTATAAATTGAAAAGCGCAGAAATCTTCAGGGAAGACATAGAGACATGGGAATAATGTTTTCAGAACATTAGATGTTACAGACTTAGATGAAGGATTTGTTGAGAAACAATAGCTTCACATTTTAGTATTTTTGCTTCATAAAGTTTTCTATGATTTTGACCCAAGTCATGGTATTTTCACTCACTTCATAGGCATATGAAAGCTAGAAAATGAATAAGGAAGAGCACAGAAGAATTGATATATTTGAATTATGGCATTAGTGAAGAATATTGAAAGTATCTTGGACTGCCAGAACAAATCTGTCTTGAAAACGTATAGTCAAAGTGCTCCTTAGATGCAAGACTACTAAGAATTCATCTTTCCTAAATTGGACATACAAACCATGCCTGGAGAAGGACACCGTGTTTAGTAAAGTGGAAGGTCATTGAAAAAGACCCCCAACATGATAGATTGGCACAGTGACAGCAACACACTGATCTCAAACATGACATAACTGTGAAGAGGCCCAGGACCAGGCAATGTTTTGTTCTGCTGTGCATAGGTTTTCTATAAGTAGGAACTGACTTAACAGCACCTAACAACCATATGATTTTGTAGCAACACCTTTTTATTAATTCTTGTATATCAAATGGAATGTACACAAAGTACCAATCCCCGCCCCACAAAAACGTTGCAAAGACAGTGGCATATATCTTAAACCAGGATAAGACAAAAATTTCATTCTAAATTTGTAAATTAATGTTATCAAAAGCAACATATTTCAACCTCAATATGACTTATGTTCTTACTTACCTTCCTCCTTATAGGCAAGGACACAGAAATCAAAGTAGGAACAAAGAACTTATACAGAGACAACAAAGCTTGGAGATGACACTGTGTACCCTGGGGGAAAAAAAAAAAGTTTTCATTTTGTACCCATAAGAAACTTTAGGGGTAGCAGAGGGGGAGAAAAGAGAAAAAAATGTAATAATAAAATAAACTGAGGGGAAATAGAAAACTTGAACAGACCTATAACAAAAGAAGAAATTGATCAGGTCATCAAAAAACTCCCAAGGAAGGTCAGGTCCAGATGGTTTCACTAATGAGTTTTACCAAACATTCAGGGAAGAGCTGTCCCCAAATCTACTCAAATTATTCCAGAATATAGAAAAGGATGGTAAACTTTCTAATATATTTTTGAAGCAAGCATAATCCTCATACCAAATCCAGGGTAGGAAATCAATAAGAAAGAAAATTATAGGCCAATGTCTCTCATGAACATCGATGCAAAAATTCTCAACAAAATCCTAGCCAGCAGAATTCAACAACACATCAAAAAAGTAATACATCATGACCAAGTGGGATTCATATCAGGGAGGCAAGGATGGTACAATATTAGAACAAACAATATAATCCACCATTAAAAAAAAATGTAGGAAAAGAACCACATGATCATATCAATTGATGCAGAAAAGGCATTTGATAAAATATAGCATCCATTCCTGATAAAAACCCTCAACAAAGTAGGAATTGAGGGAAATTCCTCAACATAATCAAGAGCATATATACAAAACCAACAGCCTACATTACTCTCAATGGAGAGAAACTGAAAGCCTTCCTTTTGCGAACGGGAACCAGACAAGGATGCCCTTTGTCACCACTCCTAATCAATACTATGTTGGAAGACTTAGCCAGAGCTGTAAGGCAAGACAGGGAAATTAAAGACATCCAAATTGGCACAGAAAGGAGCTCTGGTAGCATATTGGTTACAAGTCGGGCTGCTAATCTCAGGTCAGCAGTTCCAAACTACCAGCCATTCTGGGGGAAAGATAAGGCTTTCTGCTCCCGTAAAGATTTACAGCCTTGGATACCCTAAGCAGGGTCGCTAGGAGTTGGAACCGACTCCACAGCACACAACCACCACCACCACCAAATTGGCAATGAAGAAGTAAAACTCTAGTTGCAGATGACGTGATCCTATACATAAAAAAACCCCAAAGACTCAACAAAAAAACTACTAGACATCATTGAAAGATTCAGCAAAGTGGCGGGGTACAAGATCAACATACAAAAATCAGTCGGATTCCTCTATACTAGCAATGACAGCGCTGAAAAGGAAATTAGGAAAGCAATGTCATTTATAATAGCCACCCAAAGGATGAAATATTTAGGAATAAATCTAACCAGAGAAACAAAAGACCTATACAAAGAAAACTACAAAACACTACTACAAGAAACCAAAAGAAACTTACAAAAATGAAGAATATACCACGTTCCTGGATAGGAAGACTTAACATTGTGAAAATGTCATTATTTCCCAAAGCAATCTACAAATCTAATTCAATCCCAAACCAGATTCCAATGACATTCTTTAAAGAAATGGAAAAAATGATTACAAAGTTTATATGGAAAGGAAAGAGTCCCTGGATAAGCAATGTACTGCTTAAGAAGAACACATTGGGGGCCTCTCACTCTCTGATTTCAAAATTTACTACATGGCTACAGTGGTCAAAACAGCTTGGTAGGGTACAATGAAGATATATAGATCAGTGGAACAGAACTGAGAATCCAGAAATTAACCTATCCACATACAGACAACTGATCTTTGACAAAGGGCCAAAGTACACTGAATGGGGAGGAGATAGTCTCAACAGATGGTGTTGGCAGAACTGGAAAGCAATATGCAAAAGATTGAAACAAGACCTTTATGTCACACCATATACAAAAACCAACTCAATAAGGATTAAAGACCTAAATGTGAATTCCAGAATTATAAAGGTCATCAATTAAAAAAATAGGGACAAATTTAAGGGTGTCCTATGTGGGTTAATGCGCCAGTCTGCAAAGCCATTTTATCTGCAAGGTCGGTGGTTCAAGCTCACCAGCTGCTCCTTGGAAAACCTATACAGGGAGGGTCCCTATTGGTCGGAATCAACTCGATGGCAACAACAAAAACAATATGAGCGCACATGGACTATCAAACATTGCGAAAATTGTACAAACAAAAGAGCACAAAATACATGATTGGGACATACTAAAAGTTAGAAACCTATGTGCATCGAAAGATTTTCCCAAATGAGTAAAAAGAGAGCCCACAAAACGGAAAAATATCTTTTGCAATGACATATCAGACAAGACTAACCGCTATAATCTATAGGAAATTGCAACACCTCTACAAGAAAAGGACAAATAACCCAGTTGGAAAATGGGCACAGGGCATGAACAGACATTCAAGCAGTCAACAAACATATGAAGAACTGTTCATGATCATTAGCCTTTAGAGAGATGCAAATGAAAGTAACAATGAGGTATCATCCCACACCAGCAATAACACAAAGTTCAAAAAAGCAGAGGACAATAAATGCTGGCGAGGATGTGGGGAATGTAAAATGTGGGAATGTAAAATGGTTCAGCCACTCTGGAAAATAGTATGGCACTTCCTCAGAAATTTGGAAATAGAAATACCTTATGATCCAGCAATTCCTCTACTTAGTATATATCCACAAGAAATACAAGCCAGAGCATGAGTAGATATATGCACACCAATATTTATAGCAGCACTACTCACAACAGCAAAAAGATGGAGACAGCCTAAGTGCCGGTCAATGGAAGAATGGATGAACAAACTCTGGTTCATACATACAATGGAATACTGTGCTACCTTGAAAAATAACAATGAAGCCACAAACCACCACATAACATGGATGAACCTTGAGGACATTATGCTGAATGAAATTAGTCAGTCACCAAAGGACAAACATTACATAAGACCATTATTGTAAAAGCTTAAGAAAACGTATCTGTACTAAAAAAAAAAAAAAGACAAAACAGAATTTCTTTATTGGTTACCAGGGGTGGCAGGAAGGGGGCAGTAGAGCACAGGGTAGGGGATAGTCACACCACAGCTTCAGTTTGCGGGAGGGCAATACACAAGAAGCAGGAGGTGGTAGAAGAACAAGGTAGATAGGGAAACACTTAGGTAGGTTTTCATGGGCTAAATGGCACAGAGTTAAATTAGGATGTATGCTCCACCTTGGACACTGGGATACAGGGATCGAGGCATAGCTTGAATGGGTAAAAGTGGGGAAATAATGTTAAGATGCTTGGCTGCCATATAGATACTGGTTTCCCTTGCCTACTATTATTGTAAAATAGACACTTGAGTAGGATAGACAGGAATATTGGTAAACATGATTACAGAAAGCTTGTAAGCCCGTCTTCAGCCTATAACTGATTAGAATACCTAAAAGGGGTTCTAGAACTTGCCCAGTGAAACAGGCTTCTTGTGGAGCCTATGTAGTATATAGGACCTTAGGTGGAAACCTGAGCCCCATCCAGAACCTTCTGAAGTAGGACATTCTCACTTGAAAAGACATGCAGACCAGCCTGGAGCAGCTAGAGGAACAGAAGATACTTCTTGAAAGAAAGACCACCAGGAAAAATAAAAAACGAACAAAACAAGGGCAATCTATTTGGCTGTAACAAGAACAAGCAAGCTGTTTGCCAGGGAGCCATCAAGGCAAGCAATCAAGTCCCTTCAGGACAAACCCTCCTCCATGACTGAAACTCAAAGGGAACACACAAGCAGACATGTAAGCTTGCTGGTGACCACGTTGGTCTACATGTGAGTGGAAGTGGGGAAAAGGCAGCAATGAAGATATGTGCTGAGTTCAACCATAATCCATAGATTACCATCGACCTTGAGATGAGAGAGAAAAGGAAGGGCTGGTTGGTCCACATTTTGAGGAGACTTGAGAACTCCTGAGTCCATGGACAATGACTTAGTCACGGAGAGCTAGAATTGAGAGTGAAGTGTCCAGCTAATATGAAGTGAGGAGAGACGCACAAGAACGTCCAAACTTATAGGTAGTATTCACTTGACCTAACTTCAATGGCTTGATGATGAGAACTCAATTAGAGGAAGAGAAAGAAATTTGATAAAGGAAGCAGGTGTAAATTGCTACAATTTGATGAACTTGACCTATACTTATGGATGTAGTAGCTCAAAATACCAACAGAGAGGGAAGGAGCCTTCACATTAAGGATCAAACCTATTCCCTTTGTACAGAGGGTTGGTAGGGATGGGCAATTAGACATTGGCTACTTTAAATGGCTGGGGGAGATGGGGGCTGTAACGGCACACAGTAGCTGGCTTAGATGTTTTCAAGAGGGAGTTTAGTTTCAGAGCATGCAGGGGACGGTAGAATCCCCATTAAATAGTTTTCATCTTGCTTAGACAGGTCTGGTGAAAGGAGATGGGGATAGAATTCATTTCATTTAATAGTGAGTAATTATTGTCATGACTAACTGTGATGGTCACAACTGTAAAGGTAGAAGTTGTGCATCAAAAAGCGGGGAGTAGTTAATCTTACATTCCAGGAACAGAGGACCCTAGGACCATCAAGAAAGAAGAGCATAGTGTAATGTGGGACCCTAACTAGAGAAGCAGCGACACCAGAGATGGAGGCAAAGGTGATGGCATGGATAGATTGAGCAGCTGAGGACTCTTAACTTTTGGAAAGAGAAAGGCTATATGCTTGTGGCCAGGAGGCTGGCTTCCAGAATGTGCCCTTGGTTGTTTAAATGATTACATATTCCTGCGTGTTTTTTTGTTTGTACTCAAAAAAAAAAAAAAAAAAAGAAGGGGTGGGGTTTCTTGATAAAAGAAACAATCTATGGTGGTTATCAGGGGAGGAGAAAACGATTCATGCACTAGAGGGTAGACACATTTTGACTTGGGTGACTGGGCAGGTGATATACAATGGGAGGGAGGTCGGCAGAGGAAAGATGGGGATGGCGGAAGATACAGAGAGGAATGCAGTGGTTCAAGTGAATAGAGGTAAATGCTGCTAATGGTTGCTGCAAGGAGGAGATTGCAAGTATGTAATAAAGGAAAGTATAAGATTTGTTGAATGTGAAATTGATGATCTGCTCTGTAAACCTTCCCTCAATTCACAAGAATAAGTTTAAAAAATAAAAAATAAGTAAACTGAGAATACACATAAATTCAGATCCTAATTTCACCACATAATATACCCACAAGAAGATGCTACAGAAAAAATTAAGGAATGAATAATTTGCCATTTATATCAACGATACTCCCTGGTTACTAATCGGACTGCTATCCTCAGGGTCAGCAGTTCGAAACTACCAGCTGCTCCGCAGGAGAAAGATGAGGCTTTCTGCTCCCGTAAAGATTTACAGCCTCAGAAACCCTGTACAGGGCCGCTATGAGTCGGAACCTACTCCACGGCATATACCAACAACAACAACAAATACTCCCACCTATGATCTTATTTATATTCACCATGTTGTTTCAACTACCATAATCTCTTTTATGACATTTTGTATAATTTACTTCTCACTGGTTATTTTCTCTCTTCTCTTCCTATTTTATCTTCTCTGCCCATGAATTAGACTTACTCATCCTTATTCTTACTGATATATAACCAGGATTCAAAGAGTTTGTTGTTTTGTTAGCTGCCAGTGAGTTGACAATCAACACCTGTCAATCCCATACAAACTGGGATCACATTATAGTGATCCACAGAGTTCACATAGGCTGATTTTCAGAAGTAGATCATCAGGTCTTTCTTCCTAGCTTGTCTTAGTCTGAAAGTTCTGCCATGAAAATCTGTTCAGCGTCATATAGCAAGACACAAGTCTCCAATGACAAACAGGTACCTGTTCCGCCAGCCTTCTCTAACAGCTACAATAGCAACTACGAGGCCAACAGGAAGTGGGCTACAGGAAGGTTTTAATACGGTATTCACACAATGTCCAAATTACATAAAGTTCTATTTCAAAGAACACATCATGGACATTAAGTGATACATATTTGTATACTTATAAGGATTGAGAGCAGAGACTCAAAAAGAGACTTATACACCAATGTTCATGCAGCACTATCCACAATAGCCCAAAGGTGGAAGCAACCGAAGTGTCTATCTAAACAGATGAATGGATAAACAAAATGTAGTCCATACATACAATGGAACACAGAACATGAGTCAGTTCCGACTCATGACGACCCTGTGTAGGGTTTCCGAGGAGTGACTGGAGAGTTCGAACCATTGACCTTGTGCTTCACACCAACCTTGGAGTCTAGTGCTTATTTTACAGTGCTACACACATGCTACAATATGGAAGGAGCTTGAATACATTATCCTGAGTGAAATAAGTCAATAACAAAAGAACATATATTATATGACCTCACTTAAAGATAGGAAAGGCTAATAATATACAGACCAAAGTTTACTCAGTGATTTACCAGAAACAGAAGAGAGAAGCCAAGGAGAGTTAATAGTAATAGAAAAATTACAATGATTAAGGGAAGGGTTATACACTGCTAATTATTGTAATTGTTGTCAATAAGTTGTACACCTGCAAAAAGTTGAAATGGCAAAAGTTATGTAATAGATATATTTACACCACCAAAAACAGATTAGCTACCATGGCTAATCATATACAACAAAACACTTCAGAGAAATTGGTCCCATGATTTGGAGGTTTAGGGTCATGGTTTTATGGGACATGCCAGTTGTCTAATGTTTCTGTTCTACCTCCCAGTTCTATGCATAGTGCTTAGGGTCTTAAAAGCCTTTAAAGGGCCATTCAAAGTACAATAATTAGTCTCTAGTCACCTGGAACAGCAGAGGAAGAGACAGAAACAGGATAAGAAAGTAGAAATGTCTCAGGAGTCGTGGTGTGGTGCTGTAGGATAAACACTGGATGGCTAACCACAAGGTTAGCAGTTCAAACCCACTAGCTGCTCCTCGGAAACCCTATACAGAGTCGCTATGAGTCAGAACTGACTTGATAGCACTTAACATGGAGTATGTAGCTAATTGCCTTCTTGAACAACTGCTTCCTTTGTAATGAAACCAGAAGAACTGGACGGTGCCTGGCTACCAATTATTGGACATTTTGATAAAACATTCTTTAGAATACTGATCAAAAGGGGTGACATACACAAAAGAATTTCAAATTCTTGTGGAATACAAACTTTTTAGTCACGAAGGATGGATAAATCCCTGAAGCTACTGGCCTGAGATAATCTTCAAATATTAATCCAAAAATAAATTTGAAATCTTCTTAAATTAATAGTTTAGCTGAACAAGTAAAAATGTTTTCCATAAGCATTATGCTCTTTTAAGTATCTATATGGGACCTAAATAAAAACAACTCAAAAGATTAGAAAGGAACCTTAGGGAAGAGTGAGTTCATGTTAATGGGAGATCAGCAATTAAGAAAAGGAGGGTGACGCAGCAAGGCCCAGGCGGCCCACAGCCCGGTCGCCGCCGAGGTCCAGGGCCCCTGAGGCCCAACCCGCCACGTAGCCCTGTCCCCAAGGCACAGGCCGCCCGAGGCCCAATCCGCCCAACCCGCCCACCGAGGCCCAAGCCGCCCAATGCCCTGCTGCTAATACCCAAGCCCCCTGAGGCCTAAACCGCCTGCCTGAGGTCCAAGGCTCCTGCAGCCTGGTTGCTGACACCCAGACCCCCAGAGGCCCAAACCGCCCACCCTAGGCTCAACCTACCCGCCCAAGGCCCAAACGGCCGGCCGAGGTCCAGGCCCAACTGAGGCCCAAATTGCCCACCCGCAGCCTGCCCGCTGCCTATCTTCTGATCATATTACCAATAATTATAATAAAATAAGAATAATCACGCCCAATAAGAAAAAATTAACATTATTGAAGCATGTCCAAAAGCAGAAAAGAGCAGCACATGCAAATGAGCTAGAGACAGACAAAGGCTTCATAGAGGAGGAGGAGCGGGTTCTAGATATGCCGAGAGGGAATTCAGAAGACTGATATGGAAACAAATTCAAATACTCCGAAAAGGGGTCCAGGAAAATAAGGAAGAAGTAACGAAAATGCTGCAGGAACAATCTTAATAGGATTGACACAGCACTGGAAACAATTCAAAACCTGCAAAAAGATGTCCAGGTGATCAATAACAAGATATCAGAATTAGAAAACAGGCTGAAAGGTGCGAAGAGCAGACTAGAAGAGATGGAAGTCAGAACTAGTGAGCTGAAAGACAAATCTCTCAATACTGCCAAGATAGAAGAGCAAGCAGCTAAAAGGATAATCAGAAGAGAGTCTAAGATTCATGTTGGATAACATGAAGAGGAATAATGTAAGAATTATTGGCATTCCAGAACAAGAAGAATCAAAGAAATCAACAGAGAAGATAGTTGAGGAGCTTCTGGAAGAAAACTTCCCTAACATCTTGAAAGACGAGATGATAAACATTCAAGAAGCCCTACGTGCCCCAGAAAGGATAGACCCCAAAAGAAAGTCCCCAAGACATATAATAATCAGACTCTCCAAAATCAAAGACAAGGAAAGAATACTAAAAG
>NW_006408644.1:8088934-8090250 GCF_000296735.1 Chrysochloris asiatica | reverse complement strand
AAATATGATGGTGTAATCAAAACATTTCAGGATAAACAGAATCTGAGGGATTTTATCAAAACCAACCCAGCACTTAAAAACGTCCTAAAGGGAGTTCTGGGGATGGAGAACCAACATGAACAATTGACAAACAGAGATTGACAGGAATGGCAACACCACCTGGAACACAGCCATCAGAAAGCAGAATTCAGAACAGAACAAGACTACATCAATAAACACAAGGGAGCCCAGAGATCAAGCGAAGGACATAAACATATCAATGTCAAAGAAGGGACAAACGCAGCAAAAGAAACCCAGGTGGTGGGGAAGCCAGGTAAATTACAGGATGCAATGGAGTATCCTAAATGCAGACAAAAGTTAGTAGACTACAAGGTAACTCCAAAGAAAGTCAACACTCCACAACATATCATAAAAACAAACCCCCAAACAGAACAAGCGAACAGAGAAATTAGGAAGAAACTGACCAGAATCAACTCAAAAAACACAAACCCAATTCAAGAAGGAAAACAGAACCAAAGAACAAACAACATCACCAAAAAAGTAACATAATGACGGCAATCAATTCACACTTATCAATAATTACATTGAATGTCAATGGATTGAATGCACCAGTAAAGAGACAAAGAGTGGCAGAATGGATAAGAAAACAAGATCCATCAATATGCTGCCTGCAAGAGACACACCTTACACACAAAGACAAAAACAGACTCAGAGTCAAAGGATGGAAGAAAATATACCAAGCCAATAGCAGGAATAAACAAGCAGGAGAGGCTATACTAATCTCCAACAAAGTGGACTTTAAGATAAAAACTAGCTTAAGAGACAAAGAAGGACACTCTCATGCTCAAAGGGTCAATCGAGCAAGACGGCATAACTATAATAAACATATACGCTCCCAACTGAAAAAGCACCAAGATACATGAAGCAAACCTTAATGGAATTGAAGAAAGAAATAGATAAATCCACAATTACAGTAGAAGATTTCCACTCTCGAAAAGGGATAGAACAACCAGAAAGAAACTTGACAATGCTACAGAGGAACTTAACAACACAATCAACCATCTTGATCTCATAGATGTATACAGAGCATTCTATCCAACAACGGCACAATACACATTCTTCTCCAGTGCACATGGAAAATTCTCCAGAATTGACGATGTGTTAGGCCACAAAGCAAGCCTCCATGAATTCACAACCATCAAAATTCTATAGAGCATCTTCTCAGACCAAACCATATAAAACTAGAAATCAACAATAAAAAAACCAAAACAATAAAGTCAAATACATGGAAACTGAACAACACTCTGCTGAAAAGC
>NW_006408644.1:8078339-8087206 GCF_000296735.1 Chrysochloris asiatica | reverse complement strand
TGTCAATATTACCCAGAGCAATTTACACTTACAATGCAATCCCAATCCAAGTTCCAACAATATTCTTCAAAGAGATGGAAAGGACAATTACTAATTTTATACGGAAAGGAAAGAGACCTAGGATAAGCAAAGCACTGCTTAAAAGGAAGAACAAGCTTGGAGGTCTCTCACTCCCCGATTTCAAACTTTACTACATGGCTACGGTGGTCAAAACAGCCTAGTACTGGTACAATGAAAGAGACATTGATCAATGGAACAGATTCGAGAATCCAGATATCAACCCAACCACATACAGCCAAATGATCTTCGACAAAGTGCCTAGGCACATTGCATGGGAAAGTGACAGTTTCTTCAACAAATGGTGCTGGCAGAACTGGAAAGCAATATGTAAAAGACTGAAACAAGACCTTTGTCTCACGCCCTATACAAAAATGAACTCAACATGGATTAAAAAGATAAATGTGAATCCCAAAATTATGAAGATCATCAACGAAAAAATAGGAACATGAGGGCACTAATCCAGGGCATATACAGACTGCCACACATTTTGAAAAGTACACAAACAAAAATAGATAAAAGAGATGAGTGGGACTTACTAAAAATTAAAAACTTGGACTAATCAAAAGACTTCACCAAGAGAGTAAAAAGGGAACCCATAGACTGGGAAAAAATATTTTGCAACGACATATCCGATAAGGGACTCATCTCTAAAATATATAGGAAAATGTTACACATCTACAAAAATCAGACAAATAATCCAATTAAGAAACGGGCACAGGATATGAACAGACACTTCACCAGAGAAGAGATCCAGGCAGCCAACAAACATATGAAGAAATGTTCACGATCACTAGCCATTAGAGAGATGCAAATTAAAACAACAATGAGATACCATCTCACACCAGCAATAACAGCAAAGATCAAAAAAGTTGAGGATAATAAATGCTGGTGAGGATGTGGAGACACTGGGACACTCCTGCATTGCTTGTGGGACTGCAAAATGGTCCATCCTCTCTGGAAAGCAATATGGCGCTTCCTCAGAAGGTTGAAAATAGAAATACCATTCGATCCAGCAATTCTGTTACTTGGTATTTACCCACAAGTAAAACGAGCCACAACACAGGAAGATATATGCACTCCAATGTTCATAGCTTAGCTGCACTATTTACAATAGCAAAAAGATGGAGACAGCCAAAGTGCCCATCAACTGAAGAATGGATAAACAAACTGTGGTACATACACACAATGGAGTACTATGCTACATTGAAAAATAACAAGGAAGCTGCATGCCACTTCCTAACATGGATGAACCTTAAGAACATTATGTTGAGTGAAATTAGTCAATCGCAAAAGGTAAAATACTGCATAGGACCACTACTGTAAAAGACTAAGAAAAAGAACCCATACTATTCCACTAAAGTGGATGATTAACTGGATGCTAGGGCGTAGGGGTGGGGTTAAGGACGGGAGGGGAAGGTGGAGCACAGGGCAGGGAATAGACACGGGATAGCTTGGGTGTTGGGGAGGGGGGTAATATACAAGTAGGGAGAGGGGAAGGGAGGAACAAAGCAGATGGGAGAACAGACATCTATCTGCTAATGTAGGAATGAGCTAAATGGGACAGAGGTAGTAAAGATGTAGGCACAGTCTTTGAACAACAGGGTTCTGAGATACAGAGACTGGGACATGGTTGGAATGGGGAAAGGAGGGGGGGAATAATGTTGAGATGCTTGGCTGACTCTTGAACCTTGGTTTTCCATGCGCTATATTATAAAACAGTCACAGGAGAGTAGAGGGAGGAATAACCAGAAATACCATCATAGAAAGCTTGTAAATCCGTCTTCTGCCTGGAACTGACTGGAATACCTAAAAAGGGATTACAATATGTCCAGTATAGGATGGCTACCCAAAACGGGGGGAGGATACAAAGGTAAGAAGTGAGTGGCTTACAAGCTTTCAAGAGGGAACCTGAATCGACAGGGTGGGGAGGAGGGTGGAGTCTCAAGTGAGTAATATCCAACCTGTCTAGGAAGGGCTGATGAAAAGAAATGCGAATGGGTCTCTTGTGATGCAGGGGTGAATAATGGTTATCAGGATGGATTGTGAGAACTGGAAAGGTAAAGGTGGATATTTTATAGCAAGGAGGGATGTGATTAACCTTTCAGTCTAGGAGCGAAGGCCCCTGGGACTATCACTGGAGAAGAACAGAAATCGGGACCCCACCCAGAGAAGCGTGAGGCCTGAGATGGAGACAAAGAGGATGACATGAAGAGATGGAGTGGCTGAGGACTTGAAATCCAGGGAGGGAAGGGAGCTGTGTGCTGAGGACCGTGGGGAGAGAAGGAGGGCCTGCGGGGTATAACCTTTGGTTGGGTGATGATGCATGGACAGGATGGTAACTATGGCAATGAAACTATGTATGATAGAATGAGTGTAAAGCTAATGTTCCCCCATGTAAACTATCACACAATAAAAGGAAAAAAAAAAGGAAAAGGAGGGTGAGAAAGATTGTGCAACTTGAAGAATGTAATCACTGTTATTGAATGTACATGTAGACAGTTTGGATTGGTGCATGTTCTTTTGTGTAAATTATGAATGACAACATGACAACAAAAACAAGAGGAATGGCATCACATTCAACATCAAGAAGAACATTTAAGATCCAGCCTGAAGTACAAAGCTAACTGTGATCGAATAATATCCCTACACTTAACAAGGAAGACCAGTATTTACAAAAATTTATAAATTATAAATACAAAAAGGAGTTAATCAAAGAGTAAAAGGATAGCTTACAAACTGGTAAAAAATATTTACGAACCATAAACCTAGAAAGAGTCTGTGGTAGTAGTTAGTTGCCTTCGAGTTGGGGCCAACTTATACTGATCCTATACATAACAGAATGAAACAATTCCCAGTCCTGTGCCATCCTCACAATTGTTACGCATATTACGCATAAGCCCAATGCTGTTGCCACTGTGCCAATCCATCTCATTGGGGATCTTTGTCTTTTTTGCTGACTCTCCACTTTAACAAACATGATGTCATTTTACAGGGACTAGTTCTTCCTGAAAACATGATAGAAGTTTGAGAGATATGAAGTTTCACCATCCCAGCTTCTGAGGAACATGCTGGTTGTACTTCTTCTAACATAGATCTGCTTGTTTTTCTGGTAGTGCATGGTTCTTCTCCAACACCATAACTAAAATGCATCAATTCTTCTACAATCTTTTTTATTCATTGTCTAACTTGTACATGTATATGTTGTGGTTGTTTGTTGTTAAGTGTTGTCAAGTTGCTTACGATGAATCACTGACCTTGCGGTTCTAACTGACCTTGTGGTCCAGTGCTTATCCTACAGTGCCACACCAGGACTTGGGTAAGGTGCACCTTTGTCTTCAAAATGATATCTCTTTTCTTGAACACTTTAATGAGTTCTTGTGCAGCAGATTTGCCTAATGTAATTCATGTTTTGATTTCTTGACTGCTGCCTCCATGACAGTTGATTGTGGATCCAAGTAAAAGGAATCCACAACTTCAATTTTTTTCCATGTGGAATCTTGGTGTGGAGCTGTAGGATTAGCATTGGACTGGCAAGGTTGGTTTGAACTACAAAGTCTTTGGTTCAAACGCATGAGCCACTGCTCAAAAACCCTATATGAGTTGCTATGAGTTAGAACCGACTTGGTGGCACTTAACAGTAAATTATGAGGTTTCTGTTTTTTTTTTTTTTTACATTGAGGTACAGTACAAACTGAAGGCTGTAGTCTTCAATCTTCATTGTTGAGTATTTTAAGTCTTCTTCATTTCCAGCAAGCAATGTTGTATCATCTGCATATCGCAGGTTGTTAATGAGTCTTCCTCAATCATATAATCCAGCTTCTCAGATTATTTGCTAAACCTACAGATTGAATAAGTAGTATGGTAAAAGAATACAACCCTGGTACACACCTTTCCTGGTTTTAAATCATTTAGTATCCCCATGTTCTGGTCAAATGACTGCTTCTTTGCCTACGTATAAATTCCTCATGAGCACAATTATATGTTCTGGAATACCCATTCTTCACAATGCTATCCATAACTTGGCATACATGAGCCACACAGTCAAATGCTTTTGCATACTCAATAAAGCACAAGTAAACATCTTTCTGGTATTCTCTGCTTTCTACAAAGATTCACCTGACACATCAGCAATGATATCCTTCATACCACATCCTCTTCTGAATGTGGCTTGAATTCTGGCAGTTTCTTGTTTATATGTTGTTGCGGCCATTTTTGAATTATCTTCAGAAAAAATTTTCTTGCATGAGATATTGTTCAACAATTTCTGCATTCCATTGGGTTACCTCTTGTGGGAATAGGCATAAACATGGATCTCTTCCAATAGGTTGGTCAGGTAGCTGCTTCCCAAATTTCTTGGTATGCATGAGTGAGCACCTCGAGTACTGAATCAGTTTGTTGATCTCTCCTGACATTCATTTTGGTCTTTTCTTTCTTCCCTATTAACTACCTTTTGCTTTCTTCCTGTATGGTGTTCTTGATGTCACCCACAACTCTTTTGGTCTTCAGTCATTAGTGTCTAATGCAACAATTCTGTTCTTTAGATGGTCTCTAAATTCAGGTCTGGTATTTTCAAGGTCATAGTTTGGCTCTGGTAATTAATTTTAATTTTCTTCAGCTTTAGCCTAAATTTGCATATGAGCAATTGATGGTCTGTTCCAGTCTTCCCTGGCCTTGTTTTGGCTGATGATATGGAGCTTTTCCACTGTCCCTTCCCAAAGATGCAGCAGTCAATCTGATTTCTGTGTATTCCATCTGGTGAGGTCCATGTGTATAGTCTCCTTTTATGTTGTTTAAAAAGGGTATTTTCATCATTGTTGTAGTTATGTGCCATGGAATCAGTTCCGACTCATAGCGACCCTGTACAGGGTTTCTGAGGCTGTAAATCTTCACGGGAGCAGAAAGCCTCATCTTTCTCCCATGGAACAGCTGGTAGTTTCGAACTGCTGACCTTATGGTTCGCAGCCTGATTCGTAACCACTACGCTACCAGAGCTCCTTGGTCTTACAAAATTCTATCATACTGTTTCTCCTCAGTTTGAGTTGTGCCCCATCAGCAAATGAAGATTCGAAGCTTTGCTCCATTCATGTCACTATGGTCAACTTTACTTTGAAGAGGCAGCTCTTCCCCAGTCATATTTTGAGTGCCTTCCACTGAGGAGCTTATCTTCCAACACTATATATCTATGTGTATGCATATATATATATAGCTCTGGAGAAAGATGAGGCTTTCTGTTCCCGTAAAGATTTACAGCCTCGGAAACCTTGTACAGGGTTGCTATGAGTCGGAACCAATTCCATGGTACTTAACAACAGCATATATATATGTTCATAATATATATTCAGGGTCTAACATTCAGAAGTAGCCATCTCTCCTTTTTCCTAATCTTTGTCTGGAAGTTCTGCTGAAACCTGTCCATCTATGATCCTGCTGCTATTTAAAATATTTGTGGGATAAGTTCCAGCATCAGTATGGATGGCACCTCAATATAAAGAAAACAAAATCCTCACAACCAGACCAATAAATAACATCATGATAAACAGAAAAGATTGAAGTTGTCAAAGACTTCATTTTGCTTGGATTAAAAATCAACAGCAGTTAAAAAAAAATCAAAGGATATTTTGCATTAGGCAAATTTACAAAGACGTCGTTAAAGCATTAAACAGCAGAGATGTCAGTTTGAGGACTAAGGTACATCTGAACCCAGTATTTTCAACTGTCTCCTCTAGTAGTATAGTGGTTATGAGTCGGGCTGCCAACCTCAAGGTCAGCAGTTTGAAACTATCAGTGCTTCCACGGGAGAAAGACGAGGTGTTCTGTTCCTGTAAAGATTTACAGCCTCAGAAACCCTGTGCAGGGTCACTATGAGTCGGAACTGCCCGTGAAAATTGAACAGTGAATAAGAAAGATCATAGAATAATAGAAGCATTTGAATTGTGGTGCTGGAGAAGAATAATGAAAGTATCATAGACTGCCAGAAGAACAAACAAACCTGTGTTGAAAGAATTAACAGCCAGATGCTCCTTAGAAGTGAGGATGGGGAAACTTTGTTTCAAGTCAGGATGTCCTTGAAAAAGGACATCACGCTTTGTAAAATAAAAAGAGAAAGATCTCCAACAAAATGGACTGACACTGTAGGAGCAACAATGCGCTCATCTATAACAATTGTGAGGAGGGCAAAATGGCAAATGTTGTGTTATATACAACAAAAGAAAAAAAGTAAAGCTGTTGATACTACTTAGGTATTTGGTACAACCAATCATCTCATGGGATTCATTCTCATGGTTTAATGGCTTGGGTCAATTAATAAATTGTCTTAATATTGTTCTTGTCATTTCTAACTCATAGATGGGTGAGTAGTTACGGAGGTCTTAAAAGCTTAAGCAACTACGCAATGTACAATAATTGGTTTACCTGGATCTACAGAAGGAGAACCAGAATCAGAGAAGGAACTGAAATGCAGATCTATGAACTACTGCCTTCTTTGCCATTCAACACAATATGGATGTTCTCAGCTCCCATTACTGAACATTTTAATTAAGGACTCAACAGATAGATCTTTATCAAAAGGATTTCAAAAAATGTAGAATAGAACTTCAAGATCCTATGGGATCCAGACTTATTGGATCCATCAAAACTAGAGAAACCCAATTCTATTGCCCTGCCTTAATCTTTAAACTGTGAATTAAAACTATCTCCAGAAGTCATATTTAAATTACAGAGAAGTTTAGCTCAATTAGTGAAATATGGTCACCTTGAATGTTGTTGTTGTTAAGTGGTGTCTAGTCGGTTCCGACCCACAGCAACCCTGAACAGGGTTTCCAAGGCTGTAAATCTTTATGGGAGCAGAAAACCTCATCTTTCTCCCACGGAGCAGCTGGAAGTTTTGAACTGCTGACCTAGCAGTTCACAGCCCAATTCATAACTACTACGCTACCAGAGCTCCTTGAATATTGCACACTTTTAAAGAACTTTCGATATGAGATCAAATTGATAATTGTTGATAAGTGCCATCAAGTTGGTTCTAAATCATACCAACCTTATATAGGGTTTACAAGGAGCAGCTGGTGGATGTGAATCATCAACTTTGTGGTTCTCAGTCCAGTGCTTATCCTACAGTGCCAGAATCCTAAATCATAGATTAGAAGTTTAAGAGGCAGTGAGTTTAAGTTAATGGGGTGAAGTAATGTGGGTAGAGATAATGAGAATTATGATTCAATTTGAAGAATGTAATCAGTGTCACATGTAGAAAATATTAACTATATGCTTTGCTGTGTGTATGTTTTCACCAACAAATTTTTAAAATTTAAAACTTTTCTGCTTCATTGGAACCAATCAAGAGAGAAAAAAGACAATCCACAGAACGAGGATGTACGATGGTATAGCTGCTATAGAAAACAGTTTGGCAGTTCCTCAAAAAGTTAAACAGAGTTAACATAACCAAACAATCCTTTTGCCATCAAGCTGATTCTGACCTCACGTATTACAAAATATAACCACTCCTTAGAGTTTTCTTGGCCATAAAATTTATAAAAGTTGATTGCCTGGCCTTTCTTCCACGGTGCCACTGGGTAGATTCATACCACCAACTCTGAGGTTAGCCATTGAGTGCAAAACATCTGCACCACTCAGAGACCTCAAAGTTACCAAATAACCCACGAATTCCACTCTTAGACATACCCCCAAGTGAATAAAAATATATTTCCAAACAAAAGCTTGTAACCAAAATGTCACAGAAGCATTATTCATCGGAGAGTTGGAACTCACTTGCAGTGAGTGCCACTGTATCTTGCTGACACCAGAGGTATGTGGGCACTAGAACCTGGGGCCAAAGAGAAGCTATGGGACCCGTACACATACCAGGTCAAGAAAAATACATTAAACAGGCAACACACTAGGAAACAACTGGTTTGCTATATACAACCAGGCATCCGTAAAAGAGCTTGCTCAGGGTCATCTCTCAGGGAAGGACATAAAGTGCTCACTACCACCATCTTAGGGAAAACTGAGTTCCACTACTTCAACAGGGCCAATGTAAAAGGGCCACACATGCACAGTCAAATAGGGAAAGCAGCAGCTTCACAGGGAAGAGAAGAAATCAGCTCCAGGAGTGCAGTCATCTGGGAAAGGCGATAGCCAAATCCACAGAAGACAGGAAGACCCTCAAACACCAGTAAAGTCAGCCACTTTAGGGGCATTCAGCCAGAATAAGCACCCAGAGACTTCAAACTTTCCCAAACAACTAAAAGCTGAGGAGATGGACTAGAATCTGATATTAATAGAAACAAATTCTTAGACAGAACTGCTGACTCAACTCTGAAAGAACAAAAAAGGCCAAAGCACCCTCTAGTGGAACTTAAAAGACAGTGGAGATAAACCCAAGAAAAAGAATCCTTTGAAATACAAAATTCTCAACTCCAGGATATCACATTGTTGTTGTTGTTGTTATGTGCCGTGGAGTTGGTTCCGACTCATAGTGACACTGCACAGGGTTTCCGAGGCTGTAAATCTTTACGGGAGCAGAAAGCCTCCTCTTTCTCCCACGGAGCAGCTGGTAGTTTGGAACTGCTGACCCTGAGGGTAGCAGCCCAATTAGCAACCACTACACTATCAGAGCTCCTTAGAATATCACATTAAAACATTAAAATGTCCCATGTCCAACAAAAAAAGATTACAACATACAAAAATTACAAGAGAAGATGGCCAAAACAAGTAATAATCGTAAAAAATAAAAATCTTCCAGACAGTGATGTTAATTAAATACATTTAAAGAAAGAAGAGGGAAAAAAGAATGATCTGATACAATTTGA
>NW_006408644.1:8038278-8078103 GCF_000296735.1 Chrysochloris asiatica | reverse complement strand
TGGAGCAAGGTAGACTCTCCACTGAGTAGTATCCAATCTGTCTAAGCGGGTCAGATGAAAGGAGATATAGATAGGTCTCTTGTGATACAATAATGAGTAATTGTTATCAGGAGTGATCATAAGGGTTGGAAATGTAAAGGTAGACGTTTTGTGGCAAAAGGAGGGGAGTGATTAACTTTCTAGTTTAGGAGCGGAGGTTCCTGGGACCATCAAGGGAGAAGAGCGGAGAATGGAACCCTACCCAGAGAAGCAGTGACACCAAAGATGGAGGCAGAGACGATGATGTGGAGAAATGGAGCGGCTGGGGACTTTGGACCTGGAGAGGGAGAGGGGCTGTGTACTGAAGACTGGGGGGCAGGCTTGCGGGGTATACCCTTTGGTTGGTGGATGATGCATGGAGGGGATTGTAACCATGGCAAGGAAACGATATACGATGGGATCAATGTGAAGCTAATGTTCTCCATGTAAACTATCACATAATTCACAATAAAGCATTAAAAAATATATGTTTAAAGAAAGCATGGAATCCTGGTGTGGCACTGTAGGTTAAACATTGGACTGCTAACTGAAAGGTCATTAGTTCAAATCCACCAGCTACTCCTTGGAAACCCTATACAGGGTTGCTATGATCAGGATTGACTTGACTTAACAACAATAAAAAAAAGTAAATAACTCACAGAAAATAAACTAATGGGGATCGGGAAACAGAATGAGAAATTCCATAAGGAAACTGAAAGCTAAAATTTAAAAAAGAGAGAAATACAGGAAGTGATTAATAAAATAATTAAATTAAAAAATGCAAGAGAAACATTCAACATTAGATTCAAGCAGACAGAGACAGAATAAGGGAACTAGCAGACAGTCACTGAATTTAAGTTTCAAGAGAAAGTAGAGACCAAAAGAAAAGCAAGCAAAGTCAAATGGAAATATGGGATTCAATTAAGAAACCTAACATTAGAATTTTTGGAATTCCAGAGTTTCATGATATTAATAAAGGGATAGAAAGAGTTTTCCAAGAGATAACAGAGAATTTCTCAGGCCTGAATAAGGAACCAAGCTTACAAAAATAGGAAGCTATACATAAAAAGAAGAAACACAAAGAGGTCCACCTTCATGAAACAGTGTAGTAAAATTCTTGAAAACCACAGACAAGGGAAGAATTCTGAAAGCAGCAAGAGTAAAAGCACAGTATGACATACTAAGGGTCCATCATAAGAATTAATACAGATTCTCCCCAGAGACCCTGGAGGCCAGAAGACAATGGAGCAACATATATAACTATACAAACTGAAGGAAAACAATTGCCAAACAAGAATTCTTTACACAGGAAAGCTGTCATTCAAAAACAAGAGTCCCAAAATAAACAGAAACTCTGGAAATTTGTTACTATCAGACCAGCTCTGAAAATATTACTTAAGAGAGTTCACCATATGAAAAGAAAACATGAAGGACCAACTGTATTTCCAGATAATAAACTCAAAATTAAGTTCCATAAATAATATAACATTAAGTGCATATGATATTAAACCAGTCAGATATAGGCTGTACAATGACATCAATGGAGACTAACCAAAAGAAAAGGGGGTAGGGAGGAGCAAAACAGGAATACTTTTAGTATGTTAATGTTGTCACTTGCTTGTATGTTAAAAATTGTATAATGTAATATTTGCTGTAATCACCAAGAAAACACCTCGAAAAAATATGGAGGAAGAAATAAATAAAACTCCTCACAAAAAAGCATCTAAACACAAGAATAACATTAAAATGAAAATTAAAAGGCAACGAAGATACGTTATTGCTGTTGCTAAGTGCTATCAAGTTGGTTTCAACTCATAGCGACACTATACAGGGTTTCCAAGGAGCAGCTGGTAGGTTGAACTACTGACTTTGTAGTTCAGAGTCCAGTACTGATCCTATAAAGCCACACCATCAATTAGCAGAATGAATGAAGTAGACTCTCCATGCAAAAGACAGAGAGTGACAGAATGGATTCAAAACAATAATCCACCTTTTTGCTGCACACAAGATATGTGTCTTAGATATAAGGACACAAACAGACTCAAAATAAAAGAATGGAAAAAAAAGATTCCATGCAACCTGAAAATAAAAAACGAGCAGGGGTGGCCATAGTGGTATCAGATGAAATAGACTGTAAATCAAAATCTATTACAAGAGATAAAGAAAGACATTATATAGTAATGATAACTGCAAGGTTGGCAGTTAAACCCACCAGCTGTTCTATGGAAACTATGCAGTGTCGCTAAGGGTCAGAACAGCCTGATTGCACTTAACAATACCCATCACCAAAACAATACATATTTTTCTCCAGTGCATATGGATCATTTTCTAGAATGAACCTATATTTGTGTTTTCCTTCTCTGATGGGTCTCTGCCTTACATAGGTTCCAGCTTTCACAGGTTTTGCTATATTTCAATAATAATAATAATGAAACAACTGAGGAAAAATGAACAGGATAACATTTACAATGGAAACAATTGTAAAGCAATGCAAGCATGTCATTATAATATGAAGGTAAAGCCACCAATCAGGTGTAACTATAATAAGGACTAAGCAGGTTCCACGGTTTTTTCATTAAACCTTATGTTGTTGTTGTTAAGTGCCATCAAGTTGGTTCCAACTCACAGAGACCCTGTACATGGTTTACAAGGAGCAGCTAGTAAGGAATCCTGGTGCGGCGCTGTAGGGTAAAATTAAACCTTAGAGAACAATTTTTTAATCTTTTAATCTGTATACTTGTATTACTTTAATAACATTTAAAGTACTTAAAATGTTGTTGTTAAGTGCCGTCAAGTCAGTTCTGACCCATAGCGACCCTGATAGGGTTTCCAAGGAGCAGCTGGTAAGCTTGAACCGCCGACCTTGCAGTTCAACCAACTTGGCAGTCTCGCGCATTAACCCATAGCGCCATACCAGGACTCCAAAGTACTTAAAATGCAACATGCCTATTCAAATCATAACAATTTATTAAGCACCTATTAATGTGTCTATTAAGGTTATAATTGTATAACCTCGAGCAGTTACTGTAGCTCATGACTCAGTTTCTTTGCAAATAATATATACATAACAATATTTACCTCGCAAAATTGTTTTGAGTATTAAGTGAGAGAATACATATAAAGCACATAATATGATACTGGCACTTTTGAACAAGCACTCAAATATTCGTTATTTTTATTATTGATACAAGGACCAAGTCCTACCATCAAGATGCTTACACATATAAACAAGTACAGACTGCAGTGGGAGTTCAAAGGTGGTGGTAGTAGTGATGTGCTGTGGAGTCGCTTCCATCTCAGTGACCCTGTATAGGGTTTCTGAGGCTGTAAATTTTAACAGGGAATAGAAAGCCTCATCATTCTCCCATGGAGGAGCTGGTGAATTCAAACTGCTAAGCTTGTGGTTGGCAGGCCAATGCATAACCCACTCGCTACCAGAGTTCCTGGGGTTTAAAGAACAGAATGTTCAATAGATCTGAAAGTTAAAGAAAGGAGTCATAAAGGACAGAATTGCTGAACTTAGTCTCAGAAGGTTAAGTAGGAGTTTTTCCAAAAGTTTTGTATCTCCCTGTGCCAAAGGGATCTGTGTGTTCAAGGGAACAGAAGCTTCAAACCAGGGCTCCCAACAAGCTCCTATCAGTTCCACCCCACTGCTGAGAATTTGTATTTCCACTCCAGATTTACTGAATCCGAATATACATTTCAGCAAGATCCCCAGGTCATTATTATACATAAGAATCTCAGCAGGGGGTAGGAATGGAATGAAATGGTTCAAAGCCAGGTATACCTAACAGTAAGTTCAATATGCTTAGAACAGTGACTCTCAAAGTGAGCTCCTCAGAGGAGCAGAATCAACATCACCTTGGAATTTGTTAAAAATGCAAATTATCAGGTGCACCCTATATGTACTGAATCAGAAATGCTGGGGTTGGGCTTAGCAGTTTGTGTTATAATAAAACCCTCTGGGGTCCCTGGGACCATCAAGGGAGAAGAGCGGAGAGCGGGACCCTACCCAGAAAAACAGTGATGCCAGAGATGGAGGCAGAGACGATGACGTGGAGAGATGGAGCAGCTGGGGACTCTAGACCCAGAGAGGGATAGGGGCTGTGTGCTGACAACCGGGAGGCAGGCTTGCAGGGTACACCCTTTTGTTGGTTAATGATGCATAGTGTGGATTGTAACCATGGCAATGAAATGATATATGATAGGACGAATGTAAAGCTAATGTTCTCTCATGTAAACTATCACATAATTCACAATAAAACATTTTTTAAAAAATGCTTCCCTAGATCACATCCACAAAAAACAAACTCATTTCTGACCACTTCCTGCCACTCACTTACTGTTGTAGTCATACCAAACCAATTTCTGGAACAGTTTTTGCTGTGTGACATCTGCATGTCTTTGCACACTTTCCAGGAATGTCCTTCTCTCCCATCTTTGTCAATAAATTCTATTAATTCTTTACAATTTCTCTCAAGCATCACCACTTCTCCTTGATCCTGAATCTGATTTTCATTTCTTATTTTGTTGTCTAAGCCCCTTAGACAGTAAGGCCTATGAAGATAATGACTTACTTGAGTTTATATCCCTAAAACCAAGTTCAGTACCAAGCACATAATACACTGGCCAATCTTAAGTCTTTATGGTACTCACCATCTTGGTCTGAAGGTCAAGTAGTTTTCTCACACGAAATGGTTTGACTAGAAAAGGTAAAGGAAAAGGATACTACTATGCATTTGGCTCAAAATAAAAATAAACTGGTTACACCATGCAGTTCATTTAGCGGCTTCTTAAAACAAATCAAGAATATAAATACCCTGTTCAGTTAATCCATTAAGCAGATGATCTTAGAAGTACTAGAAAGCAATTTCCACAAAACAAGTACAGATATATAAGTGGTGGTGGCTGTGTGCTGTGGAGTCGGTTCCGACTCAAAGCATCCCTGTACAGGGTTTCTAAGGCTGTAAATCTTTACGGGAGCAGAAAGTCTCATCTTTCTCCTGCGAAACAGCTGGTAGTTTTGAACTGCTAACCTTGCGGTTCGCAGCCCGATTCGTAACCACTATGCTACCTTAGTAGGCTAATACAAATGCTAATTCCACAGAATACATGTAACACAACTGAAATGAAAACACTCACCATTCTCTTTTTTGGTTAGCAAATATAACAAATGGCAGGCGTAAGGGCACTGTTAAAATAAAAATATATATATATATATCAACAAGAAATGACAATATATCTTGAACAAATAGCAACACATTTTTTTTCAAATGTCAATCTTATACTGATTAAATAAAAAGGTTTTAGACTTCACTAAAACAACTTTGGAAAGTTCTTTTCTATATTACATGATGATAATTAAAAAAACAATAGTCTTAACTGGCATTCCATTATTCCTTTTTTAGATTATTTGTAGAATTTAAAAGCAACATAGAAATTTTGAAAAGAGAAAAATAATTGTCCATAATCCTACCTAATATTTATTCATCTATTCCTTCCAGTACTACTCCTGGTGTGGCACTAAGGATAAGACCTGGATTGCAAGATCGGTGGTTCAAACCTACCAGCCACTCCTTGGAAGCCCTATACAGGTTTACTGTGAGTCAGAACCAACTTGATGGCACATAAAAATACATTATTGATGGGCAACTGATATTGGCTACCTAAAATGGGGGGCTATAAAGGCACAAAGTGAGTGATTTACAAGTTTTCAAGAGGGAGCTTAGTTTCAGAGGGTGTGGAGGAAGGTAGAATCTCCAATAAGTGGTTTTCAATCTGTCTAGATGGGGCTGGTGAAAGGAGATGGGGATAAGACTTGTGGTTCAACAGTGAGTAAATGTTATCATGACTGATAGCAATTTTTGCAACTGTAAAGGTAGATGTTTTGTAGCAAAAAGAGGGGAGTGGTTGATCTTGCAGTCCAGGAGTGGAGTATCCTGGGACCATAAAGGGAGAAGAATGGGAGCAGAGTGTGGGACCCTATTCAGAGAAGTAGCGATGCCAGAGATGGAGGCAGAGATGATGATGTGGAGAGATGAAGTGGCTGGGGACTCTAGACTCATGGAGGACTCATGCTGGGGACTCGTGCTGTGCTGGCGGCCAGGAGGCAACCCTTTGGGTGTTTGAATGATTACATATTCCTGAGTGTTTTGGTGTACATCAAAAACAAAAAAAGCACAGAGGGAATAGAAGCAATTACTATTGAATGATGATGCATGGAGAGGATTGTAATCATTGCAATGAAACGAAATACGATAGGATGAATGTAAAGTTGATATTCTCCCATGTAAACTATCACTCAATCCACAATAAAAACTTAAAAACAAAACACAACATTGTTGTTGGTAAGTGCCATCAAGTCGGTTCCAACCCATAGCGACCCTGTATAGAGTTTCCCAGGAGCAGCTAGTGGGTTTGAACCGCCGACTTTGTGGTTTAACCTGACCTACAGTCGTCCAGAGTTCATCAGTCTCTCCTTGGAAACTCTATAAAGGGTTACTATAGGTCAGAACTGACTTGATGGCATTTAATAACAAAAAAACAACAGTGGTCCAAAGCATTACCCTGCAGTACCACACCAGGACTCCTAACAACACATTTAGTTGGTTGGTTATGTGCCATGGAGTCAATTCTGACTCATAGCGACCCAGTATAGGGTTTCCGAGGCTGTAAATCTTTACAGGAGCAGAAACCCTCACCTTTGTCCCGCACAACAGTTGGTAGTTTTGAACTGCTGACCTTGAGGCTAGCAGTCCAACTTGCATCCACTATGCTACCAGAGCAACACATTAGTCCTTATTTATTAAAATACAAAAAACTTAAAATTTATATGCTGCTTTTCTACTTACAAGCATTTTCCCATGTTGTTTAGTCTTCAAAATTATATATGATATAACATATTTTAATTAAGCATTTAGTCCCCCGTTTGGCAAATAGCACAAACTCAATTAATTTGCCAAATTACTGACTGACATAATACTGTTAAAGTACTCTTTCTGTTGTTGTTAAGTGCCATTGAGTTACTTCAGACTCATAGTGACCCTGTATGATAGGGTTTCCAAGGAGCAGCTAGTAGGTTTGAACTGCCAACCTTGCAGTTAGCAGTCCAGTGCTTATCCTGTAGTACCACAGCAGGACTACTCTAGACCATTTTTATTAGTGCTTAAATTCTGAGCACTTAGTTTGAGGAAAGCTATTTATAGTTTGGTGGCTCTGTAGGATAAGCACTGCACTGCAAACCATAAAAGTTAGCAGTTCGAGCCCACAATGCTGCTTTTATTCTACCCAAAAAAATTTCATGATGTCCCCACTGAATAAAAGATAAAGTTCAAATTCCTTAGCATAACATTCAAAGGTCTCTGTAATCCAACATTTTCAGCCATATCACCCACCTACTCCAATCAAGTCAGGCTGGTCTATTTAAGATCTCCTAAAACAATGGGCTCAAACATAACAACTGTAAGGAGGGAACAAGACCCAGCAGTGTTTTGCTCTGTTGTGCACAGGATCACTATGAGCTGGAAACAACTCATTGGTACCTAACAACAACAAAACACAATTTATATATTTCTTTCTTGCACTTTTACTTAAAACACTGCCATCATACCAAACACTTTCGCTTCTCATCAAATCCCAAATCCTCTTCAATCTTCAAGACCCAATCCAATGCCCATATACTTTGATGCTTTCTCTAAGGAATCTGGCACACAGTGCTCTCTTCCGTTCTGTTCCCAAAAATATCACAGCATTGTTATACTTCTACTATCATATACTGTCTTCGAATAATTTAACTCTTGAATTGCTGTTTCATTTTATATGCTTTCTTTAACACTCCCAACTACAGTAGTGAAACAGTGTTAAACTTTGAGTCCTCTACAGTGGTTAGCACAAAACAACTATAGAAACATCTCCTTTTAAAAATGAAATCAATTAATAAACTCCCTTCCCAAAAGAAAGAATTCTGTTGAGTTGTTCACATGGTCTGTGGATTACTGGTGGTGGTTGTGGTTATGTGCCGTGGAGTCGGTTCCGACTCATAGCGACCCCATATAGGGTTTCTGAGGCTGTAAATCTTTACGGGAAAATGTAAACGTAGACGTTTTGTAGCAAGGAGGGGAGTGATTAACTTTTCAGTCTAGGAGCGGAGGTCCCTGGGACCATCAAGGGAGAAGAGCGGAGAGCGGGACCCTACCCAGAGAAACTGTGATGCCTGAGATGGAGGCAGAGACGATGACATGGAGAGATGGAGCAGTTGGGGACTTCAGACACAGAGAGGGAGAGAGGCTGTGTGCTGACAACTGGGGAGCAGGCTTGTAGTGTATACCCTTTGGTTGGTTGATGATGCATTGAGGGGATTGTAACCATGGCAATGAAACAATATATGATAGGGTGAATGTAAAACTAATGTTCTCCCATGTAAACTATCACATAATTCACAATAAAAACTTAAAAAAAAAAAAAAAGAAAAGTTGGAGTGTGGAGGTATGTCTGACCTCTGCCAAAAAAAAAAAAAAAAAAAAAAAAAATCTTTATGGAAGCAGAGAGCCTCATCTTTCTCCCGCGGAACAGCTGTAAGTTTCGAACTGCTGACCTCGAGGTTCTCAGCCTGTGGATTACTGGTGGTCCTTAAAAGTGTTCCAGGTGGACAGCAGATTGATTACTCAGCGTGATTATTATTTTTCATGGGAATAATTATGTTATTTAATCAAAATCAGTCCTTTGGCATCACATGAAAAGCAACCCTTTCCTTATTAATTTTGATGAGGTTTTTGCAGTGTTAATCAAGAATATGTGGAGTAAATGACCCAAAGGACTCTATTAAAATGGTTGAGAAAGGAAAAGATGGCAATCACTGCTCTAGATCAGCAAAGAGACTCCCCTATGGAGTCAATTCTGTTTGTAACACTGTACTCGTGTAAAAGAGGGTGTAAAGCAAACATGGCAAACATATTACTGGTGTTACATCGGAGAAATGAGTGCAACAGTATGTGTTATGTTATTCTTTATGTTTCTGCATGCTTAATTTTAATCATGTGGCATGTGAAACACATATAGCATAGCAATATACAGAACTACAATACTGGATCTATGAATGATCCTGTCAAATTTTTACTTACCAGTGCATCATCTTGCAGTAAAGCAAAAAAGAAGCCATAGAGCAAGTTAACTTGGTCTTTTTCATTAATGAAGTCAAACATTGCAACTAGCCAACGCAAGAAAAGTACCTTGATGGTACCAGAACACTTGCCGACACAAAGCCAAGATACAGCCTTAACCACAGAATCTCCTGATATTACAGTTGCTGGAATCAAGCACTTAAATATCCGAGTGTTTACAGCATTCCCTGGAAAGTAGAGAAACTCTAAATCAAAATACATTTTAGTGTCTCAGTCATTCCCTGGACCTAAAAACCTGACTTTATATTGAAGGCAATAAAAAGAGGGCATAACATTCAACACATTTTATCATTATTACAACTTCTGACATAAACTACCAGAGTAAATTATTTGGCCCTAATAGTCCAATTTCAAAAGGGGAGAGGGATGCATAGAGTTTCTTTTTGAAGTAATGGTGATAAACATGTTCTACAATTAGATAGTAGCGATGGTTGTACAACTTTGTGAATCTAGTATTAAAAGCCAATGAACTGTACACGTTACAAAGGTGAATTTTACGATATGTGAACTAGAGCTCAAAAAAGAGCCTACCATATGAATTTTGTTTAAAAATATTTTGTTATTATTTTTTAATGTCACAATAGGCTGATTTATTTAAAGCTACTGATAGAGCTGATACACTGAAGAATATTATTTGTGAAGAATTTTTGTTGTTGTTAAGTGACATCAAGTCAATTCCAACCCTGTATAGGATTTCCAAGGGGCAGCTGGTGAGCTTGAACCACTGACCTTGCAGTTCAAACGACTTTACAGTCTGATGCATTAGCCCACAGCACCATACCAGGACTCCTTGTGAAGAATACATATCAGCAAAAGGAGTCCTGTTAGTGTAGTGGATTATGAGCTGGGCTGCTAACCGCAAGGTCAGTAGTTCGAATCTACCAGTCGCTCTGTGGGAGGAAAATGAGGCATTCTCCTTCTATAAAAGACTTACAGCTTTGGAAACCCTATACAGGGTAGCTATGCATCAGAACTGACTTGGTGGCACACAACCACAACCACCATCAGCAAAAGAGGGGAAGTGGGTATCAGAATGTAACAGATACCCTTGGAATCAGCAGCTTAGAATATTCTATACTATCATAATCTTTTCATCTTGCTCTCTGACCACCATGATAGTAAAAGTGATATTGCAGAGAATGGCTTTGTACACACTAATATCAACTTCGGAGTCCTGGTATGGCGCGGTAGCACTAGACCACAAGGTTGGTTTGACCCACAAGGTTGGTGGTTTAAACTCACCAACTACTCCTTGGAAATCTTATACAGGGTTGCTATTAGTGGGAATTGACTCGACAGCACTTAACAACAACAACAGCAACATCAACTTCTGTGTATTAGGACTTCAAGAAGTAAAATACATGTCATCAGTTTCTACCCCGTAGCTCTGTAGAGAAAAAAAGGAACAGTGATGACTAGTTTAAAAAACAGAATTACAAGAATAAAAATCTGCTTTTCACTCTTGTGTATGTGTTTTTTTTTCCTCCTCTACTCCCATAACCTAGCTTTTCTAAACTTTAAAATAGTCTCACAGTTAACACTTTACATATGCACCAAATTCAAAGTGGGAAATTTCACACTGACTCTATTATTATTTCCAAATGGCCCTTTAATGAGTTTCTAAATATTCTAAAGTCCCTTTGCACCTAATCACAATTATATATATATAATCATATGTAATACCTAGCATGTTGTTATTTATTGCCATCAAGCTGATTCCAACTCATAGAGACTCTGTATAGGGTTTCTGAGAGGCAGCCTAGCATACCTGCTTCTAAGTAGGCATTTAATCTTAACAAAACAGCTACAAATAAAGACCTAGTATTGCTGTTGTTGTTAAGTGTCATTGAGTTGGTTCCTACTCATGTTGTTGTTGTTGTTAAGTGCCGTCGAGTCAGTTTCGACCCATAGCGACCCTGAACAGGGTTTCCGAGGCTGTAAATCTTTACGGGAGCAGATCGCCTCATCTTTCTCCCACGGAGCAGCTGGTAGTTTCGAACTGCTGACTTTGCGGTTCGCAGCCCGATTCATAACCACTATGCTAGCAGTCCGGTGCTGATCCTACAGCGCCACCCCAGGGACATAAAAATAACAAAAAGGGAGAAAACCAATTAAGGGGACCATATTTTACTTGAGCAAATTCCATCTTGAACATAAAAGGAAAGTTAAGACTAGAAAGCCAGAGATTATTTTCTTAATTGTTATATACAAGTTTCCAGTGCATGATATATGCATTTTGAAACACCTCATCCTGGTGTGACGCTGTTGGTTAATGTGTCAGACTGCAAAGCTGTTTGCAGGTCAGTGGTTCAAGCTCACTAGCTGCTCCTTGGAAACCCTATGCAGGGTCGCTATGGGTCGGAATCAACTCGACAGCACTTAACAACAACATGACCTGGCAGGCATGCATACCTCTAGTCATTAATATCTGAACTATGAAAAAGAAAAGAGAAATTCCAAAATAGAAAACAACTATATAGTCTATACATTTTTAAAAGATAGTGTTGTTGTGTGCTGTTGAGTCGGTTCCAACTCATAGCAATCCTATGTAGGGTCTCTGAGGAGTGGCTGGTGGGTTTGAACTGCACACCTTGTGGTTAGCAATCCAGTGCTTATTCCACAGCGCCATAACAATATGGAGTGATAAAAAGAGCCCTGGTGGGACCTTTAAGGATATTAAGGGTAGCTGTTGTTGTTAAATGCTGTTGAGTTGGTTCCAACTCAGCAACACTAGATAGGGTTTCCAAGGAGCAGCTGGTGGGTTAGCAGTCCAGTGCTTATTCTACAATACCATAACAATATGGAATTATAAAAAGAGCCCTGGTGGGACTATTAAGATAAGCACTGGACTGCTAATGACAAGGTAGGCAGTTCAAACCCAACAGCCACTCTGAAGAGAAGGATGACTCTGTATTCTCCCGTAAAAATTTTACAGTTGCAGAAAACCCTACACAGATTCATAATAATTGGAATGGGTCTTTTCAGGGAATGACAGAACTGATCTTGATAGACAATAGTCAAACATGAATTCCTGGAAGGATCTTAGAACAACCGATCAGAAACAATCTACAGAGCAAAAGCCAAATTTATTAGGTCAAACTGAACTTTCTAAGAAAGCCAAAGAATTACCCAGGGAAAAGTAGGGATAAAATATCTCAGAGTTGAACTAAGTTAGTATTTCTGTATTGTTGCTTTAAATCCCACATGCACACAAACATAATAGAGTATACACAAAGGAACCTAGGCTGCAAGAACCAGGAAATACTTAGTACACGGGGGCTGCAAAAAGTTCATAGAATAAAAAACCTAGAAAAAGAACCCATACTAAAAGCGGGGCAAGGGATTCTTTGCTGGTTAATGGTATGTAGGGGGTGAGGTAAGGGAAGGGAGAGAAAGGTAGAACACAGGGTAGGGAATAGACACAGGATAGTTTGAGTGCTGGGGAGGGAGCAATACACAAGAAGGGGGAGGGGAATGGAAGAACAAGGCGGATGGGAGAACAATTAGGCAGGTTTGCATGGGCTAACTGGAACAGAGGTAAATATCAATGTATGCACAACCTTGGAACAACAGGGCTCTGGGATACAGGGATTGAGGCATGATTTGAATGGATAAAAGGGGGTAAATAATATCTTAATAAAATAGACACTTGAGGGGGAGAGAAAGGAATAGCCAGAAATATCACCATGGAAAGCTTGTAAGTCCGTCTTCTGCATATATCTGATTGGAATACCTAAAATGGGAATACAACGTGCCCAGTGAAGGAGGCTTCTTGTGGAGCCGCTGCATTGCATAAGACCATAGGTGGAATCCTGAACCCCATCCAGAATCTTCTGAGGTGGTAAAATTCCACTTGAAAGGACACGCAGACCAGCCTAGAGCGGCTAGAAAAAGAGAAGACACTTCTTGAAAGAAAGACCAACAGGAAAAATAAAAAACAATAATGGCAGTCCAACTGACTACTACAAGAACAAGCAAGTTGCTCGCCCAGGAGACATCAAGCCAAGTGGTCAGGTCCTATCAGGGCAAACCCCCTTCCAAGACTAAGACTCAAGGGGAATACACAAGCAGACATGTGCTCTGACTGGTGACCATGTTGGTCACCGATCAGGGTAAGTGAGGGCAAAACAACAATGAAGAGCTAAGTCCTACCATGTTCAATAGACTCCTATGAACCCAGGTTGAGACCTGGTTGGCCAGCAGTATGGCAAGACCTGGGGACTCGGGCGCCCAGAGTCAGGGACATAGCCACAGAGGACTAGAGTGGAGTGTGAACGTCTAGCTGATAAGAAGTGAGGGCATATGCACAAGAATACCCACACTTGTGGATAATACCCACTTGACCTGGCTTCAATAGCTGCATGATCAAAACTCAACTAGAAGAAGAAAGAAGAGGGAAAAAAAGAGTAATATGATACAATTTGATGAACTTGAACTACACGTATGGATGTAGTAGCTCAAAAGAGGGACCATATCTTTACAGCGAGGATCATTCCCACCCCCTTGATACACAGGGTATATAGGGATGGACAACTTGGACACTGGCTACCTAAAATAGGGGGCTACAAAGGCAAGAAGTGACTGGTTTACAAGCTTTCAAAAGGGAGCCTAGATCCAGAGGGCTCTGAGGAAGGTAGACTCTCCACTTAGTAGTATCCAATCTGTCTCGGCAGGGCTGATGAAAGGAGATGGGGATAGCACTCATGTGGTATAATAGTGAATAATTGCTATCAGGACTGACTGTGAGGGTTGGAAATGTAAAGGTAGACATTTATAGCAAAAGGAGGAGAGTGGTTGACTTTGCAGTCCCGGTGTGGAGGTCCCTGGGACTATCAAGGTAGAAGAGCAGAGAGCGGGATCCTACCCAGAGAAGCAGTGACGCCAGAGATAGAGGCAGAGACGATGACGTGGAGAGATGGAGCAGCTGGGAACTCTAGACCCAGAGAGGGAGAGGGGCTGTGTGCTGACGACCAAGGGGCAGGCTTGTAGGGTATACCCTTTGGTTGATTGATGATGCAAGGAGGAGATTGTAACCATAGCAATGAAATGATATATGATAGGATGAATGTAAAGCTAATGTTCTCCCATGTAAACTATCACATAATTCACAATATTTTTTTTTAATGTAGATGTGAGCGGAGGAAGCAAGTTTACAGAAGAAAAAAAAAAAAAAGTTAATGGAAGAGTTTCAGGGCAAGATGATGGAATAGCAGATGCCGAGCAGATCCTCTGCAACAAAGACATGGGATAACAAGTGTAATAGATACAGATGGTGATCCTGGAACCCCAAGCTTCAGAGGATAAGACAGAGAGGTGGATTGAGTGCCATCTGGAAGAGGAAGGTGAACAGGTGCAGCAAGAGAGAAGAAATTCAGGCAGGCTGTCAGCTGGTGTTGAGCGACATGACCAGTTGGGCTCTTACAAGTAGCTGCCAATATAGCAGCCTGCAAGCACAGGACATGTCTGAATATTGGCAGCAAGAGAGTGCTACCCTGTTCCTGTGCCCTCCTGGTAGTCAAGGGGGTGGCCAGTCTTGCCATCGCCAATTCAGTGGCCAGTGGCACCCCTTCCTGCATAGCCTCAGCTCTGCCTGAACGTGGCATCCCTGCTTCTGGAAGTGTGTGAACCTACTGTGAACTAGCTACACAAGCAGCACACAGAGAACTGCATTCAGACTTCTAGTCTCTATCACATCCACCAAGAGACAGGTGGTGAATGCCAGAGTCTCAGAGAAAACAGACAATTTCAGCTTACACAAATAAATAAGACAGAGTGTCTCAAATAAGTTACCAAAATACAGTTGAAAAATGTAACACCAGAAATGGTATCAGAACCACTTGATAAGGAATTTTAAAGAATGGTATTTAGATACCTTCAATGTATTGAGAGAAAGATCAATGAAAGCCAGGAGAAAACACACACACACACACACACAAACTTTAGACTAATTCTAGAAAGCACTATAAGAACAAACTGGCAAAATAAATGAAAAATTGGAAACCACACCAAAGTAGCAATTAAAAAGCCAGAAGATTAATCTTACGACTTCAGAAATAGATAATACATTGAAAGGTCAAAGAAGTAGCATTTTATCAATGAAAGGCTGAATCAGCGAGTTTGAAGACAACTCTCTTAATACTCATTTTCTAAAAGAACAATCAGAAAAAAATTTTAAAATCTGAAGAAAGTCTAAGATTTACATGGCATACTATCAAGAAGAATAACTTATGTGTAACTGGAATTACAGAACAAGAAGAGATAAAAAAACAAAACAGAACATAAAGAAAATTGTCCAAGAGTAGTTAGAAGAAAACTTTCCTAACATTATGCAAGACGTAAAGATAGCCATTTAAGAAGTTAAATGAACTCCAAATAGAATAAAACTCCAAGAGAAAACCACCAAGACATATTATAATCAAACTTTTCAAAACCAAAGACAAGGAAAAAATCCTGAGAACATCTCGGGAAAAACTAAAAAATTTCCTACAAAGTAGAACTAATACGACTAAGTTCTGATTTCTCAGCAGAAAACATGCAGGCAAGAAGACAATGGGGTGACATATATAAAACTCTTTAAAAAATGGCCAACCAAGAATCAAATATGATGACAAAATTAGGACATTTCCACATCAACCTTATAAAAAATACCAAAGTGAGTTCTTTGGACAGAGAACCAGCAACAGCAAACAACAACCTGGTTTGTACCAGGATCATATTCTTTCACACCATACTTATTCAACCTGTATGCTCGCAACTAATCTGAGAAGATGGATTATATGAAGAAAAATGTGACACTGGGATTGGAGGAAGGATCATAACAACCTGTAATATACAGATGATACGACCTTGCTTGCTGAAAGTGAAGAGGACTTAAAATACGACTGATAAAGAAGATCAAAGACCAGTCTTGTGTATGGGTTGTACCTCAGTGTAAACAAAACAAAAATCCTCATCATTGGACCAATAAATAACATCACAACAAATGGAGATAAGACTGAAGTTGTCAAAGACTTTGTTTTGCTTGAATCAACCATCAACACTCATGGAAGCAGCACTCAAATAATCAAACAATGTATTGTATTATCTGCCTAATGCAATACGTGTTGAAGAGCAAAGATGTCAGTATGAGGTGCGCCTGACTCAAGTCATGCTATTTTCAATAACATCATGAACGCATATGAAAGTTGAATAGTGAATAAGGAAGACCATCAAAGAATTGATGCATCTGAGCTATGGTGTTGAAGAATATTAAAAGTACCATTAACTAACCAATCTGTGTTGGAAGAAATACAGCCAGAATGCTCCCTAGAATCTATGATGGCCAGAGTTTATCTCTCATACTTCAGACATATTGTCAGGAGGGATCAGTCCCTGGAGACTGATATCATGTTTGGTAAAGTGGAGGGTCGGGGAAAAAGAAGAAGACCCCTAATAAGATGGATTGGCACAGTGGCAGCCAATCCAATGGGCTGGGCAGTTAGTCCAGGACTGGGCAGTGTTTCATTCTGTTGTGCATAGAGTTGCTAGGAGTTGGTACTGACTCAATGGCACCTAATAACAACAACGTGAGTCAGAATCAACTCAAAGGCACTTGAACAACAACAACAAGTATATATAAGGGAGTCCTGGTGTGGCACTGTGGATTAATGCGCTGGACTGCAAGGTCAGCGGTTCAAGCTCACCAGCCACTCCTTGGAAATCCTACACAGGGTCGTTATGAGTCAGAACCGACTCCACAGCACGTAACAACAACAGTATATAAAGCAGCCACTTTGCAGAGCTGCCTTGATTTTTTTAAAATGTAGAAACCCTGGTAGCAGTGCAATGCAGTATAAATACAAGAATGGGGATTAGATGTGAATTCTACTCTCAAACCCTCTCATATTAAGCAAGTCTCTTTACCACTCAATTTCCTCAACTTTTAAACTGAGGATGTTTAGGTTCTCAACTACTTTCTAAATTTTAATTTAGATGAGAGATGGTTAAAAGTTTCTTTTCAGGTAAAAAGAAGGCTGATGAGGTGTTATTCGTTTCTTTCTCATCATTCCTCCCAACATTGCCGCCTCCTTATGCACTTGAACAGGAATGGAAGCATTTTGTCAGAAGAAAAAGCATCTTGACTGACAAGGGTCTGCCCATTTTATTTATAAAGAACTGTGATAACTGGCCATTTCCAAAATACACACACAAAAACTTCAGCTCTTAAGGCAGTTTGAACACCATCTTGTAATTTTATCAGATTGATTTTAGGAAGAGAATAGTAAAAACACAGAACTGTAACTGATTTCAAATAAATAAACTAATCGCAAATTAATGACAAATGTATCCCCTCTACATACCAAATTTGCCACTGAGTGCCACATTTAATAGAACATCAATTTCTTCTGGAGCTAAGCCATCTATCCAAGCCACTTTTTCCATGATTTTCAAGTGTTTTTCCATGCTTTTATTTTTAATCCGTGAAGTTCTAATGGGACCTGAAAAAAGGAGCAACAGTAAATAGTGGGACCTTAAAATTCTTTTCAGTCCTCAACAGTTAAAATTTGGGATTCTTTAAAGAACAGCTTTATATAAAATATGTCTTCCTAAAAACCCTTCAAAACTTTAAAAATTGTAGATTGTTTAACTGCAATAGCACCTTTAGTGAAGAAAGCTGAGTCATACCCTGGCATAAAAGCTTTAAAAAATCATGGGACAACTAGGTTAATGGGCTTAATTTAGTTCATAAAGATAACACTCTACATCCTAACTTTGGTGAGTAGCATCTAGGGTCTTAAAAGCTTGCAAGCGGCCATCTAAGATACAATTATTGGTCCCTTCCTGGCTGGAGTAAAGGAAGGTAAAGGAAAGCAGACTCAGGGAAGAAATTAGTTCACCCTTACAAACCACAGCCTCTTCCACCCCCACACCAGAAGAACTAGATGGCGCCTGGCTACTACTACTGACTGTTCTGACCAGAACACAAAAGAAGGTTCCAGTTAGAATGGGAGAAAAATATAGAACATACTCAAATTCAAAAAGACCAGATTTACTGAACTGATAAAAACTAGAGGAACCTCTAAAACCATTGCCCTAAGACAGGGATAGGGGATGTCCAACCCAAGTAAGGCCCTCAAAATCATTTGGTCTGGCCCTGCCAAAGCAACCACAGTTCCAGCCATCACATTGATGGTAGTGGTGTGCCATGGAGTCGATTCTGACTCATAGTGACCCTGTATAGGGTTTCTGAGGCTATAAATCTTTACGGGAGCAGAAAGCCTCATCTTTCTCCCCCGAAACTGCTGGTAGTTTTGAACTAGATGACCTTGAGGTTAGCAGCCCAACTCGTAACCACTACACTACCAGAGCTCCTTAGTCATCACATTGTTCTTGTTAAGTACCGTGGAGTCAGTTCCGACTCATAGCGACCCTGTAGAGGCTGCAAATCTTTACGGGAACAGAAAGCCTCATCTTTTTCCGGTGGAACAGCTGGTAGTTTCGAACTGCCGACCTTGAGGTTAGCAGCCTGATTCATAATTACTATGCTACCAGAGCTCCTTTAGCCATCACATTAGGAGTGAGTTAATTAAATGTTTGACCAAATCTAGCAGGCTAACTTTTAAGTTGATAATTCTGTATAGCCCATGAATGATGTTATAAATTTTGGCAGAAAAAATTTCCCCACCCCTAACCTAAGATAAAGGAGCTCTGGTAGCGTAGTGTTTACGAATCGGGCTGCTAATCTTATGGTCAGCAGTTTGAAACTACCAGCTGTTCTGCGGGAGAAAGACAAGGCTTTCTGCTCCCATAAAGATTTACAGCCTTGGAAACCCTATACAGGGTCACTATGGGTCGGAACCGACTCGATGGCACTTAACAACAACAACAACCCTAAGATATCCATTGAGTCTAGAAAATAAGCCACTCCCAGAGGTCACTTTTCCGCCAAATAATAGATTGGCCTATACAATAAACGCCTGTGAGGACTGTCCTTTAAACAACCAATTATAGGAGACCTAACAGTTAACATTTACACAAAAGAAGGCAAGGAAAACTGGATGAATGGACACAGGCAGACAAGTGGAAATGGGGAGAGTGCAGACACATTATGGGGATTGTAACCAATGTCACAGAACATTTTGTGTATCAACTGCTGGTTAGGCATCTAACTTGAAGTGTAAACTTTCACCTAAAACACAGTAAAATACATTTTTTTAAAAAAAGCTTTAAACTACGAAATAAAATCACTGACTTAAGACTATAAGCTGTTTAAAATACCAAACAAGAGGGAAGGAATCTTCACAGCAAGGATCATTCCCATCCCCTCTGTACACAGGATTGATAGGGATGGGCAACTTAGACATTGGCTACCTAAAATGGGGGTGGGGGCAGGGGGCTATACAGGCACGAAGTGACTGGCTTACAAGTTTTCAAGAGGGAGTTTAGTTTCAGAGGGTGCGGGGGAAGATAGAATATCCACTGAGTGGTTTCCAACCTGTCTAGACGGGGATGGTGAAAGGAGATGCGGACAGACCCTTATGGTTCAATAGTGAGTAACTGTTATCATGACTGATTGCAATTGTTGCAACTGTAAAGGTAGGTGTTTTGTAGTAAAAAGAGGGGAGTGGTTGATTTTGCAGTCCAGGAGTGGAGGACCCTGCAACCATAAAGGGAGAAGAGCAAGAGCGGAGTGCAGGACCCTATCCAGAGAAGTAGCGATGCCAGAGATGGAGGCAGAGATGATGACATGGAGAGATGGAGAGGCTGGGGACTCTAGACTCAAGGAGGGAGAGGGGCTGTGTGCTGGAGTCTGGGGGGCAGGTTTGCTGGGTATGCCCTTTGGTTGTTTGAATGGCTGTATATTCCTGAGTGCCTCGGTGTACATCCCAAAACAACAACAACAACAAAACAAACCAGAGGGAATGGGGGAATGGAAGCAAATGCTATTGAATGATAATGCATAATGCATGGAGGGGATTGTAATTACTGCAATGAAACAAAATACAATAGGATGAGTGTAAAGCTGATGTTCTCCCATGTAAACTATCACTCAATTCACAGTAAAAACTTAAAAACAAAAAACAAAAAACTATAAGCGGTTTCAATACTAAGACAGTGGTTTCCAAACTTTGCTGTACATCAGAATCATGTAGGTAACATTTTTTAAAAATTCCAATGCCTAGGTTGCATCCCATACCAATAAAATCAGAATGTGGACATAAGGCATCAAAAACCTAAACCAAATCTACTGCAATCAAGTTGATTCTGACTCATAGCAAGTGTATACAGAATTTCCAAGACTGTAAATCTTTACAGGAACAGACAGCTTCATTTTTCTCCTGTAAAGCAGCTGTTGGGTTTGAATCACCAGCCTTGGGGATGGTTAGCAGCCCAGTGCCTAACCCACAGAGCCACCAGAGCCCCTAATACCAGGCATCAGTATTTAAAAACAAATTTTGGGGTCATTCCAACAGGCAGAAAAGTCTAAGATCCACTGTGCTAGGAACATACTATATTGTTGTGTCTCTCTCCATTATGTAGTATACTGATATGTTGTAAGTGCTCAATAAATCCTATTAAGAAAACTAAAGCATGAATGAACACAAATATGCTTTCTTGTTAAAAATCTGTTTAAAAAACCCTCAAATTGAATATTTTTAATAGAAGTAAGACTTTCATAAGGGAAAAATAACCAGTTACCTTTCTCAAAGAATTTCAATGCTTCTTGCAGAGCGTCTTTTGCATGTTCATAAGCTTCTGGATTGCTCCGTCCATGTTTGGAGATCCTCCCTGAGTAGCTTGGCTTCTCTTTTATTTGGTATGTCACATTACCACAAGAAGTCCTCTTACGTGCCCGTGAGTTCTTAACACCTTTTTGTGTAGACATTACTGCATTTGTTCTATAGATAAACAAGTGTTAAACTATCATTAATCAGTCAAACATTTCCTTTTTTCCTTCCACCAAGACAGGAGCCATATCTGCCTATATTTCCAGCATTTAGTACAGTACCTATCATACAACAAGGACAAAATAAATTGACAACAATCCATGCAACAAAATCTACAGGTTAACTTCTCAGAAAGTCCTGGAACTAAACAGAAATAGAGAAGAAACACTCTAAGGTAACAATCATCAACTGAATTGGCCTCCTTGTTGTTGTGATGTTGTGGAGGGGAGAGGGATCAGGACCAAAACAGTAAGAGTACAGGAAACATAGCAAGCTTCATTCTTAAAATGGCTTTAACATTTTAAAACAAATTTAAATTTCAAAACACTCCAGCTAATGAACTTAGTCTTACTTTCTCAACTCCTCCTCAATTTTGCTTTTAATCTTTGTTTCTCACTTTATCAGTGCTAAGTTAAAACTGCATAGTTTAAAAGCCAAATAGGGGGGAAAAAAAGCCAACTAGGAGCCCAAGTTAAAGGTTTTCAGGTCAGAGAATGTTATTTACTTAATATTTATTCACTTGTTAAATAATTATTGAATATCAACTATATGCCAAGCACACTTCTAGGTACCAGGGATGTAATATTAAAAACACTCACAGTCCCTACTCCCATGACAACACAAAAATAAAGAAGTTAATAATGAATAGGAAAAAAAAAGTTACATCATAGAAAGGGCAGGGGAAGGGACTACTTTGGAATATATGGTCAGAGAAAGCCTGAGGTAACATTTAAGCTGAGATTTGAATGCCAACAAGGAAGGAACCATGCAAAAATCTGGTGGAATAGTAGTCATGGAGCAGAAAGAGTTTAATGTGCAAAAACTTTAAAACAAGGATAAGCTTTGCATGTTAAGCAGCTGCAATACAAGTGTGTGAAGACTGGTGTGCAAAAAAGGTAAAGGGTCGTGGGAAATAAATCAGAAAGGTTGTTGTTGTTAAATGCTGTCAAACTCATAACAACCCTATCTATACAGGATTTCCGAGGAGCAGCTAGTGGGTTTGAATCGGCAGCCTTGCAGTTCAAACCAACCTTGTGATCTATGGGTCGAAATCATACTGGGGCTTGCAAGGCAGATTAAGGCATTTGGATTTTAAGTGACATGGGAAGGGGGTAAGGGGAAGTTAAGAAGGGGAGAGATACCATCTTATTTAGCTGTTGTGTAAATAACAGAATGTTGGAGTCAAGGAGTGGGAATTAAAAGGGTTCCTGCAGAAATTCAGAAGAGATGATGGCAGTGTGAAGTAGACATTAGGTGTAACGGTGGAAGAGGTGGAAAATGTATTTGTGATGTATTCTGGAAGGAGATTGGGCAGGACGTGTTTAAAAAACCAGATGTAGGTAAAAAGAAAGAGAAATTAACATTGACTTCTACATGTTTGCGTTCAATTGAAAGCATGGTCTGAATTGGATTGAGCCAATTTCACCTTGTGGCTCTTCAGAATAATGCGCTGGACCACAAGGCCGGTTTGAATCGCAAGGCCGGCGGTTCAAACTCACCAGTCGCTTCTTGGAAATTCGATACAGGGTCGGTATGAGTCGGAACCGACTCGAAGGCACTTAACAACAACAATTCCACTTAGATGAGAACAGAGCAAAGGAGCAATATGTCCGTCTACCCAACCCAGCGCGAAGATCCAGGTTCCACGCTGTTTCCTAGGGACCTATAGCAAGATGGGATGATGGTAAGCAGTTTTAGACCCCATTCCTCAGAACCATCCCGTCGCTTCCCCAATATTCCTTTCACAGCCAGTCTCAGTGAATAGGGTGGGGGTGGGGTGGGGGCGAACATGACCACAAGCAGGGACCCACAAAACAGATTCCTGGGCTGCAGGAGAAACCAAACCCAACGACACCCGCAAATATTAGGAGATCCCCTTTGCTCTCGGAGTTCCCATTTCACGCAGTTTCAAAGTACCTTACCCAGCACTCTTAGGTTCCAAAGCGTCCAGTGCACTAAGGCCGCCTCACCGATTCAAATATGCCTGCTCCGCCCCGCGCATGCGCCTCTCGGGAGATCCAGGGGGCGGCAAAACAGAGCAGAGCGCTCTACTAAAGCCTAATTGGTTGGGTCACCCAGCTCAACGGCGCAAGGCGGTGCGAGGCGGCGCTTGCGTCAACGCTGACGTACATGCAATTACGGAGTGCGACTGACCCCATGAGCCGCAGTCAGGAGGCTTGTGGTGTGTGGGCGTAGCTATTGGAGTCAGCTGATTGGCTGGCATTTCCACTGCTCTAATAATGCTCACTTTTGTCGTTTTGCGTAAAAGCAGGGCGATTAGTATCTTGATTCTTAAAATTAACTGGTATATTAGAGTAAATCATTTTGCCCAAATGTCAGGATTTTGAAGCTGTAGGAAAATAAGCAAAATTCACAATAAAGTCAGCTTCTCTGGTGCTGGAGTCCTGGTGGGGCGCTGTAGATCGCACTTGATGTGGTTCAAAACCCATCAACTGCTCATCGGGAACCCTATACAGGGTCGCTATGAGTCGAAACCGATTTAACAGCATGCTAAGAACCGTGGTTAAAGTGCTGGACGCCAAGGAATACGGCAATCTTTTTTTTTTTTTTTTTTGGTAAAGATTTACAGTCTTGGAAACTATGAGGCAGTTCTACTCTGTCCTATAGTCTAGTGAGTTAAGGATGGTCAGTGGTTCGAATTCACCAACCTTTCTCGTGAGAAAGATAAAACTGTCTGCTTCTTGAACGTTGTTGTTAAGTGTTGTCACGTAGGTTCAAGCTCAGAGCGACCCTGGCAGGTATGGGGAAGTTCTGGCCTGCCGGCCATAAAAAACCCATGAACTTATTTGGTCTGGCCCTGCCAAGGCAATAGCAGTTCCAGCCATCATGTTGTTGTTGCTGCTGTTAAATGCTGTTGAATTGGTTCCGAGTCATAGCGACCCTGAATAGTTTCCGAGGAGCAGCTGGTGGGTTTGAACTGCCAACATTGTGGTTTGCAGTCCAGTGATGATCCTACAGCGCCACACCAGGAGTCCGCTGTATATATACTGTTGTTGTTGAGTGCTGTTGAGTCGGTTCCGACTCATAGTAATCCTGTAGGACAGAGTAGAAGTGCCCCATAGGATTTCCACATCTTTCTGCCAAAGAGCGGTTGGTAGGTTTGAATCACAGCAGGTCACTTTAACCACTGCACCACCAGGTCTTCCTGCAAATGGGTAAAGGACCCAGTTTTCAGCACTTTTTAATGTTAAGTCAGTTACCATTAAGTATTTGGAAACTCGAATTCATTAAGAAAAAAGTACTTAGTCTTCGGTGAAATCTCCAATCCTTTGAGAGTTCTTCATTTCCTACACACGATGGAGAGTGGTGTTTTTCCACTTCATAAATCTACTTGTTTTTAGAAATGAAATTTTCTCCTTACATGCGTATAGAAAAACTGCTCAGAATGAACACTGTGATTCGATTTCGTTGAGTACTGATTATTTTTCACAGGACAGATGAAGAACCAAAGATTAAATTGATGTATTTCAAAAAATCTGCAGTAGAAATGGCTGTTTACTGCATCTTACATTTATATGGTTTTCAGTGCTTTCATATACTAATTTACTCATGCATGAAAATTGAAATGGTGTTGACCCTTCAGTTATTTTCAATAGTAGCTGTTCTTCGTTATCTAGTAAAAGGAACTTCATCTTGAGTTGTTTTTCACACCTTTAATAATTCATAGACTCAACAAAATGTAAATTGGAAGGCACTTTAAGGTTTCAGTCATCTCCTTTTTTGTGTAGATGATCAAACTGGGACCCTGAGTGGTGAAATAAGGTGGCAACTTTTTGGCAGTGCAAGTGTAACTTTGCTTATTTGAGGATGCACAAGTAGCGAGATAATGACTTACTTTAATGTACTAGCATTTTTTTTTTTTCTGAAATCATTTCTCTACCTTCCCTTGGCATCATCTAATGAAACAGTACTCCTCAAACATAGAAACTGTATAGGAATCCCCAATCTATGGCTTTTCTTATGTACTGACATCACAGAAGTGTGTGACATTTAAATAAAATGGGAAAGTTGATAACCTCATTCCTAGGTGAGTTTTCTCCCCTTTTGTGTTTCTCCCTCACCCAGACTTAAATAAAGAGGGAGAGAGCCTGCCTGAATCCTTTGATATGACCCTTTCTTTCCAGAATTTTGGTGTTTGTCCAGACAGTTTGCTCCAAATTTCAAAAATTTTTATTTTGAAAGAATGAGAGAAATAAGACAGAGAGGTATCAATTACCAAGAACAATGACATTGAAGAAAATACAAGAATTCATATTCTCCACACACACAACCACCCACCCCTTCCCCCATCCCTGACACAATTATATTAAACCCATCAAAGCACATCATCTAACAAGGAGAAACAACAGTATATAATGAAGAAAGCAAATATTCATACTGCTCAATCCAACTAACCCTTATCAAATGTCCTTCCCCCAGCAAAACTCCACTCAGAATAATAAAGAGGTGAAAAGGAGACAACCTTGGAGGTGATTTGCAATTCTGCTTACACTCAGGAAGATTCAGTGAAGAATCAATAGGAGTAGTGACTCTGGTAAGGGAAACACTGGATACAACACCTATATCAAATTTCAGATGATTTACAAGAACAGCTAGGGTTTGAGATTCACAGACTTCCAGGAGGACTAATCCCTGCTCCCTCAAACACAACAGTGGAGCAGCTGTTAAATCCTGGTTAGTTACTGAGAACAGTGGAAGTGAGATAGCTTTTGGCTTGGGAAAATCCAAAAAAAAAAGGTGCATGGTAACAAACGTACTGCTTAGGTTTCTACTTGTAAGCAAAGGGGTTTGGGCTGAAGATTTGTATGTATCCCTTGTCTTAATTAAACTCAATATATAATATTTGAAATTTAAATAACTTGACATAGTGCCTAATTAATTTTCATATAACTCGGTGTCTCAAATTGAAGGAACATTTTGCTCAAGTGGTGAGTTTGTTTTCAGCATTATCTATTAAGGGATTTCCCCTCCATGCAAATACATAAAGTATTTTACATCAGAAATAGTAGGGCTATCTTTAGAGGAAGTTTATTTTGTTCTGCCTTTGCTGGAATCAATCTATAAAGGGAAGGATACCTATGCAGGAATAGTTCAAGACCAGAGTCTTCTCATCTGCATGTGTGTGTGTGTGTGTATACACAACACACACAGTAGTTAAATACATATCCCCACACATCATCTTATAGTCACATGCTTGCTGGAGTCCATCTCACAAATCCACTTCAATAGTAGCTGTATACATTTACATGCAGCAAGATGTGAGAATTGACCCCAAGTGATTAAAGGTGGTGCACATATGTCTATGTGGGGAGGTCATTTTATGGTATAGATGTATACAAGCCAATAGGGTCATTAACTTGCAGATTATATTTTCCCCTTTCCCCCAAGACAGATAAATCAAATGAGAAATACACACTGACATCTTCCTGGGTGTCATGGAGGCAACTTCCTGGAAGGTCCACTTTGTGTACTTTCATTTTCCTATGACACCTTCACTTTGCTCTGAGGAGCCTTTTCATATAAAGAGGGCTGTTCCTCAGCATTTCCCAGCAAGGACTTCTTCTCAGAAGACCGATCCTCAGGCTTGCGGGCAATTAGCAGACGGCAGGTAAGCAGGATTCCAAACACCAAGGCATGGGCATAGCGTTTGAGAGGATCACCAACCAGCTGGTGGAAGAAGAGCACAGCCAACACTAGCAAGAGTAGGAAGAAGTTGGCCACATCTTTGGGACGCCCAGGCACAAGGGTCATGACGATGCCACAGGCCACCTCAAGAGCTCCAATGCTTTTGCGGAGAAGAATGGAATTGATCCCCATTTTCTTCAGTAGAGGAAGGGCTCGCACGTAGCTCTTGTAAGCTCGTTTCTAGAGTGGGAATATCATAAGAAAATCACTGCATCAACTATGATTTGAACACTAGAATGAAGAAAACACAAGCAATATCCTTTTTTCCCACCACTCTCTTTCTACATCACCACGATTCTTTACTGTGCCCCTTAAATAAAAGCCTTGTAACTAAAATAAGCTAAAAGCAAGCCATGTCCTGAGATCCCTGGGATTTAAACCGTAGCAGCAACACAAAAGAGAATAAGGCAGAAGATTTGGTGGTACAGCTTTTGTTTTGTTATCTGATTATCATAAACAATTCTTAAGAATTTACAAGACAATTCACTTGGCCCATAAAAACTGGTGTTAGCCACATCCATATTTTCCAGTGCCTGTCTTGTCCAAACCTGAGTGTATATGAATACCAACCAAATTGAAACAGACCAGGCACAATATATACAAAACCTCACTAATTTAGATGTCCTTAATTTGGAATCTGTGATAATTCAGAAAAGAGCTGAGCTGAAGTTTACATTTGTAGAATCTATTAACAATTTTTAAGTGTTTGCTAGGCACAAACAAAAATAAAAATGTGTGCAAATGTTAGCCCCTTATATATATTTTACATATAGTAAGACAAAATCATTTTCATGTTCATTGAGGTAAATCCCCAGACCCTGGTTAATCTAATTCAAGTTCATTAATTTTAATTAAAAAGTATTTATTGAACACCTACTATGTGTTATGCGTTGGAGATACAGAGATGAATAAGACAAGGTCAAGAAGCTCTCGGTCTAGTGGGGGGAAACAGATACGTAAACAACATTATAAGGCAGCATGGTTAGTATTATATAATAGAGGTATGCACAAAGTCTAATGGTAGTCCAAAGGGAGACATAATAGGATAAAGTCGCAAGTTACTGGATAGATTACAAAGTAAAAAATATTATATATAGTGAATTTAGAGTAATAGATAAATCATATTGTTCACTCTTTCGGATTGTCCTGCTTCTCATTTTGAAGCAAACTGATGAGATTTTAACAAGTCTTGTTGGGATGTTCCACTATTTTGTTTTTACTAAGTATCCATTCATTCATTCAATATTTATAAAGTACATATTTGTGGTAGGCAGTGTACTAGGTGCTCTGGATGCAGAGCTCAATCATTCAAAGGCCCTGTCTTCCTGAAGCTTGAAGTTGCTAAGGGAAAGCACATAAATAGAAATGCAGACATGCAAAAAAAAAAGTTAGAAGTGATGGATAAAACTATGTCATGGGTACAGCAGAGATACACCAGAGGGACTGGAGTCAAATCTTAGATGAAGGTTGAGAAAAGCTGGAGTGGAATCTAAAAAGATAAGCAGGTACTTGCAAGATCATTAAGGGAGGAACAGACATTGCAGGCAAAAGCAGATCCTAAAGAACAAAGTGAACTGATGTCTTGATGGCACTGGCACAGTTCAGCACAGGTTGGAGAGGATGAGACCATCAGACAGGAGAGGCAGATATGAATCAGATTACAGAGAGCTACATCTGAGGGGTCTTCAAAAAGTTCATGGGAAAATTCCATTATCTTTTATTCCATTTTCCCACAAACTTTTTAAAGCCCCCTCATATGTTGTACTATGAAGCTGAATTCCCTTCTCCACGGAGGGGAGGAGGGAAGGGGCAACAGAATCAACTTGATTTTTAGGAAAATTCCACCAGAAATAGTGTGGAGGATGAATTGGGAGAGACATGCCTAGAAGCAAGGAGACCAATGAGAGATCTGAACTAGAGTAATCACAGTGAGAATGAAGGGCAAAGGGACAGAATTACGGATAGCTTAAATGCAAAAATCAAAAAAAAAACTTGGGAGTTTTGTTGGACACAAGAAGGGAGGAGTCAAGAACTATTCCCAAATCTCTAGTTCAGGTTTCTGAACAGATGGGTGTTGCCATTCACCAATTTTGAGCATGCAGCAGAGGTTGAAGGACAGGGAGCATAGGAGAATAAGAAATTCAAGTTTGTTTGTTTGTTTAGTTGAAGTATCTAGAAAACAAGTAAGTTGAGATGTCTGGTAAGCAGTGTAGTAAGAGTGGTCTGGGCTAAAGATACAGAATGTATCTTGGATAATATAAGAGTGGATAAGATTGCCCTGGGAGAGTAATACAGTGAGCAAATATCTGTGATAGAACATTTAAGCAATGAAGAGACAAAAAGGGGTATATAAAACAGACAGAAGAAAGTAAGTGGGAAACCAGAAGAGGTGGGGCCATGGAGGCCAAGAGGAGTTTCGAGAAGAGAATAGTCAAAAGTACCATATGCAAGACAAGTATTGTAAGAATCAGGCTGAAAGCACACTCACCCTCCAAGAGTTCCTGGCACTTAGAATAGAGTTCTACACACTCTAAATATGGAACAAATGTTAGTCTTTTTTTTTTTTTCTCACTTCTGGACGAATGAATGCACCTTTATTTCATGGATTAACTATCATGAGTGGTAGAAAACAATCCTCTCTGAGGACTGTTAAAAGACAGATGTTTTAGTGAGGAAAAGCATTGGTTTTGTATTCAAACATTCTTGATTTAAAATTCTAGTTCTACCATTTTCCAATTGAGTATGGGCAAATTACTTAAACTCTCTAGCCTCAGTTTCCTGAGCAGGGAAAGGACTTGATGAGGTGAGTGAAGCTACTTGCCTTGGGCGCAAAAGTTAAGGGGAAGCCCCAAAACTCATTGTTGTTGCTTTTGTTAAGTGCCATCAAGTTGGTTCCAACTCATGACAACCCTGTAGAGGGTTTCTGAGGCTGGATATCTTTGAGGGAGCACAAAGCCTCATCAAGGAGTGACTGGTGGGCTTGAACCACCAACCTTATAGTTTGCAGTCCAGTGTTTATCCTACAGAGCTACTGCACTTCCCAAATCTCATTAATCATAAATAATTTCAAAGATGAACAAAATATCAATAACTTAAATAAAGGCAGGATCTGCCCTCACACTTGCATGCCCTGCTTCCCTTTCTAATCCCTGCCCTGTCAGATCCTGACTATTTAAAATTTCACCTCCCCCTTTTCCCTACACTCTTCCTGAACACAACAAAGGAGCCCTGGTGGTGTAGTGGGTTAGTGTTAGTGTTAGTCATACTTCCTCCCTTTCTCTTCTTAGGGAAGATTCTGCATTTTCAGAGTGAAATTTAGAGAAAGGTTGACCAGTAGGTGGAGTGTAGCCCTGGGCTAAACTAAGCCAGACTTCTGCAGAGCTGAGTTGAGGATTAGGATATCTAGTGATGGAGAAAAGTCTCTCCTTTACTCTCTCACTAATAACATAGATACAACTTGCCCACTTCCCTCTCCCTCTTCACTCTGGTGATGGTAGCAGGGGGGTATTAGGGAAAGTTATCTAGACTCAGGAAACTTCCTTAATACTCTTAAGTAAGGACCATTTCTAATTAACAATACAAATCTTCCCATGAGGCAACTTCTAAACCCTAAGTGTAAGCTTCTGACATGATGAACACAGGAGGCAAGATGAGTCTTTTGTAGTCAGTTCTGAGCCAAGACTTCCAGATACTGGCTGAATTGTTCCTTTTGGGGTGGTGGTGGGGGGTGAGGGCTAACCACCTATGAGAGTCCTAGTGTGACACTGTAGGATAAGCACTGAACTGCTAACTCCAAGGTGGGTAGTTCAAATCCACCAGTTGCTCCTCAGAAACCCTATCCAGGGTGGCTGTGAGTCGGAACAGACTTGATGGCACTTAACAACAACCACCACCCATCATTCAAGAATAGACTCTTATCTATGTTATTGTTGTTGTTTTAAGTTTTGTTGAATAGGTTCCGACTCAGAGACCCTGTATAGGGTTTCTGAGGAGCAGCTAGTGGGTTTGAACTGCCAACCTTGTGGTTTGCAGTCCAGTGCTGATCCTATAGTGCCACACCAGGAGTCCTTATCTCTACTACTGTGGAATCTGTAACCCTAAGACCAAATTCTAGGTTTTTAAATCAAGTTCTTACAACTTCAGTGGTCTTTTTAGTCTCCATTTGGTATAACTGCATATTATGTTCTGAGTTGTTTAGTTAACATCTTAAACTTCAGCTGTGGGTGTTTTTACACAGCTGTGACCTCTTTGTTTCCTCATTTTCTCAAGAGGAAACTGCATGTGGATAAGTCAGTTAATCAAATCCTTAGTTCAAAACTGAGTAGGTACAGATAACAACTACTCTCCAGGATTCCAGACAAGCAATATTTAATTTGTCAGAGATAGGGTTAAGCTTGGATGGGTCTTGACATTGTAGGAAGCCTTTCATTTTTGCCTCTGTGGAATAGGATGGGCACATCAAAATAACCCTACTATTGCGAATCCTATCATTAATACTGGGGTTCTGGTGTGGCGCTGTAGGATAAGCACTCAACCATACGGTATGTTTGAATCACAAATGTCGGCAGTTCAAATTCACCAGTCACTCCTTGGAAACCCTATAGAGGGTTTGACTAGCTGGTGGGTTTGAACCTCCAACCTTGCATTTATCAGTCCAGTGGTTATCCTATAGTGCCACAAGAGGACTCCAAGTAGGCCATCCCAAGTCTAACAATGGAAGTGTCCCATATCTTGATACTACAGTAATGAGGCCTTGAAATACCTTAATTGTACTGATAGTAAGAGTAAAGAGAGTTGACTGGTTGACTCCAAAAAAACTCCTGCGTTTTTATAATGTTAACTCTGTTTCCTTTCCTCTGGAAAAACCCAGATCCCACACCATAATTTCCTTATAGAAGGACAGGAAAGAGAAGGGTTCAATCAAACATTGCAAATCCCCTCCATCAAAGGCAATCATATTTTTGGACAGAAACTTAAACTAAATTCACATTTTAGTTTTGCCCCCAAATTGCTTAATGAATGTTACTAGTAGCTTATTACCTCAATTTCTCTTTATGGAAATTAAAAGCCCATTTAGGAGAATCAGTGAAAAAAGCATAGCATCAATCGAGGGTCACAAACACATTTTATTGTTAATGAACCACACAATTAGAAATTCATACATTTACAGGTCACAGTAATGATTTTAATGGTAAGAGTGATGAATCAAGCAGGTTAATTCTTGTGGAACGAGAAGATGTGAGTCAGACATGAATCACAACCATATGGAGCCTTTCTTGAGTCATATGATTTTTTTGTTTGTTATTTACCCTTCATGACATCTCAGGGTCTATGCTATCATATCAATGACATTAAACATGAACAGCTCAAAATCATAAAATTATATTCATCTTTAGTTACAATTAATATCTAGCCCAAGCCAGAAAATGGGACAAAATTGGAACAAAGGACAAGTGCATTATGTCCAGTAAGTCACATATATGAAATAGGTAACAGAAAAAAGATTTTGGCTAATAAACTGAAGATTCATTTATAGAACGTTAAAAAACCATGTAAAACTAAGCTATGATATTAGAATGATAATAATTACCCTTGGGGGAAGGGGTTGTTGTTGTTGTTGTTAAGTGCCATCAAGTCTATTCTGACCCATAGTGACCCTGAATAGGGTTTCCGAGGAGCAGCTGGGGAGCTTGAACTGCTGACCTTGCGGTACAAACTGACTTTGCAGTCCAGCTCATTAACCCACAGAGCCACACCTGGAAAAGGTTACACTGGAGGTTTACTGACGGTTCTGTTCTTTGCTATAGGGATATAGGTACTGATTACATGGGAATGCTCTGAAAATTCATTGAGCTATACACTTATGTGCACGTTTCAGTGTTGTCTGTTTATATTTTCATAATTTTTACAGATTAAAATAAAGCAGATTTTGACCAAAGTACACAGCCTAGTTTTTCTCTTAGACCATAGAGCCTACCCTCTTGTTGTTGCTAAGTGCCATTAAATTGATTCTGACCCATAGCAACCCTGTATAAGGTTTCTGGGGAGCAGCTGGTGGGTTCAAACTGCTGACCTTGTGGTTTGCAGTCCAGTGCTGATCTTACAACACAACACCAGGAGTCCAAAGCCTACATAAATGCTGCAAAATTTACTGACTCAAGTGTGATTTTCCTGAATCTCCATAGGAAAAAGAAGATCACATATCAATCACAGATCCGTTTTGTTTTGTTTTGTTTTTTCACTTGAGGTTTGGGTCAAAGTTTACAGAGCAAATTAACTTTCCATTAAACAATTCATACACATTTTGTTTCATTACACCAATTGCAAAGTTCACAATGTAACAGCACTCTTCTACTTGCTCCATTCCCATTTCCATTTGTCCATTTTTCCTATCCTTTCCTGTGTTCTGAACTTTGTCCCTGGGCAAATGCTGCTCTTTTGATCTCATAGAATCTCACTGATGTTCTTTTTTTTACCTTATAGGCCTGTCCAGGAGTCCTGGTGGCATTCTGGTATGGTGCTATATGATAAGCACTCAACTGGTAACCACAAGGTTGGTGGTTCAAACCCACCAGCCACTCCTCGGAAACCCCATTCAGCACTGCTATAAGTCAGAACCAACTGGAAAGCATTTAACAACAGCAACAGCAAAGGATACCTGGTGGTATAGTGGGTTATGTGTTGGGCTGCTAACTACAAGATCAGCAGTTTGAATACACCAGGTGCTCCTCAGGAGAAAGATGAGGTTTTCTGCTCCCATAAAGATGTATAGCCCCAGAAACACTACACAGGGTCACGATGAGTCAGACCAATTTGAGAGCAATTAACAACAACAACAACATAGGCCTATCTATTATTTAGCTGAAAGTTGAGCCATGGGGATGAATTCAGTTCCAAGATTGAAGGGAGTCTAACGGTCATAGTCTTGGGGGTTCTACCAGTCTATATCAGACCAGTAAGTCTGATCTTTTATAATTTTGAGTTTTGTCCAACATCTTTCTCCCACTCTGTCCCGGACCTTCTACTGTAATCCCAACCAGAGCAGTAGGTAGTGGTAGCCAGGCACCATCTACTTCTTCTGATCTCAGGGTAGTAGAGGCTGAGAGGTTCATGTGGTCCTTTAGCCCTTTGGACTAACTGTTTCCAGGCATCCTTGATTTTCTTTACTCCAGATGGGAGAGAGCAGTAGTTATATTTACATGGCTACTCACAAGCTTTTTTTTAAGACCTCAGTTGCTACTCACCAAAGTTGGATGCAGAACATTGTCTTTGTGGGCTATGTTATAACAATTGACCTTGGTGTCCCCAGACTATGGTCCTGAGCCCCCCATGCCTAAGGACTCATTACCTCAAGGTGTTTGGTTATGGCTTAGAAATTTTCATAACTTTGCTCCCTGTATACTTTACTATGATGCTCTGATGTGGCACTGTGGGTTAATGGGGTGTACTTCAAGGTTGTTTAGATCCATAAGGTTGGTGGTTCAAGCTCACCAGCCACTCCTCAGAAACCCTATAATGGATAGCTATGGGTTGGAACTGACTCTATGGCACTTAACAACAACAACAACATGCTTTATTATATCCATGGATATATTTACAGTACATGTAAGTACGCATATAATACAAATGGTGTAGTCCCATTTGCCTTCCCACACCTGTTCAACTTGTGTGTCTATCTATATACCCACTGTAGATTGTTATTACTGTTATTGAAAGATTAATATGTAATTGTGTTTATCTTTGTTGCTTTTAACTCTTGTGCTCCTCCCAATGTCTTCCTTTGTTGTTGTTGTTGTTGAGGACTGTCCTTTGCCTTGATCATTTTGTGCTGATCTCCCATTATTGTATATTGCCTTTTCCTTCACACAAGTTAATAGTGTCTACTCTCCAGTTGGTGTCCTGGTGTGGTGCTGTGGGCTAATGCGCTGGACTGCAAAGTCGGTTTGAATCACAAGGTCAGCGGTCCAAGCTCACTAGCTATTCCTCGGAAATGCTGTGGGTTGGATCAAACTCGATGGCACTTAACAACAACAACATTCTCCAGTTAGTGATTTACCTTCACTTCACTTCCCACCCCTGGTAAACTTCAAAGAGTGTTTCTGTGTGTAAACCTTTTCTAGACTTTTCATAACAGTGATCTCATACAATATTTGTGCTTTTGTGATTGACTGTTTCACTCAGCATAACCTCTGCCAGGTTCATTTATCTTACAAAGTGTATTGCAAACTCAGCATTATTCTTAAACATTGCATAGTAGTCCATTGTATGTAAGTACCATAGTTTGTTTATCCATTAATTTATTGATGTACACTGAAGTTGTTTCCATCTTTTTGCTATTGCTCTGTGATGAACATGGGTGTGCTATGGGATAAAGCACTAGACCACAAGGTCAGTTTGAACCATGAAATCAGCAGTTCAAATTCACCAGCCACTCCTTGGAAACCCTACATAGGGTCGCTATGAGTCGGAACCGACTTGATGGCACTTACCAACAATAACAACACATAGCTGGTAGCGGGATTGCTGATATCCTTTTTTCTTTTTTTAATGCAATAGAAGCCATAGAATATTTAATTGCCAAATATTCATATGAATCATAGATAGCTTTTAGTAATATCTATTTTTTACTTGAATATAATGCCCTCCTAAACAAGGAGCTCTGGTAGCGTAGTGGTTACGAATCGGACTGCGAACCTTAAGGTCAGCGGTTCGAAACTATCAGCCGCTCCATGGGAGAAAGATGAGGCTTTCTACTCCCATAAAGATTTACACCCTCGGAAACCCTGTACAGGGTCGCTATGGGTCGGAACCGACTCGACGGCACTTAACAACACAACAACACAAACAGGAAGTTGGAGTCCTGGTGTGGTACTGTGGATTAATGTGCCAGACTGCAATGCCATTTGAACTGCAAGGTCAGCGGTTCAAGCTCACTAGCTGCTCCTTGGAAATCCTATACAGGGTCGCTATGGGTTGGCACTGACTCAATGGCACTTAGCAACAACAAAGAGGAAGTTGGCAAGCCTGGTTTTACTAACTGAAGTGGCTCTATCCCAGATTGTGTCTTAGGACAGAAGAGTCTGGCTTCCACTTTTAGTAAAAACTTCTCTGAAAAGCAGCTTTTGGCTAAGTTCAGAGACCACAAGTTCTCTGGCATTGACTCCAATGTACAAGTATAGTTTTGCTTGTGATGGCTAACTGTGTGAACTAAGAAAAATCACTTCATATCTCATGGTCTCAGTTTCCTCTCTAAGGGGATAAAACACTGTTCCAACTCAGACAGCAAGCAGGTCTAAGCATCGGTAAATTACTGTCTTATTATCTAGTTGGAAAGCAGTGAGTATCAGTGATTGGAAACAAGAAAGATTACCTATGAACATTAAATAAATTGCCCAAACATATCAAGGGTGTTTCCTATGGTTACACATATAGGAGGGCATTTAACTACAGGCAAGCAAATAAGTCAAATCAACAAAGAAGCAAAGAAGTTTGGACTTGTCCAGTTGTCCTCAGGGCCAAAATCATTGTGACCATTTTTTATGTGACCATCCGTGTGCTTATAGGATGAAACCACCGCTACAAAGAGTATGAATACCAAATTTAGAGCAAGTCAGCCAACCATAGTATGTTCCTAGTTACTACATAGAAAACTACCAAGCACTTTAAGTGCTGTCTCCCAATTTCAAGTACATTCATGATGACATTTAGCTAAGGGAGTGATTGGTCATGGTGAATTCACATGAGATTTAGGGTACTCTGGTGCAGTGGGTTAATGCGCTAGACTGCAAAGTCTGTTTGAACCACAAGGTCAGTGGTTCAAGTTCACCAGCCGCTCCTCAGAAACCCTATACAGGGTCGTTATGAGTCAGAACTGACTCAGCAGCATTTAACAAGAACAACATATTGATACTTGTCAGATCTAGAGGAAATATGGGCAACACATGAGAATTAGGCACCTCAGAGATGTTTCTGACAGTTCTTTTCTTTCTTTCTTTTTCTTTTTTTTCCTGACAGTTCTTAATGGGGTCTACTATGCTAATTCCACAGCAGCAAGTGAGGATTCTTCATTGTTAGCTGACTGCATGAAGTCTGTGTGCCAGGGTTCAGGAGACTAGCATCTGGCTCTTCTAAATGCCTGCTTTAATTACCTTTAGACATTCAAATGAGTCAGGAACCCATTAAATAAAAACAACCAGTTATTATAACCAAGAACATTTCTTAAACACTGACTCTATTCAAACACTGTACTTGATGTTTTCATATGTTATCTCAGTTAATATTCACAATAACCTTGTAAGACAAGTATTATTTCCATTTTACAGATGAGAAAATGGAGCCACCAAGCACACCAGGACTCAAACACAGGATGTGTGACTCCAAAGCTTTTACTCTTTCCACTAACCTTTCCCGGCTTCCTCAATGGAGACAAGAAAGAAATACATAGTCATTTGGCTAATTGGTTTTCAGTAGCAATTCTCTATGAAGGGTATCAAACATATGCCTAAAACTAATAAGTCTAGAACAAGGGAAAAATAATTAGCACACGCACACAAAAAAAATCTGTTTCAAAGTAAAACCCCCCAAAATGGGTTGGTGTAAATAAACTGGTCAAGAAAAAAAAGAAAAAGAAAAAAAGGAGCAAGAATGTTCCAGATATTTTCAAATATCTAAAAAACTAAACCAAAATAGTTAAAACTATTAATCATCCCTTTACTGGAAATGTGGTCATGGACTTGGTTTCTAACTCTTAACAATAACTTACCTATGATGACCTTAAGTAAGTCATTAAACTTGCTGTTTCAGTTTGTTTTTGTTAAGTGCCCTCAAAGTGACCCTGTATAGAGTTTCTGAGGAGCGGTTGGTGGGTTTAAACAATATACCTTGTGGTTAGCAGTCTAGTGCTTATCCTATAGCATCAACCACTTTATCCATCAGTAAAATAAGAATAACTAATCAAATAAATCACCTCAGAGATGTTTTAAAGAACAGCTAATCTTAAAAGAGCAACAGCAACAATACTTTGATATCTTACAAGAAAAGCCAACTGCAGTCAGTACATGACTAACCCCGTCAATGCAAGGGAATCACTCCTAAATGGAAAACAAAAAATCCCAGACAATCATCCCAATTTATCTAGGGTTGAAGTTCTGAGGGTTTGTGTAGCCCCCTTCTAAGAGAGAGAAAAAAAAAAGGCTCCAGAACTACATAATCAAGAACCAATCCGAGAAATCTGAAGGGTGGTAAGCAGCCAAAACAACGCTACAACGACTCGTTCATTCACCTATCCATTCAAGAAATATGTATTGAGCATCTTCTTTGTACTAGAACTGCATCCCCCACCCCTTTCCTATGGATTAAGAATAAAGTTGAACCAAGCCCAGGGACTATGCAGGAGGGGCTCTGGAAAAGGCCAGTCTGAAAATTATCTTATGCCTTATGCCACTGTGAAATCTACCTTGCCAGTTAGATGTAGTCTTACATTCCCTCCAAATGCCCTGGAACACAAGCGTGTACACACACAAACACACAAAATGGTTCTATACTGCTGTATTAGATTAGATTTATTTAAATATGTCCCTTTGTATGATATGAATTCTTAGTATTTTTTTCTTCTGCTTCTCATTAGACTATAATAGATCACTCCACTCCTGAGGAAAAAGCCTCCTGTAAATCCATTTGTGGTCAGTCCTCCTCTGAGTTCCTGCCAAGCTCTAGGAAGCTTCTCGGTGACTCCATCTTAGTTGGATTACCTGCAGAGCCTAACACAGTCCTTAGGGTGCAGCTTGGGGGGCCTCTACAGCAGTTGATAAGGGTCTGGAGTATATAAGCTCAAACCCTGAAACAGAAGCCAGAGCTGCCTGCAGACATTTTCTGAGCATCTACAATTTGCCAATTTTCATATACTGAAGAAGAATACTCTGTCCCTAAGGGCAGGGAGAGCTGAAAATGACTACACACACACAAATACTTAAGCATATGTATACCTGAAAAGTAAAGAGAAGCAAAACCATATTCATTCGTTTACAGTCTGTTTATAATATTCAACTACTACCACCAGGATTACAATATAGTGGAATTTCCCATTTACCTTGTCTCTGCCTCTACCCTATTTGAACCCTTTGAGGCCTTCTGTTTCCCCACCCTCCACTGCCTCCCCAGTGCAGGCTGCTTTGGATACTCATTTTGACCTGGTTTCAATTCCATCTGGTCAAACGTGCTGGGAGGATGGGAGGGGAAAAGGAGAGAAGCACATTAGGATTTACCAGTGGGGCTAGAGCTGAACTCTTGAGTCCCAGTCACCCTTCCCCTGCCCCAGGGGTAAGGGAAACATAGAAAGCATCAGTTTAGACCTTCAAAAGAAGCCAGAGATGCCTGCAAACATTTTCTGAGCATCTACAATTTGCTGGTTTCCATTCATTTGTAGCTCACATCTAGGGGTCCAGGAAGGATCTACAATGGGCACCAGAAGAGCTAGTTATTTCTCTCAATGTGTGGGGCCATCTTCCCTGCCTGGGCCCTAACAGGAGTCCCTCTTGCTTGCCTCTTCTCTCTCTCCTTGTGTTTCCCCTCCTAAGCTCCTTTCCTTCTTGACCTTGAGAGCCCAGCCATTACTAGCAGCCTGGCAAAGGCAGTGAGAAGCATGTTCCCTGGAGCTGGAGCTGGAGCTGGAGCAGGAAAATGAAGAAACAAAGTGACAGGGAGAGAGGCAAGAGTCAGAAAGTGCTGGAAACATCCCTCAGCCTTCTCCTAGTACTCCACAGCATAAGAGCAAGTCCTCAAATCACGTCTGACTGAAGTGAGCAGCCCAGCCCCCAGGTTGCAGAGATGTTTTGGCCAGTCACCTCTGGTGATTCCTACTCTGCAGAGGGGAAAACCTGCAGAGGGCCTGGCCATAAGCATCCACAGGAGACAAAGTAGGGATTACAGACTGGTTTGCAGCAGAGAAAAGGCAGATTTTGAAGATTTTGCAAATTAAGGGGGAAAAATGTATATAT
>NW_006408644.1:8034310-8038178 GCF_000296735.1 Chrysochloris asiatica | reverse complement strand
TATATCCAGCCTTCCTTTGAGAGACAGGTTTGAGAAAGCAGGCACTCAGTGACCTTTATGTGGGCCAAGACTGCTTTGTCTTAAGGCTACAGAAACATATCAGACAACTAGGGAAATACTATGGGCAAGGATAAGGAATACCTAGCAGCCCCTAAAAACTGCAGGGTTTTGTAGCCCAGTCTCTAGCCTTTTTCTTTCTTTCCCCTTTGTCTTTTCCCAAGATAAACTCTCCAGCTTGTTAAAACTCTTAGCTCCAAGGGAAGGAATCCCACTTGCAGACTGGTTGCCCCAACTTTGGGCGTGTGCTGGAAGGCTCTTGCCAATGACAGGTGCTATACTGGTACTGCACGGGTCTCAGCCTTCTGGTTTATTGGGTGTGGGTAGGAAGGGGGGGGGTCCTTGCTGGGCAGCCCCTCCCCCAACTGGCACTCAGTGGCTCTAGAACAGTTGTTCCCGGCATAGCCGGCATAGCTGCTCCAGCAAGCGGCAAAGTTGTTAGGGGAGAAGGGAGAGGTCCAGGGTGGGGGTCAGGTTAAGGGAATGAAACCATAGAACCAGAAAGAAAGAAGGGGAGAGGTGCTCACAATCCCTTAGAAGTGCGCCTCTCACCACCCAGTTGCTCCACTTACCATTTCACTGTAGGCATCCTTACTGAGCCTGGGGGTCAACTTGATAGTCCCCATGAAAACAAAGAAGAGTCCCAGGGCCACTGAGAGGGCCACGATAGTTATGGTTCTGGGGGATGCCATGAGGTTAACAAGGCAGGACCCAACTAATCCTTCTGCTTTGCGCACCCTGTCTGTCGAAGGCGAAGGCAGCACAGAGAGAGCGGGAGGGACGTTGCAGAGGCTGCAGGCAGCTAGAATGACAAAGGAGAGGAGGGAGCTCCAGAGAAAAATTGAGAGATTGCGATTCAACCTCTTTCACTACAACAATCGCTGGGTCCTAATGCCCTACCGTTCCTTTTCACTGGCCAAAAACACGGTCTCAAAGTTAAAAGAAGCCCTAAACTGAGGCAGAAAGTTCAGATCTCCAATGGGGAGAAGGTAGGTTATACTTCGAGTTCTGTCACTGAGCAGTCCCTGGAATGCGCAACTAAGAAAGACCTTTCTACCACTTCCCGCCAGGTGCACTTTTCCACCTCGTGTCCCTTCTTTTCTTCTTGTAGTTATTCACTCCCTGCTTTCCACCTCTCCTTTCCTCTTCTCTCTTCCTTCAGAGAGTTCTTGGTTTCTGCATTCAAGGATTTGTTGTTGTTGTTGTTGAGTGCCATCGAGTTGGTTCCGAGTTGTAGCGACCCTCTGTAAGGTTTCCGAGGAGCGGCTGGTGGGTTTGAACCACCGGCCTTTCAGTTCAAACTGACCTTGAGGTCCGGTGCTTTTCTTACAGTGCCACACCAGGACTCTGAATAAGGATGAAACTGCAAAATCTTTCGGCTTGAGTGCTACCCAAGAAGGCTTTATCTTCCTTTTCCTCAAAAACCCCCAATGGTCCCAAGACTACAGAGAATTTTTATTTTGTCATCCAACGCCCTCCACATTTTGACCCCTGCCTGGCTTTTGATAGCAGATGAGGAGTGTCATATGACAGTGGAAGGTGTTAGAAGACAGAAACAAAACCAAATTAAATCAAAACCCATTGTAGTCGAACTGATTCAGACACAGGACAACTGCACATGTTACTGAGTGGAATTGCTCCAACTCGGTAACATCTTGGCTTTAATCTTTATGGCAGCACATCTCCAGGCCTTTCTTCTGTGACAGCAGGTGAAGTCCTGGTGTGGCTCTGTGGGTTAATCTGCTGGACTGCAAGGTTGGTTTGAACTAAAAGATCGGTGGTTCACGCTCACCAGCCACTCCTCAGAAACCTTATACAGGGTCACTATGGGTCGAAACCTAGTCGATGGCACTTAACAACAACTACAGGTGGCGCAAAGGGTTTGCACTGGACTGCTAACTGAAGGTTGGTGATTCAAACCCAGCCAGCAGTGCTACAGAAGAAAGGCCTGGTGGTTATTTGATACATAAGGTCACGATGAGTTGGATCTGACTAGATGGCAACTAACAACAACAACAACATGGCAGTTGCTTAATACAGAGCTCTGGTAGCATAGTGGTAACCTCAAGGTCAGCAGTTAGAAACTCCACAGGAGAAAGATGAGGCGGTCTGCTCCTGGAAATATTTACAGCCTCGTAAACCCTGTGTAGAGTCACTATGAGTTGGAACCGACTCCACGGTACTTAACAACAACAATTGTAATTACACACATGCATACGCACACACTCGTAACATTTTTGAGAGGCAGTGTTGATTGGAGGGTGGGATGGAGAACAGTCTTTAGAGTCAAATCCAGAAGTTGGAATCCCAACTCTGCCACTAACTGCAGCCTTGAAAAGATACTTAACTCTCTGAGGCTCCATTTCCATTTACAAAATCTACACAAAAATCCTGTCTCAAAGTGTTGTAAAATTTCCGAGTATGTAAAATGCCTAGCATAGTGTTTCACATAATGATAAGAGCTAATTTGAAATAATTCCTTTCTTGTGACTTCCACCTTCCAGATGCACTCCACAGTTAGATTTGAATATACTCATTTTAGGAGTCCTGTTGTAATGCTGTAGGATAAACACTGAACTGGTAACTTGCAAGGTCTGTGGTTCAAACCCACTAGCCATTCCTCAGAAACCCTCTATAAGTTTGTTATGAGGCAGAACTGACTCTTGGCACTTAACAACTACAACAAACACACTTACAAGGTAGGGGCCACTTTTAGAATATATGTCCCCCTTAGTACCTAGCACAATACCATTTGTGTAATATATCCTAATAAATGACTGTGGGGGGGGACAATAAAATGCAAATACCTCTGGGAGTGGTAATACATTAAAATTTAGCTGTCACATTTCATTTTAGGGCAGAAGATTATTTATTAAATTTTTGCATTTCTGATTGCCTACAATGTGCATACAAATAAATTGTTGTTGTTGTTAGGTGCCCTTGAGTGGGTTCCGACTAATAGTGACCCTGTAAAGGGTTTCCGAGGAACGGCTTGAGTTTGAACCTCCAGCCTTGCTTTCAAACTGGCCTTGCTGTCCAGTGCATTATCCTGCAGTACCACACCAGGTTGTTGTTGTTGTTAAGTGCCACCGAGTCAATTCTGACCCATAGCAACCCTGTATAGGGTTTCCAAGGAGCAGCTGCTGAACTTGAACCACCGACCTTGCAGTTCAAACGACTTTGCAATCTGATGCATTAATCCACAGAGCCAAACCACACAAGGTTAGCCTTTGTAAAAATGTTGTTGGTTGCTGTTCAGTTGATTCTGACTCATGGCAGTCCCATGTGTGCAGAGTACAACTACTCTGTAAAGTTTCAAAGGCCTTTTGGAAATAGTTCACCAAGCCTGTCATCCAAGGCACTTCTATGTGGGTTCAAACCACCAAGCTTTTGGCTAGTAGTTGAGTGTTTAACTGTTTGTTCTACCAAAGGATTCCTGCTGTAGGACTATACACACAAATTAGGCATAGACCCTTCTCTTAGGGAGGTTGTTATATAGTAAAGAGTAGGGTTGCTTAGAGGAGGAATTTTTTTTTTTCATACACGCAAAGGAAAAATATAGCAAAATGAAATGTTTCGAATTTATTTTCCAAATGTGTTGTATTTAATATGGCAATAAAATGAGCACTTAGGAGGCCTATTCATATATATATACATATAGAGTCCTGATGTGGCACTGTGGGTTAATACGCTGGATTGCAAGGTCGATTTCAACTGCAAGGTCAGCGGTTCAAGTTCACCAGCTGCTCCTTGGAAACCCTAAACAGAGTTGGTATGAGTCAGAACCGACAGCAACAGTATAACATATATA
>NW_006408644.1:8029483-8034210 GCF_000296735.1 Chrysochloris asiatica | reverse complement strand
TATATATTTGTTGTTGTTATGTGCCGTGGAGTCAGTTTCGACTCATAGCAACCCTGTACAGGGTTTCTGAGGCTGTGAATATTTGAATTTGAATATTTACAGGAGCAGAAAGCCTCATCTTTCTCCTGAGGAACAGCTGGTAGTTTTGAACTGCTGACCTTAAGGTTCACAGTCCGATTCGTAACCACTACGCTACCAGAGCTCTCTCTATATGCTATATATTATATATACACACACATATACACACACACACACATATATATATACAGGGTCGCTATGGGTCAGAACCGACTCGACGGCACTTCACAACAACAACAACATACAAATATAGTTCTGGTAGCATAGTGGTTGCACATTGGTCTGTTAACCTCAAGGTCAGCAGTTTGAAACTACCAGTCGTTCTGTAGAAGAAAGATGAGGCTTTCTGGTCCTGCAAAGATTTACACATTCCGAAACCCTATTCGAGGTCTCAGAACCAACTCCACGGCACACCACCACCACTATATATATGTTGCTGCTGTTGTTAAGTCCCATCAAGTCTTATAGACTCCTGATGTGGCACTGTACGATCAGCACAGGATCTCAAGGTCGGTTTGAACCACAAGGTTAGTGGTTCAAACTTACCAGCCGCTCCTTGGAAACCCTATACCGGGTTCCTATGAGTCAAAACCGACTCAACGTCACTTAACAAGAACAACAATGCATATATATATTGTCCTGGTGTGGTGCTGTAGGATAAGCACTCTACTGCAAGTTCAGTTTGAACTGCAAGGTCAGTGGTTCAAATTCACCTGTTGCACCTAGGAAATCTTATACAGGGTTGCTATGAATGGAACCAACTAGAGGGCACTTAACAATAATAACAAATTCACATATATACATATATGAGGGTAAGTCAAAAAGTATTGCTATTTGGGTTCTAGTTCATACATGCACGAGTTTATTCCAAACAAAACATTTAAACATGTCTCTGACATCAGTGGGTAGCTGCAGACAAGTTCTCTCAGTAATGCATTTGTTTTAGTCTCTTTTGGATGCCTTCAAAAAAAAAATGTTCAATCAAAGCAATGGCTTCCAAGGCAATCTACTAGGCCACTTCAATTCAGCTCAGAAGGTTATGGCGACTGCTTTTTGGGATTCCAAAGGGTTCATTTTGATAGATTTTCTTAAAAGACACAAGATGATCATAGGACTTGTGATGAAGATGTTTTTTAGAAAAATGAAAATTGCATTGTTGAGAAAAAGATTTTTTTTTTTTCTTTTTCCCCATCACAACAATGGACCTGCTCATTCTAGGGTGATGAATGGTGGTGGTGGTGTGCCGTGGAGTCAGTTCCAGCTCATAGTCGACCCTGTATAGGGTTTCCAAGGCTGTAAATCTTTACGGGAGCAGAAAGCCTCATCTTTCTCACAAGGAACAACTGGTAGTTTCAAACAAGCTGACCTTGAGGTTAGCAGCCCATCTCATAACCACTACGCTACCACAGCTACTTCATTCAAGGATAGCAAGGGTTATCTATAAGAATTTCATTGGGATGCCTTACCCCATTCACCCTACAGCCTTGATCTTGTCCCCTCAGACTTTTTCCTCCCTCCAACTCAATGAAATTAAAAAAAAAAAAAAGTTTTATTGTGAATTATGTGATAGTTTACATGGGAGAACAGTAGTTTTACATTCATCCTATCGTATATCATTTCATTGCCATGTTTACAATCCCCTCCATGCATCATCAACCAACAAAAGGGTATACCCTGCAAGCCTGCCCCCCAGTCCTCAGCACACAGCCCCTCTCCCTCTCCGGGTCTAAAATCCCCAGCCGCTCCATCTCTCCACGTCATCCTCTCTGCCTCCATCTCTGGCATCACTGCTTCTCTGGGTAGGGTCCTGTTCTCCACTTTTCTCCCTTCATGGAGAAGACTCCGCTCCTAGACTGCAAAGTCAATCACTTCCCTCCTTGCTACAAAATGTCTACCTTTATATTTCCAACCCTCACAATCAGTCCTGATAACAATTATTCACCATTGTATCACAAGAGACCTATCCACATTTCATTTCATCAGTTCCGCCTAGACAGATTGGATACTACTCAGTAGAGATTCTACCTTCCTCCACACCATCCGGCTCTAGGTTCCCTCTTGAAAGCTTGTAAGCCAGTCATTTCTTGCCTTTGTAGCCCTGCACCCCCCACTTTGGGTAGCCATTGTCCAAGTTGCCCATCCCTGACTACTCTGTGTATGGGGGTTGGGAATGATCCTTGCTGTAAAGATTTGTTCCCTATTTGGAACTACTGCATCCATAGGTGTAGGTCAAGTTCATAAAATTGTATCAGCTTACTCTTTTTTTCCTCTTCTTTCTTCTTCTAGTTGAGCTCTGATCATCCAGTCATTGAAGCCAGGTCAAGTGGATATTATTTGCAAGTGTGGGTGTTCTTGTGCATATGCCCTCTCTTATTATCAGCTAGATGCTTTACTCTCCATTCTAGTCCTCTGTGGCTATGTCACTGATACTGGGCCCAAGAGTCCCCAGGTCTTGCCACACTGCTGGCCAACCAGGTCTCCACCTGGGCTCACAGGGGTCTATTGAACATTGTAGGGCTTAGCTTGCAGCTTCATTGCTGTTTTTCCCTCACTTCCTCTTGTCGGTGACCAATGTGGTCACCAATCAGACCATGAGTCTTAGTCTTGGAAGGGGATTTGCTTTGAGGGGACGCGACCACTTGCCTGGTTGTCTCCTGGGTGAGCAACTTGCTTGTTCTTGTAGTAATCAGTCAGTCTGCCTATATTGTTTTGTATTTTTCCTGTTGGTCATTCTTTCAAGTAGTATCTTCTGTTCTTCTAGCTGCTCCAGGCTGGTCTCCTTGTCCTTTCAAGTGGAAATTTCCCACCTCTGAAGATTCTGGATGCTGTTCAGGATTCCACCTATGGTCTTATGTAATGCAGAGGCTCCACAGGAAGCCTCCTTCACTGGGCACGTCGTAGCCCCATTTTAGGTATTTCAATCAGTTACAGGCAGACGATGGACTTACATGCTATCTATGGTGATATTTCTGGCTATTCCTTTTTCTCCCCCTCAAGTGTCTATTTCATAATGGTATGCCAGGGAAACCAAGATTCAAACGACAGCCAAGCATCTTAACATTATTTCCCCCCTCTCCTCCATTACAACCATGTCTCAATCCCTGTATCCCAGAGCCCTATTTTTTGAAGGTTGTGCATACGTCATTATTTACCTCTGTCCACCTAGCCCAAGCAAACCTGCCTAATTGTTCTCCCATCCACTTTGTTCTTCCATTCCCCTCCCTCTTCTTGTATATTCCCCCTCCCTGGCACCCAAACTATCCTGTGTCTGTTCCCTACTCTGTGCTCCACCTTCCCCTCCCTCCTCTCACCCCACCCCAGTAACCAGCAAAGAATACCACCCCCTCCCCACCACTTTAGCATGGGCTCTTTTTCTTAGTCTTTTACAGTAGTGGTCCTATGCAGTATTTCTTCTTTTTTGACTGACTAATTTCACTCAACATAATGTCCTCAAGTTTCATCCATGTTATGCAGTGGCTTGCAGCTTCCTTGTTATTCTTCAATGTAGCATACTATTCCATTGTGTGTATGTACCACAGTTTGTTTATCCATTCTTCAATTGATGGACACTTATGCTGTCTCTATCTTTTTGCTAGTATAAATAGTGCTGCTATGAACATTGGTGTCCATATATCTACTCCTGTTATGGCTCATTTTTCTTGTGGGTAAATACCAAGTAGAGGAATTGCTGGATCATAAGGTATTTCTATTTTCAGCCTTCTAAGGAAGAGCCATATTGCTTTCCAGAGAGGTTGGACCATTTTGCAATCCCACCAGCAATACAGGAGGGTCCCAGTTTCTCCACATCCCCACCAGCATTTATTTTCCTCTACTTTTTTGATCTTTGCTGTTATTGCTGGTGTGAGATGATATCTCATTGTTGTGTTGATTTGCATCTCTCTAATGGTTAGTGGGAGAAAAGTCCACAGGACCTTCATTTGCTGATGGGGCACAACTCAAAATGAGGAGAAATAGCTGTAAACATCCATTGAAAATCGGAACATGGAATGTACAAAGTATGAATCAGGGAAAACTGGAAGTTGTCTAAAATGAAATGGAATGCATAAACATCAATATCTTAGGCTATAGTGAGCTGAAATTGGCCAGTTTGAATCTGAAAACCACATGGTTTACTATGCTAGGAATGACAAATTGAAGAGGAATGGTTTACATTCATTGTCAAAAAGAACAAATCCAGATTAGTCATGAGGTACAACCCTGTCTGTGATAGGATAATATCCATGTGCCTACTGGGAAACCCAGTTAATACTATATTATTCAAATTTATGCACCAACCACTAAAGCCAGTGAGGATGAAATAGACAAATTCTACCAGCTTCTTCAATCTGAAATTGATCATACATGCAATCAAGATATATTGATCATTATTGGTGAATGGAATGCATAACTTGGGAGCCAAGAGGAAGGATCAGTAGTTGGAAAATATGGCCTTGGTGATCGAAATGTTGCTGGAGAACGGATGATGAATTCTGCAAAACCAATGATTTGTTGTTTGAACAAAAAATTTCAAAGTTTGACTTGAGAAGATAAAGACAAATATTACAATAAAATGTGCAAAGACCTGGAATCAGAAAACCAAAAAGGAAGAACACAGTCAGCATTTCTCAAGCTGGGGGAACTGAAGAAAA
>NW_006408644.1:8013290-8028119 GCF_000296735.1 Chrysochloris asiatica | reverse complement strand
AGAAGTGCAGCCAGAGTGCTCCTTGGAGGCCAAGATGGCCAAACTTTGCCTCTCATACTTTGGACATATTGTCAGGAGGGAGCAGTCACTGGAGAAGGATATCATGTTTGGTAACGTGGAGTGTCAGAGAAAAAGAGGAACATCCCCAACGAGATGGACTCAAGCATAGCAACAGTAGGGAGGTTGGCCCAGGATTGGGCAGTGTTTTGTTGTGCTGTGCATAAAGTCGCTATGGGTCGGTATTGACTCGAAGGCACCTAACAACAAAAACAACAATGGCTAGTGATCGTGAACTTTTCTTCATATGTTTATTGGCTGCCTGGATCTCCTCCTTGGTGAAGTGTCTGTTCATATCCTGTGGCCATTTTTTAATTGGGTTATTTGTCTTTTTCTTGTAGAGGTATTGTAGTTTTCTATATATTTTAGAAATAAGTCCCTTGTCTGATGTGTCGTTTCAAAAGATTTTTTCCCATTCTGTGGGTTCCCTTTTTAATCTGCTGGTGAAGTCTTTTGATGCACATAAGTTTTTAATTTTTAGTATGTCCCATTCATCTATTTTGTCTATTTTTGTTTGTGTAGTTTTCAAAATGTTTGGTAGTCTTTGGATTCCCTGAATTAGTGCCCTCACATTTGTCCCGATTTTTTCATTGATGGCCTGCATAATTCTGGGATTCACATTTAGGTCTTTAATCCATGTTGAGTTGGTTTTGTATAAGGCATGAGGTGAAGGTCTTGTTTCACTCTTTTGCTTATCGCTTTCCAGTTCTGCTAGCACCATCTGTTGAAGAGACTATCACCTCCCCATGTAATATATTTAGGTATTTTGTCAGAAATCATTTGGCTGTATGTAGATGCGTTAGTTTCTGGATTCTCGATTCTGTTCCTTTTATCTGTGTATCGTTCATTGTACCAGTACCAAGCTGTTTTGACCACTGTAGCTGTGTAGTACATTTTGAAGTCAGGGAGTGGGAGGTTTCCAACCTTATTCTTCTTCGTAAGCAGTGCTTTGCTTATCCTGGGTCTCTTTCCTTTCCATATAAAGTTTGCAATTGTTTTTTCCATCTCTTTTAAGAATGCTGTTGGAGTCTGGATTGGGATAGCATTATATGTGTAAATTGCTCTGGGCAGTATTGACATTTTCACAATGTTATGTCTTCCTATCCAGGAACATGATACATTCTTCCATTTTTGTAGGTCTCTTTTGGTTTCTTGTAGTAGTGTTTTGTAGTTTTCTTAGTATAAGTCCTTTGATTCTCTGGTTACATTTATAGATATTTATTCTAGATATTTCATCCTTTGGGTGGCTACTGAAATGGTATTTCTTTCCGAATGTCCTTTTCGATGCAATTGTTTTTGATTTAGAGGAATCCAATTGATTTTTGTATGTTGATCTTATATCCTCCTATGTTGCTGAATCTTCCAATGAGGTCTAGTAGCTTTTTTACTGAGTCTTTGGGGTTTTCTACATATAGGATCATACCATCTGAAAATAGAGAGAGTTTTACTTCCTCTTTGCCAATTTGGATATCTTTAATTTCCATGTCTTGCTCTATAGCTCTTGCTAAGACTTCCAGCATAATATTGAATAGGAGTGGAGACAATGGGCATCCTTGTCTGCTTCCTGTTCGCAGAGGGAAGGCTTTCAGTTTCTCTCCATTGAGAGTAATGTAGGCTGTTGGTTTTGTATACATGCTCTTAATTATGTTGTGGAATTTCCCTTAAATTCCTATTTTGCTGAGTGTTTTTATCAGGAATGGATGTTGGATTTTGTCAAATGCCTTTTCTACATCAATCGATATGATCATGTGGTTCTTTTCTTTTTTCTTATTTATATGGTGGATAACGTTGATCGTTTTTCTAATGTTGAACCATCCTTGCATCCCTGATATGAATCCCACTTGATTATGATGTATTATCTTTTTGATGTGTTGCTGGATTCTGTTGGCTAAGATTTTGTTGAGAATTTTTGCATCTATGTTCATGAGGGATACTCCTCTGTAATTTTCTTTCTTAGTGACATCTTTCCCTGTTTCGGTATGAGGGTTATGCTTGCTTCATAAAGTGTATTAAGAAGTTTTCTATCCTCCTCTATCTTCAGGAATAATTTGAGTAGAATTGGTGACAACTCTTCCCTGAATGTTTGGTAGAACTCACCAGTGAAGCCATCTGGGCCTGGACTTTTTTTGGTTGGGAGTCTTTTGATGACCTGATCAATTTCTTCTTTTGTTATTGGTCTGTTCAGGCTTTCAACTTCACTGTGTGTAAGTTTAGGCAGGTTGTGTTTATCTAAAAATGTAACCATCTCTTTTAAGTTTTCAAATTTTTTGGAGTACAATTCTTCATAGTATTTTGTTATTATCCTATTGATTTCCTTTTGATCCGTTGTGACATCGCCCATGTGGTTTCTAATGCGTGTTATTTGTGTTTTCTCCCTCTTTTCTTTTGTTAGGTTTGCCAATGGTCTGTCAATTTTGTTAATCCTTTCAAAGAACCAGCTTCTTGTTCTGTTCATTGTTTCTATAGTTTTCCTGTTTTCTATCTCATTTATTTCTGCTCTAATCTTTATTATTTCTTTTCTTTTGGTGGCTGTAGGCGGCTGTTTCAAATTGTTATAGATGATGTGTTAATGTGTTAATTTTGGTTCTTTCTTCTTATTGGATGTGTGCATTTACTGCAGTAAATTGTTCTCTCTACACTACTTTCACCATGTCCCAAAGATTTTGGTATGTTGTTTTTGTTCTCATTTGTTTCTAGGAACTTTGTGAATTCACGTTTAATTTCTTCTACTACCCATTCGCTTTTGAACAGGGTGTTATTCAGTTTCCATGCATTTGACTTTATTTCCTTGGTCTTCCTATTGTTGATTTCTAACTAGATAGCATTGTGGTCTGAGAAGATGCTTGGAAGTATTTTGATATTTGTAAATTTATGGAGATTTGTTTTGCGGCCAAAGACATGGTCTATTCTGGAGAATGTGCCATGTGTACTGGAAAAGAATGTGTAGTGTGCCGTTGTTGGATTGAATTCTCTATACACATCTATGAGATCCAGTTGGCTGATTGTGTTGTTTATTTCTTCTGTGTCTTTGTCAAGTTTCTTTCTGGTTGTTCTGTCCATTTTTGAAAGTGGTGTATTAAAATCACCCACTATTATTGTAGATTCATCTCTTTCTTTCTTCAAATCTATTAGAGTTTTTTTATATATTTTGGAGCTCTTTCATTGGGAGCATAGATATTTATTGTGGCTATTTCATCTTGTTCAATTGTCCCTTTAATCATGAGATAATGTCCATCTTTATCTATTATGCTGATTTTTGCCTTAACGTTTATTTTACCAGAGATTAATACCACCACTCCTGTTCGTTTTTTATTGCAATTGGCTTGGTATATATTTTTCCATCCTTTGACTTTTAATCTGTTTTTGTCTCTGTGTGGGAGATATGTCTCTTGCAGACAGCATATTGAAGGATCTTGTTTTTTTATCCATTGTGCCACTCTCTGTATGTTAACAGGTGCATTTAATCCACTTACATTCAGTGTAATTATCGACTGTTGTTGTTGTTGTGAAGTGCTGTCAAGTCGGTTCTGACCCATAGCGACGCTGTATAGGGTTTTGGAGGCTTATTGATAGGTATGGATCAATTGCTGCCATTATGTTTGTTTTTTTCTTGGTGTTGCTGCTTTCTTTGTTCTGTGTGTCTATCTTTGTTAAGTTCATGCTTTTTGTGTTCTTTCTTGTGCGTTTCCTCATAATTTTAATGTTTCCATGTTCTTCTTGGGTTTTCATTTTCTTGGTATAGTGTGAAGTGTTAATTTTCTTTGAGGTTGCCTTATAGTCCATTAACTTTTCTCTCCATTTAGTGCTGTAATTTTGCAACAATACTTCTTGACTTACCCGCTCATGTATGTGTGTGTGTGTTAAGCTGCTTATACTTGTATTCTTTATATATTAAGGAAGTCCCTGGGTGCCACAAATGGTTAAAGTGTCCTGCTGCTAACCCCAAAAGGTTGGAGGTTCTAGTCTACACAGAGGTACCTAAGAAGAAAGATCTGATGATCTATTTCTGCAAAATCAGCCATTTCAAACCCTACTCAGTTCTACTCTATACGCATGAGGTCATCATAAGTTGGAAAAGATTCAATGTCAACTGGTTATATTTTAAAGAAATATATATAAAATAAAGTATTCCTTTAAAATTATATGATAATGTAAATAAGATTCAGTCATTATAAAATATGTACAATTTTGGAAAACATAAAGGAAAAACAACTTATGATATCATACAGAGATAAACATTAATATTGTGATGTATTTCTGGTAGTTTTTCTTAAATGTCTCTCTATGTATAAAATCTGGAGTCCTGATGTGGCACTGCAGGTTAATGTGCTGGATTCCAAGGTCCATTTGAATTACAAGGTCAGCAGTTCAAGCTCAACAACTGCTCCTCACACGGTCAACTGTTCAAGCCTACCAGCCACTCCTCAGAAACCCTATACAGACAGCTTCACTATGAGTCAGAACTGACTTGATGGCACTTAACAACAACAACAGTAAATAAAATGGAATATGAATTAATTTTTCTAAATTTGATCCTGCTTTATCGTCACTTTTACATACTGTTCCACTCCAGCTGATTTGTTAGTATTTTTCCATGTCATTAGATTGTCTTAAAAACCATAACCTTTTCAAAATGGTTGTATAATACTTCAGTATCAGATGAATGTATTATAACTCATGTCACTATTCTGTTGCTACATATTGATGCTGTTTCCATTGTTTACAAATTCTACAAATCAATATGTGATACACATACTTGAACATATATATTTGTACGAATCCATGAAATTTTCCTTTGGATAAATTTCTAGAAGTTGAATGAGTCAAAATTATGAACTTTCTTTTCTCTCTCTCTCTGTAAACACACACACTCACACACACACACATGCATTTTTAAGTAATAGCTAAAACTTACTTATCACTTACCATAGATCAGAACTAGACACTGTGCTAATTGACTTACATGCATTGTGAGTACAGTGCTGTTAATTCTCACCATTTTTATGAATAAGAAAATGGAGTACAAAGTAGGCTTGCCATGTGTTGGGATATTCAACTAGAACCTGTGTTATTTCTCAATTTGCTGCTGCTGCTTATTCAATTCATTTTAAAACATAGGAATATTTCAAAGATTCCTGATACATATGATCAAAGTGCTTTCCAGAAAGGAAATTTACCTTCCCATCAGCAGCATAGAAGAGTATAGGCATCTAATCTTTTTCAACTTATGATGACCTCATGTGTGTGTGAGTAGAACTGAGCTCCATGGGGCTTTCAGTGGCTGATTTTGTGAAAGTAGATCACCAGATTGTTCTTCTGAGGCACCTCTGGGTAGACTAGAACCTCCAGCTTTTTGGAGTTAGCAGCAGAACACTGTGGTACTCAGGGGCTTCTTTAATCTATAAAGAATACAAGTATAAGCAGCTTACAACACACAAAGACACATGAATGAGCAGGTAAATAAAATATTGCTACAAAATTATAGCAACTTTTACTAAACAAAAATATCAAAATGTGAAGCTATCGTTTCTCAACATATCCTCCATCTGGTTCTATACACTTCCAAAGGTGATATTTCCATCTCTCTAATGTTTCTCCCCAAATAATTCTGTGCTCTTTAATTTATACCATGTCAAAATGACAGCTTGGGTGTCCTCTCTGGTCTTGTGACAAACAAGGCAATTAGTCACATATTCCATATCCTTCTCCTACTCCTGATTTTCTTACTCTACTGTTCCAGGTTAAAAGAAAACAATTTCTGTTCCTTGAATGGACACTTGCAAGCTTTTAGAACCCCAGACACTATACAGTGAACTAGGAGGTAGAACAGAATCACTGAACATGATATTAGGCCAGTTATCTGGTATGTTCCTTGAAACCATGACTCTCAATCTCTAAATCAAGAAGTCAAATCCCATGAGGATTTTGGTTGCCCATAAGCCATTTCAGCAGCTATTGTTTGTATTGTCATCGTTGTAAAACTATCTATCACACAGCCTTTGCCAATTCAACTTTTTAAAGGTAAAACTTCTTGACAGCAATTACAATATGTGTAACCTTACCCTTAACCAATGCAATTTTTCCATCTCATTTATCGTTCCATGCCACCCCCTGGTAACCATTAATAAACTTTGTTCTCAATATATTTATAGTTTCTTGCTTTTTTATGTAAGTGAGCTCATACAATATTTGTCCTTTAATGATTGGCTTATTTTGTTTAGCATAATGTCTTCAAGCTCCATCCATACTGTGGCATGTAATTGTTTCCACCTTTTGGTGGTCATTTGGTGGTCAGCTACCTACTGGGAGTAAAGACAAACTACCTACTGGGAGAATATCTTTGGAAAATATATTAATAATCGACTTCTGGGGCAAGATGATGGAGTAGGCAGACATGCTGAGCAGACCCTCTGCAATAAGGACATGGGAGACCAAGTGAGACAGATATAGATGGTAATCCTGGAATCCTGAACTTCAGAGGGTAGTACAGAGAAATGAATTGAGTACCGACTGGAAGAGGAAATTACACAGGAGCTGCAAAAGAGAAGAAAAAGGCGGGGGGAGGAGGGGTACTGTTGGCTGGACTGGTGTGACTCAACAATGTTGAGCTTTTGCTGTGGATTGTTCATACAATGGCCTGAGAGCACAGGATGTGGCTAGAGGCTGGTGGCATAGGGAGTTCAGTTCTCACTTGTTCCCCTCACATTCCTGGTAGTCTGGGTATGGCCTCTTTCTGCCCTAGCCAGCCCAGCAGTCAATGGCACCCCTTCCTGCACAGCCGTACTCTGCTTGGGGTTTGGCTCCAGCAGAGTATAGTACCTTCAATTCTGGAGTCAAATGAACCCTCACTGACTAGATAACAGAGATAACAGAGAACTGTGTTCACATTTCCAATATGTATCACATCAACCAGGAAATAGGTGATGAGGGCCTGAGAATTGATTCAGTCATCAATTAAATAAAAATACAACAAGAGCACAATGTCTCAGAGAAAACAATTTCAAAGGAACAAGACAAAGTGCCTCAAACAAGTGACCAAATTACAGAAACAGCAAATATAATATCAGAAATTGTATCAGAACTGCTTGATAAGGAATTTAAAAGAACATATAGATGCCTTCAATGGATTGAGGAAACTGCAGATAAAATAAAAGAAAACAGAAAATTTTTTTAGAAAGACACTATAAGAACAAACTGAGAAAATACAAAATTGGAAACCATATTAAAACAGCATTTTAAAATCCAGAAGATTAACACTGGGGCTTCAGAAATGGATAAGGCATTGAAAGGGCAAAGAAGTAAGATTGCATCAATGGAAGGCCAAATCCATGAGCTTGAAGACAAAGCTCTCAATATTCATCTGCTAGAGGAACAATCAGATAAAAAGAACAAAGAAATCTGAAGAAAGCCACTATCAAGAGGAATAATATATGTGTGATTGGTATTCCAGAATAAGAAGAAACAAAGAAAAAAAAGAGAGAGAGAGAAAAAAAATTGTTGAAGAGGTTTTGAAAGGAAACATCATGAAAGATTAGAAGATATGCATTTAGGAAGTTGAATAAATTCCAAACAGGATAGACCACAAAAGGAAATCATCAAGACATATTGTAATCAAACTTTTCAAAACCAAAGACAAGGAAAGAATCCCGAGAGCAGTTTGAGAACAACGAAATGTTACTTACAAAGACTAAGTTCTGATTTCTCAGCAGAAACCATGAAGGCAAGAAGACAATGGGATAACATATATAATACTCTGAAAGGAAAAAAATACCAATCAAGAATCATATATCCAGCAAAATTGTCCACCAAATATGACAGTGAAATTAGGACATTTCCAGGTAAACAGAAAGTAAAAGAATTAGTAAAACCCAGATCAATCTTATAAAAAAATACTAAAGGGAATTCTTTGGACAGAGAACCAACATCAGATAACAACCTCAGGTTAACATACATGACAATATCACCCAGAACTCAATCCAGATATGTTGATGTTGTTAAGTAGCATCAAGTCAGTTCTTACTCATAGCGATCCCTATATAGGATTTCCAAGGAGTGGCTGGTGAGCTTGAACTGTCGACCTTGTGGTTCAAACCAACTTTGTAGTCCATCGTGTTAACCCACAGGACTCAAGACATGATAGCTTCACATTTCAATATTTTTGTTTAGGTGTAAACATAGAGCTATGATAAAGGAAGACCTAGGCTCAACCTAGACCTAGACATAGTCAGAGCCCTTACTCCCATCTCCCAAAAAAGATTCTAATAATCATAATAGATAACATAAAATTTGGACAACTCAACAACAAAAATATAACCCAATAATAAAATGGACAAAGAACTTGAATAGACATTTTATCAAAAAGGACTTTCAAATGACCACAAAATATATTAAAAGATACTCAGCATCATTAGCCATCAGAGCGATGCAAAGGAAAATCACAAGAATCAGACTGCTAACTTCAAGGTTGGTACAAACGGAAACTCTATTCAGGATTGCTATGAGTCAGACCTGACTCGATGGCACTTAACAACATAACAACAAGAAGGATGACTAAGATGAAAGAAAATAACAAATGATGGTGAGGATGTGGGGAAATTGGAATACTTATCCTTATCCGCTGCTGGTGAAAATGCATTATGGTACAATTTCTTTGGAAAACAGTGTGGCAGTTATTTCAAAAACTGAACATAGAACTACCATATGAACCGGAAATTCCACTTCTAGGCATATACCTAAAAAAGACTTGAAAGCAGAAACTCAAAAAAAGATTTATACACCAGTGTTCATTGCAGCACTATTCACAATAACCCCAAAGTAGAAACAACCTAAATGCCAAGAGCAGATGAGTAGATAAACAAAATGTGGTATAAACATACAATGGAATGCTACTCAACTGACTCATAGTGACCCTATAAGGCAGAGTAGAACTGCTTCTTAGGATTTCCAAGATTGTAAATCTTTAAGGGAGCAGACAGCCTCATGTTTCTTCTGAGGATTGGCTGGGGGGTTTGAACCACTGACATAGCAGTTAACAGCCCAAGGTTTAACTTGCTGCACCACCAGGGCTCCTTAATATTCTTAACCACAACAAAACAAATAAAATATAGAGGGAAAACGTAGGTTAGATAAGTGATGATAGATGCCATTTGAAGAGTGCCAAGAAATAGGGGACACACTGGGGTCACTGAATGAAAGAGACAAGGATCTTTCCCCAGAGCCAACAAGAGAGAGCCTTTTGTCTTGTCACAGTGGTCTCAATTGAAAAATATTGAGATCCACAACTGAGTGAGTACAATACCCACACCTCTCATAGGGTCAGAGTCTATGCAGGCTGAAGAAGAATGCCTTAACCACAATGTTGGTGGTTCAAACCTATCAGCTGCTCCTCAGAAACTCTGTACAGGGGAGCTATGAGTCGGAACCAAACTCAACAGCACTTAAAAACAACAATAGCAATAACACCATTTGGTGAGCAAGGAACCCTGGTAGTGTAAAGGATTATGAGCTGGACTGCTAACTGCAAAGTCAGCAGTTCGAATCTACCAGTTGCTTCGAGGGAGAAAGATGAGGCTTTCGGCTTCCATAAAGATTTATAGTCTCGAAAACCCTATATAGAGTTTCTATGAATCAGAACTAACTCGGTGGTGCACAACCACCACCATCAAGTGAGCACTCACTTCGTGCTAGGCACTATATCTTCTGTCCAGTTCCCATGACACATATCATTCTGTCTAGTGTCCATGACAGCACTGAAAAGCAGGTCCAATGGGTTCTGTTATTATGCCAATGTTTAGAAATGAGTTTTCCCATTAAAGCTCAGAGAAGTTAAGCCATTTGAAATAATTTTCTCATTAGTAGTGGAGCTAGAAAAGGACTCTTCATAACAGCAGAACCTATTGTCTTAATTACTGTCAGTCAGTGATTCTTAATCTTGGTTTAACATTAGAATCACCTGGGAAAAAATTATGAACATTTTATTATGTTTTTGGCCAAAGTTTACACAGAAAATTGGATTCCCATTTAACAATTTATACACAATTTGTTCAGTGACATTGGTTTTATTTTTCACAGTATGTCAACTTTCTCATCATTTTTGTTCTGACTGCTCCATTTCCAGAATTCTAGTTTCCCTGCCCCACCTTGGCATTTCATCTTTGCTCTTGAGTAAATGTTGACCATTTTCTAAAAGGAGCACAGTGCTCATGGATGCTATTGTTTATTTTATGAGTAAATACGTTATTTAACTGAACTCATGGAATAGTTTTGGTTCAGGCAGGGTTTAAAGAGTATCTCAGTACAACAGGATGAATGTAAAGCTAATGTTCTCCCATGTAAATTATCACATAATTCACAATAAAAACTTAAAAAAATATCTCGGGGTGGTCCTACAGTCTCAACTGATCCAGTAAGTCTGGACTTTTCAAGAATTTGAGTCCTCTTCCACATTTTGGGCCCATTCTATCAGAATCTATCTATTGTGTTGCTGATCAGAAAGGCCAATAGTGGTAGTCAGGCACCATCTAATTATCCTGGTCTCTGGATAGATGAGGCTTTGGTTCATGTAGGCAGTTAGTTCTATAGACTAGTTTGGTTTTATTTTCCCTCGGAGTCTTTGCTTTCCTTCTTTCTCTATTATTCCAGATGCATAGAGACCAATAGTTGTATCTTAGATGACTTCTGGCAAGCTTTCAAGCAGGATTTTTAACTGGTTCACATTGGTTCATTCCAGTTGACCCCCTCCTGCTGAGAATTTGCATTTCCACTCCAGATACACTGGGATCTTGTTGAAGTGCAGATTCAAATTTGGTATATCAGGGATGGAAATGCAAATTCTTAGCAGGGGATAGAACCAGAATGAAGTGTTTGAAGCCCTTCTTTGAAGACCACAGATGCTATTCAAACTAGGATGTAAAACATAAACTTTATGCATTGTTTTATGACAATTGACTGAGGTGTCCCATGAGACTATAGTCCTAATCCTTTAAACCTCATAAACCAATCCTCAGAGGTGTTTGGTATCCTCAGAGGTGTTTGGTTCCATGTATCCATGTGCTTTGTTGTACATATGACTACATATGTGTGCATACACTTACATATACTTGCATATAGATACATCTATCCATGGTATTTTCAATAACCTCATATGCATGTGAAAGCTGAGCAGTGAATAAGGAAGATCGTAGAAGAATTGGTGCTTTTGAGTTATGGTGTTGGAGGAGAATATTGAAACTGCCATGGGCTGCCAAAAGAACCAATAAATCTGTTTTGGAAGAAGTGCAGCTAGAGTGCTCCCTGGAGGCCAAGATGGCCAAACTTCATCTCTCATACTTCGGACATATTGTCAGGAGGGACCAGTCGCTGGAGAAGGATATCATGTTTGGTAAGGTGGAGGGTCAGAGGGAAGACCCCCAATGAGATGGAATGGCCAAGTGGCAGCATCGATGGACTCAAGTATGGCAACAGTAGTGAGGTTGACCCAGGATCAGGCAGTGTTCGTTCTGCTGTGCATAAGGTCATTATGGGTTGGTACCAACTTGATGGCACCTAACAACAACAACAACAACATATATGCCCACATATATACACACAAATATATGTAACTATACACTTGTATGTATACAGACTTGCACATGTATCATGCTGTGCACGCTTAACCCACATGGTGTGGTATTGTAGGATAAGCAATGGACTGCTAACCACAAGGTCAAGACCACCAGTCACTCGTTGGAAACCCTATACAGAGTGACTGAGTCAGAAATGACTTGATGGCATTTAACAACAACTATCTAGAGAGCAACCCCACTCCCCTGAAATTAGCCCTGTAGGGAGTCTCTGGCATTGATATATATTTTTAAAAACTTCCCAACTGATTATAATGTGCAGCCAAGTTTCTGAACTATATTGCATTATATTGTGTTGCCTCAAAACTTTGTATCCTTGCTGTTTTTCAGGGAAATACAAGGCAATTAGCAAAAAAAAAAAAAAAAATCAAAGTGAAAAGAGAAATAAGGTTATGGTAGGTGAGTGTTATGGGAACTTGTGTCTCTCTCTGTCTCCTGTAGACAATATATGTTCTTTTTGTAAGGTAGGTGTGGACAGCAAGCTCAGAAGAGAGCTTGCACAGTAATGGCTCTCTCCTCAGCTTCACAAGCTAGTGCTAATCGAGAACCTCTACAGCATTAGCTAAAGGTGTTAGTTATATCAAAATCCCAACTGACAGGTAGGTATACTTGGCAAATACTGTTCTTTTATTTTAACTCTATGAGTTCTAAAAGAGAACTAAGATCACACTGTGCATTTATCAGCTTTTTATAGCTGTCAGGACCAAGGTAGAAACAGCATGATGCGAGAAATGTCCAGTGCTTTATAGAAATATTGTGTTCTTCTGCCACAGCAGGTTCTCCCTCAGAGTGGAGTCTGAGAGTTCTCCCTCAGAGCAGAGTCTCTAGTCAGCAATATGATGTTCCTGGAAAGAGGGAGGCAATGATGAATTGACAGATCAGAATATCCCCCAGGATTCCTAAGCACTCAGTCAAGAGGAAGAAGGAGGCAGGCGAGAGGGAGAGAGGGAGAGGGAGGGGAAAGGAGTTTACACTTAGCTTTATTAGAGCAGTAAGCTCTTCTGTCCTTTACAAAAGTCAGTTGAGTCCAGGGAAGTGGCTCATACAGCATTATCCCTGGAGCAACAGCAAACTTGTCAGAAATGCAAAATTCTACCCCAGACTTAGAGTCCTGGTGTGGATAACCACTGGACCTCAAGGTCAATTTGGACCACGAGGTTGGTGGTTCAAACTCACCAGCCATTCCTCAGAAATCCTATACAAAGTCACTATGAGTTTGAACCAACTCGATGGCACTTAACAACAACAACAACCCTAGCCCTACTGAATCATAAACTCTGGAATATGGGGCCCAGCAATGTGTGCTTTAACAAGCCCTCCAGATGATGCATGCTAAACTTTGAGAACCACTGGTTAAAAATTAAAAGTTGAATTGTGGGAACATGGACAACAGGTAGTTGAATTCAAGTCCTTATTCCATCACTTATTGTGTGACCTTAGCAAGTTTATTTAACCCTCTGTGTCTCAGTTTCCTCATTGTAAAACACAGCAAGCAAATTTCTCATCTGTAAAATAGGTATCTTCTTGAGATAATGCACCTATAACACTCAACACAGTGTGAGGCAGAGATTAATTACTCAATAAATTTGTGTATGCATAATTTTTTTTTGGAAAACTACTCATTGATTTTAGGTATCCAGTTATTTCAATCAGCGGTTTTGAGTATCTGTAGTCGTTTTTTAAAAAAATCTAAAGTGATTTGTTGCACAATTTAAAAGCTTATTTGGTTCCGGTATTGCAGGACAGCCAGGAGAGTCAGGTAGGGGTGGGCTTCGGTGAAAAAGGAGTGGGATCTCACGAAGGAAACGTTCATATACCAGTCCCACGGCTTTTAAACTATCATAAAGTCTCCTAAACTCACATTTTTGAGAAATCACGCTACTAAAGATAAAGAAAGGCGTGCATTTTGGGACTCTTGCCTGCAGGACTGTGGGTCACTCCTGCAACTGCAGAGTTTAGAGGGCAGAGCCAAGGCCAGCCTGTTCAGAAAGCGGCATATCGAGCAGGAAGTGGGGATAAAAGCGGGGGGGGGGGTGTCTCTGGACAAAGAAGCAGCAAGAAGTGACATAGCTTACCCCCCTCCCCCCAATCTCCCTGCCCTGGCTTGAGATCCTAATAAAAATCAGCCAGGTGCAGCTCACCCACACACAGAGAGGCGACTTTTTGACGTCATCCATCATCCCCCATCTGTCTCTGCTTCTAAGTCCCCTGCCCCCACTCCTAGCTAGCAGCGGGAATCCTCCAGCGGCGGTTCTGGTGGGACAGGGAACAGAAAAAGTTAACCAAAGCCACATATCTGCTCCAATGTGGTGATTTCTGTCCATGCATTTATATTACCTCTGCTTTTAGTTCTTTTGATCACACATCCCTCCTGGAGGTGGGAACTTATCCTCCCTACGTCCCATAAGAAGAAGCAGAAATTGTGGCCATATAGCCAAGCTACAACATAATACTCCACCACTAAGACAAGACCCAACAACATCTGCTACACATTACAGATGAAAAGGGAAGCCCATTTCCTGATCATATTAACAATAATAATAATAATAAAACAATAACCATGACCAATAAGAAACAATCAACTTTATCAAAACATATCCAAAAACAGAAGAGAGGAGCTGATGCAAATGAGCTGGAGACAAACAAAGGCTTTAGAGGAGGAGAAGCGGGTTTTGGATATGTCTGAGAGGAAATTCAGAAGAATGATATGGAAACAAATTCAAATCATCTGAAAAGGGGTCCAGGAAAATAAGGAAGAATTAAGGAAAATACTGCAGGAACAATCAAATAGGATTGACACAGCATTGGAAAAAATTCAAAACCTGCAAAAAGAGGTCCAGGTGATCAATAATAAGATATCAGAAATAGACAATAGCCTGAAAGGGGAAAGGAGTAGACTAGAAGAGATGGAAGCCAGAACTAGCGAGCTGGAATACAAATCTCTCAATACTGCCAAGGTAGATGAGCAAGCAGCTAAAAGGATAAAACAATCTGAAGAGAGTCTAAGATTCATGCTGGATAACATGAAGAGGAATAATGTAAGAATTATTGGCATTCCAGAACAAGAAGAAACAGAGAAATCCACAGAAGAGATCGTTGGAGAGCTTCTGGAAGAAAATTTCCCTAACATCTTGAAAGACGAGAAGATAAA
>NW_006408644.1:8010366-8013190 GCF_000296735.1 Chrysochloris asiatica | reverse complement strand
AAATCTCCAAGACATATAATAATCAAGCTCTCAAAAATCAAAGACAAGGAGAGAATATTAAAAGCATCCAGGGAGAAGAGAAATATAACCTATAAAGGCAAGCAAATAAGATTAAGCTCTGACTATTCAGAACAAACCATGCAGGCAAGAAGGCAATGAGGAGACATACACAAAGCTCTGCAAGAAAAAAAACTGTCAACCAAGAATTGTCTATCTAGCAAAACTATCAATCAAATATGATGGTTCGATCAAAACATTCCAGGATAAACAGAATTTGAGAGATTTTATCAAAACCAACTCAGCACTTCAAAACATCCTAAAGGGAGTTCTGTGGACAGAGAACCAACAAGGACAGACAACAAACAGAGATTGACAAGTATGGCAACACCACCTGGAACACAGCCAACAGATAGCAGAGTCCAGAACAGAACGAGACTACAATGACAAAATCAAAAGAACGGGGAGATCAACTGAAGGTCAAAAACATATCAATGTCAAAGAATGGACAAATGCAGAAATGTAAATTACAGGTAATTTACAGGTTACAATGGAGTATCCTAAATGCAGAGAAAAGTTAGTAGACTACAAGGTAACTCCAAAGAAAGTTAACACTCCACAACATATCATAAAAATGAATTCCCAGGCAGAACAAGCAAACAGAGAAACTAGGAGGAAACCGACCAGAAACAACTCAAAGGACATAAAGCCAACACAAGAAAGAAAGCAGAACCAAAGAACGATCAGCACTGCCAAAAAAGTAACATAATGACAGCAATCAATTCATACTTATAGATAATTACATTGAATGTCAATGGATTGAATGCACCAGTAAAGAGACAAAGAGTGGCAGAATGGATAAGAAAATAAGATCCAACAATATGCTGCCTGCAAGAGACACACCTTACATATGAAGACAAAAGCAGACTAAAAGTTAAAGGATGGAAAAAAATTTACCAAGCCAACTGTAACAATAGACAAGCAGGAGTCACTATACTAATCTCCGCAGAGTAAATTTTAAGATGAGAACCAGCATTAGAGACAAAGGACACTATCTCATGATCAAAGGGTTAATCGAGCAAGACGACATAACTATAATAAACATATACGCTCCCAACGAAAGAGCATCAAGATACATGAAGCAAACATTAATGGAATTGAAGAAAGAAATTGATGAATCCACAATTATAGTGGGAAATTTAAACACACCACTCTCGAAAATGGATAGAACAACCAGAAAGAAACTCGACAATGCTACAGAGGAACTTAACAACACAATCAACCAACTTGACCTCATAGATGTACACAGAGCATTCTATCCAACAACGGCACAATACACATTCTTCTCCAGTGCGCATGGAACATTTTCTAGAATTGACCACATGTTAAGTCACAAAGCAAGCCTCCATAAATTCACAACCATCAAAATTCTACAGAGCATCTTCTCAGACCACAAGGCCATAAAACTAGAAATCAACAATAAGAAGGCCAAATCAACAAAATCGAAGACATGGAAACTGAACAACACCCTGATGAAAAGCGACTGGGTAAAAGAAGAAATTAAACATTAATTCACAAAGTTTCTGGAAACAAATGAGAATGAAAACACAACATATCAAAATCTTTGGGACACAGCGAAAGCAGTCCTGAGAGGACAATTTATTGGGATAAATGCCCCCATCCAAAAAGAGGAAAGAGCTAAAATGAACACATTAACACAGCATCTTCAACAATTAGAAGCAGACCAGCAGAGCGAACCAATAGTCACCAAAAGAAGGGATATAATAAAGATAAAAGCAGAAATAAATGAGATGGAAACCCAAAAAACTATAGAAAGAATCAACAAGACAAGAAGCTGGTTCTTTGAAAGGATTAATAAAATCGACAAACCGTTGGCAAAACTAACTAAAGAAAAGAGGGAGAGGACACAAATAAATCACATTAGAAACCACACAGGGGAAGTCACAACAGAACCAAATGAAATAAAAATGATAATAACAGAATACTACGAAGAGCTGTACTCCAACAAATTTGAAAATTTGGACGGGATGGATACATTTGTAGAAAAACACGACCTACCTAAACTTACTCGGACTGAAGTAGAAAATTTGAACAAACCAATAACAAAAGAAGAAATTGACCAGGTCATCAAAAAACTCCCAACCAACAAAAGCCCAGGCCCAGATGGCTTTACAACAGAGTTCTACCAAACATTCAGAGAGAGAAGAATTGTCACCAATTCTACTCAAATTATTCCGAACATAGAAGAAGATGGAATATTCCCTAATACTTTCTATGAAGCAAGCATAACTCTCATACTAAAACAAGGGAAGGACATCACTAAGAAAGAAAATTACAGACCAATATCCCTCATGAACATAGACGCAAAAATCCTCAAAAAATCCTAGCCAACAGAATCCTACAACACATCAAAAAAATAATACATCATGACCAAGTTGGTTTCATATAAGGGATGCAAGAATGATTCAACATTAGAAAAACGATCAACGTGATCCACCATATAAATAAGAAAAAAGAAAAGAACCACATGATCATATTGATTGATGCAGAAAAGGAATTTGACGAAATCCAACATCCATGCCTGATAAAAACACTCAACAAAATAGGAATTGAAGGGAAATTCCTCAGCATAATCAAGAGTATATATTCAAAACCAAGAGACTACATCACACTCAATGGAAAGCAACTGAAAGCCTTCCCCCTGTGAACAGGAACCAGACAAGGATGCCATTTATCACCGCTCCTATTCAATATTGTGCTGGAAGTTTTAGCTAGAGCTATGTTGTTGTTGTTGTCAGGTGCCATC
>NW_006408644.1:7979069-8001691 GCF_000296735.1 Chrysochloris asiatica | reverse complement strand
AGTTATATGAATTGTTGAATGTAAAACTGATGATGTGCCCTGTAAACTTTCACTCAATCCATAATAAAAACCTTAAATTAAAAAAAAAAAAAAAACTTATGGATGAAGATCAAAGATTACAGATTATAATTCAATGTAAAGAAAGCAAAAATCCTCACAACTGGACCAGTAAGCTAAACATAGAAAATATTGACATTGTCAAGGAATTAATTTTACTTGGATCTATAATCAATGCTCATGGAAATAGCAGTCAAGAAATAAAAAGATGTATTGCAGCTCTGCTAGCTTAGTGGTTACGAACTGGGCTGTGAACTGCAAGGCCAGCAGTTCAAAACTACCAGCTGTTCTGAGGGAGAAAGATGAGGCTTTCTGCTCCCGTAAAGATTTACAGTCTCGGAAACCCTGTACAGGGTCACTATGAGTCGGAACCGACTCCAGGGCACATAATCACCAACCACCATTGCATTGGGCAAATCCGCACAAAACCTCTTTAAAGTGTTAAAGAGCAAAGATGTCAGTTTGAGGACTAAGGTGCACCTGACCATGATCTTTTCAATGGCTTCATATGCATGTGAAAGTTGAACAATGAATAAGGAAGAATGTAAAAGAAGAATCGGTAGCTTTGAATTAAGGTGTTGGCAAAGAATATTGAATATACCGTGGACTGCAAGAAGAATAAGGAACTCTGGTTGTTGTTGTTGTGTAGTGTTGTTGTTGTTAAGTACCTTCAAGTCGGTTCCGACCCACAGCGACCCTGTACAGGGTTTCTGAGGCGGTAAATCTTTACGGGAGCAGAACACCTCGTCTTTCTCCTGCTGAGCGGCTGGTAGTTTCGAACTGCTGGCCTTAAGGTTCGCAGCCCGATTCGTAACCACAACGCTACCAGAGTTCCTTATGAATTGGGCTGCGAACCACAAGGTCAGCAGTTTGAAATCACCAGCTGTTCCGTGGGAGAAAGATGAGGCGTTCTGCTCCTGTAAAGATTTCCAGCCTTTGAAACCCTGTACAGGGTCGCTATGAGTTGGAACGGACTCCACGGCACACAGCCAGCCAGCAAGAAGAAGAAATAAATCTGTCTTAGAAGAAGTACAGTCAGAATGTACCTTAGAATCGAGGATGGTAAGACTTTGTCTAACGTACTTTGGACATGTGGTCAGCAGAGACAGTTTCTGGAAAACGGCATCATGCTTAGTAAAGTAGAGGGTTAGCAAAAAAGATGAAGTCCCTCAACGAGATGAACTGACACAGCGGCTGCACCAATGGGATAAAACATAGTAACAATTGTGAAGATGGCACAGTATCAGGCAGTATTTCATTCGGTTTTACATAGGGTCTCTATGAGTTGGAACTGACTAGAAAGCACCTAACAACACCAAAATCCCTATCTTTTTCCTAGTTATTCCACCACCATTAACATAAACTCAGTTTTCCCCATGTAAAATTTCCTTTCCCTCCCTCCCACTACTGGTAACAACTAAACTTTGGTTTCTAAGAGTATATATTTGATTATTTCGTATGTTGTTGTTATATGCTGTTGAGTCAATTCCGACCCATAACAACCCTGTACAGGGTTTCCTAGAAGCAGCAGGTGAGCTTTACCCGCCTACCTTGTGGTTCAAATCAACTTTGCATTCCAGCGCATTAACCCACAGTGCCACACCAAGACTCCTATTTCATGTAAGTGAAGTCATATAAGTACTTGCCCTTTTGTGAGGGACTTATTTAACGCAGTATGATGTTTTCAAGGTTTATGTATGTTGTGGCATGCATCAGAGCTTTATTTCTCTTTATGGCTGAGTAATACTCTATCTTATGTATGTACCACATTTTGTTTATCCATTTCAGTTGTTTTCATCTTTTGACTATTATGAAAAGTGCTGCAGTGAACAGGTTTCTGTTTGTCTTCCTCTTTGTTGGGTCAAGTGGTTCCCTGTTCAACATTTTAAGGAACCCCCAAGCTTTTTCAAAGTGACTGTACCATTTTCCACTTTCACCAGCAATGAGTAAAAGTTCCAGCCTTTCTACAATCCTACCAACACCTGTTTTTCGTTTTCTAGTTTGTTTGTCTTTGCTTATCATTGCCATTCTAATAGGGTGGTATCTCATTATGGTTTTGATTAGCATCTCCTAATGGCTAATGAGGAGTCCTGGTGTAGAGCTGTGGGTTAATGCGCTGGACTGCAAAGTTGTTTGAGCCACAAGGTTGGTGGTTCAAGCTCACCTTGGAAACCCTATACAGGGTCACTATGAGTCAGAAACGACTCAACAGAACTTGACAACAGCAATGAGGAGTCCTGGTGCGGCCCTATAATATAATCACTGGACTGTTAACCACAAGGTCAGCAGTTCAAACCCACCAACTGCTTCTTGGAAGCCTTATACAGGATTGGTATGAATTGGAACAGACTCAACACTTAAAAACAACAGCAATGGCTAATGGTGTTGCGCATCTTTTCTTGTATAGGTTGCCATTTTAATAGCTTCTATGATAAAATGTCTGTTCAAGTCTTTGGTGGTTAATGTTATATGTTAACTTAGCTAGGATATAGTTTTCAGGGGTTTGGCAGACATTGTGTATCATCTTTCATTTTTTGCTCTGATGTGAGCAGCCAATCAGTTGGAAGAGAAGTTTCCTGAAGACAGTGGCTTAAATTCACGATATAAAAATTAATGTTCTGGCAAAACTCATGCTCTCCATCCTGCATTCATCTCGTTATCCTCTGACCTTTGGTTCTTGTCACCTAAGAAGCCTTCAGCCTGCTGCCTGACCTTTAGATTTTGAATTTGTCAGTCTCTGCAACTACATGAATTAGGAGAAGCTTCCAGCCTGCCTCCTGACCCATGGATTTGGGATTTGCCAACTCCCACAATTACACGAGTCATTTCCTTGAAGAAACAAAACAAAACAAAACCTCTCTCACAATATATATGTATATATATGGAGTCCTGGTATGGCACTGTGGGTTAATGTACTGGACTGTAAAGTCAGTTTTAACTGCAAGGTTGGCGGTTCAAGCTCACCAGCTGCTCCTCAGAAACCCTATACAGGGTTGCTATGAGTTGGAACCAATTTGATGGCAATTAACAACAACAACAAAATTATATTTCTATGGAGTTCTGGTGTGGTATTGAGGGATAATGCACTAGCCTGCAAGTTCAATTTGAATTGCAAGGTCGACAGTTTAAACCCAGCAACAGCTCCTTGGAAACACTACACAGAGTCGCTATGAGTCGGAAATGACTCTACAGCACCTAACGACAGCAACAACAACAACAACATATATTTATATAAATGCTTCACTCTGGTAGCGTAGTGGTTACGAATCGGGCTGCGAACCTTAAGGTCAGCTGTTCGAAACTACCAGCCGCTCCGTGGGAGAAAGATGAGGCTTTCCACTCCCGTAAGGATTTACACTCTCAGAAACCCTGTACAGGGTCGCTATGGGTCAGAACCGACTCAACGGCACTTAACAACAAGTGAACTCAGGCTAAGTTTTTTATTGGGTTGTTTGTCTTTTTCTTGTTCACTTTTGTAGGAGTTTTCTTTAAAACTTTTTATTATGAGTTGAATGAAGGTTTATAGACAATATCATCAACTTTACACTCAATAAATTATACACTTTGCTTCATCTCAATGCTTACAATCCCCTCCCTGCAATAACAATTATCCTACTTCGTCCCTGTTGCTTCCCATTTACATCTTATATTTCACAAATAAACAAAAGAAAAAAAATTTGATGTATACATACAATACAAAAAATATATATTCATTTAAATATACAAAGGACACATCTGCAAGCCAGCTTTCTGTCTGCACATACACAGCTTACTGAGTCCATGAGTCTAGAGCCCACAGCTATTCTGTCTCTCCAAGCTACTGCCTCTGCCACTGTCTCTGTTGTCGAAGATTTTCTAAGTGAGGAATCTCATGTTACACTCATGCTTTTCCTTCTTAATGGTCCTGGGATCACCTGTTCCTGAAATGAAAGGTTAACTTTCATTTAGTTACACATCTTCTACATTTACAGTTGTGACCATCACAATTAGTCCTGCTAACAATTACTCACAGCTGGATCTGGAAAAGAGGAAAACTATTCAGTGGGGATTCTATTTTACTCCCTCATTCTGAAACTAAGCACACTTATGAAAGCTTATAAGCCAGCCACTTCATGCCTTTAAGCCCCACCCCTACCCCTTTAATAGGTGTGGCACTGTGGGCTAATGCGTCAGACTGCAAAATTGTTTGAACTGCAAGGTTGGTGGTTCAAGCTCACTAACTGCTCCTTGGAAACCCTGTACAGGGTCGCTATGGTTCCGAATCGACTCGGCAGCACTTAACAACAACAATTTCTTATTATAGATTATTATAATATGGTCCCTGAACTCTGAACCACATATAAAGGAATATTTAGAAGGTTGGAAGGCTTACAGCCAGGGGAAATTTGTAGCAGAAGCAAGAAATCCAGTGCTTTCTAATCCAACGCACTCAGCTGCTCCTGGAGCTGCCATCTTGGGTGAGAACAAGATGGGGAAGGATCAGAGCAGCCAAGGATGCCTGACAGAACCACGGAGATAAAGGTGTGGACATACTTTTTAACCTGTTCATTGGCCTCTTGCTGGATGTGCACCTCCATTCTTGTGACTGGAGGGGGTGCCTGAGCGAGTGGACACCCCACCTCCACCCCCAGAGGGTTCTACTATGCATGCACACAAAACTCCTCGAAATTTAAAGGCACAGTTTCCACTTAAAATCAAATGGCAGTGCAAAATAGCCACAGCTGGTGCTGAACGGTTTATCACTAGGAAAAAAGCCTGAACAAGGATTGTGGAGTGGGACAGGCAGACAAATAAGGAAATAGGCCAACAATTAATTCCTGAGTTATGTCACAACAACCAACTGTGGCATCTTGAACTTTCTCAGGAAGAAGAGTGAAAAGGGAAACACATCTCCTGATCACATCTATCTGGAGGCAATCAGAAAGCATAAGAAATGCCAAAATACACATCCACCTAAGTATTAAAGCCAGAGCTAATTCCTGAATATGTCCAAAAACCACAAACAGATGACCATATCAGCACATGTCCAGAAACGAGATAAAGTGACTAAAGCAAATGAGCTGGAAGTAGACCTATACTGCATACTGGAAGATGGGCAGGCTTTGGAAATGCCTGAGAAGGAATTCAGAAAAATGATTATAAAACGTATCAAAGCACTATACAATGGAGTTGAGAAAAATAAGGAAGAAGTCAGGAAAGTGCTACAGGAACAATCAAATAAGATAGAGACAGCATTGGAAACTATTCAAAACCTACAGAAAGAGGTGAAATGATTAACAATAGAATATCAGAAATGGACAATACACTGAAAGGGCAAAGGAGTAGAATTGAAGAGATAGAGCCAGAACTAGTGAGCTAGAAGATAAATCTCTCAACACTACTAAGATAGAAAAGCAAGCAGAAAAAAGGATTAAAAAATCTGAAGAAGGCCTAAGATACATGTTGGACAACATGAAGAGGAATAACTTAAGAATTATCGGCATTTCAGAACAGAAAGAATCACACAAGTCCACAGAGGAGAGAGTTGAAGAGCTTCTGGAAGAAAATTTTCCTAACTTCCTGAAAAGTGAAAAGATAAGCATTCAAGAAGCTCAACAAACACCAGGCTGGATAGACCCTAAAAGACAATCACCAAGATATACAATAATCAAGCTCTCCAAATCAAAGATAAGGACAGAATCCTGAAAGCTAGGGAAAGCAGCTAGGGAAAAAAGAAGTGTAACATACAAAGGTAAGCAAATCAGATTAAGCTTGGATCTCTCAACAGAAACCATGAAGGCAAGAAGACAATGGGGAGACAAATATAACACCTTAAAGAAAAAAACTGCCACCCAAGAATCCTCTACCCAGCAAAGCTGTCAATCAAATATGATGGTGTAATCAAAACATTCCGGGATAAACAGAAGCTAAGGGTCTTTGTCAAAGCCAACCCTGCTATGAAAAACATCCTAAAGGAAGTTCTGTGGACTGAGAACCAACTAGAACAGACAACAACCAGAGATTGACATACATGGCAGCATCACCCTGAACTCAATCAACAATTGGAAGAGTCAAGAACAGAATAACATTATAAGAACAGAAGATCTGGGAGGTCAGTCTATGATCAAAACAATCACAATGTGAAAGAAGGTAAACACAGAGGAACAGAGAGCCAGGTGGTAAGAAGGTAAGGTAGATTACAGGATAAAATAGACTGTCTTAAATGGAGGGAAAAGTTAATGGAATATAAAGTAAACACAACTGTGAGGTTGGGGTGGGGGGTTTAGTTTGGATGTTGGGGAAGGCAATACAAGAAGGGGGAGGAGGTGGAAGAACATAATAGATAGGGGAACACTGAGACAGGTTTGCATGGCCTAAGTGGGACAGAGGTAAATAGCAATACATGCTCAACCTTGGAACAGTAGGGCTCTGTGATACAGGGATCTAGGCATAGTTTGAAGAGGGGAAATAATACTAAGATGCTTGACTGTCTTGTCAATATTGGTTTCCCTTGCCTACTATTGTAAAATAGACACTTGAGTGGGATAGAAAGAAATGTCTGGAAACATGATTACAGAAAACTTGTAAGCCCGTCTTCAGCCTATAACTGATTAGAATACCAAAAAGGGGTTCTAGAACTTGCCCAGTGAAATAGACCTCTTTCAGAGCCTTTGCAGAGTATAGGACCTTAGGTGGAATCCTGAGTCCCATCTAGAACCTTCTGAGGTGGGACATTCCCACTAGCAAGGACAAACAGACCAACCTGGAACAGCTAGAGTGACAGAAGATACATCTTCAAAGAAAGATCATCAAGAAACACCCAAAACAAAAATGTCAGCATGACTGGCTACTACAAGAATAAGCAAGCTGTACGCCAGGAAGCCATCAAGGCAAGCAATCAAGTTCCTTCAGGACAAACTCCCCTCTAAGATTGAAACTCAAGGGGAACACATGAGCAGGCATGTAACCTTGCTGGCAACCACATTGTTTTACTGGTGAATGGAAGAGGGGGAAGGGCAGCAATGAAGAAATGGGCTGAGTTTAACCACACAGTCCATTGACTCCCACTGATCTGGAGATGAGAGAGAGAAGAAGGTCTGGTTGGTCCAAATTGTGGTGATACCTGGGGACATCTGAGCCCATGGATAAAGACATCACCACAGAGGACTAGAGCTGAGAGTGATGCATCCAACTGATATGAAGTGAGGGGAGATGCACAAGAACACCCAAACTTGCAGACAGTACCCATTTGACCCAGCCTCAATGGCTTGATAATCAGAACTTGACTAGAGGAAGATTAAAAAAAAATTTTTTTAAATAAAGGAAACAAGGGTAAAATGCTACAGTTTGATAAATCTGTCCTATATTCATGGAGGTAGTAACTCTAAATACTAAAAGAGAAAGAAGGAGTCTTCACATCAAGTATCAGTGCTATCCCCTCAGTACACAGGGTAGATAGGGATGGGCAACTTAGACATTGGATACCTAAAATGAGGGGGTGATAAAGGCACAAAGTGACTGGCTTACAAGGTTTCAAGAGGGAATTTAGTATAAGAGTATGGGGGAAGAAAGAGACCCTACTGAATAGTTTTCATCTTGTCTAGATGGCTCTGGTGAAAAGAGATGGGGATAAGATTCTCATGATTCAATAGTGAGTTGTTATCATGACTAATTGCGACTGTCACAATTGTAAAGGTAGTAGTTTTGTAACACAAACAGGGGAGTGGTTAATCTTACAGTCCAGAAACAGAGGACCCTAAGGCCATCAAGGGAGAAGAACACAATGCGAAGGGCCATCAAGGGAGAAGAGCAGAGATGCCAGAGATGGAGGCAGAGATGAGGACATGGAGAGGGAGAGTGGCTGAGGACTCTAGATTGATTCATGGTGAGAGAGAGACTAAGAGCTGGAAGCCAGGAGGCAGACTTCCAGAATGTGCTCTTTGGAGGTGTAAATTATTATATATGCCTGAGTGGTTTGTGTGTGTGTGTGTGTGTGTGTGTTTTCTTTTTCTTTAAAAGAGCTAAAGTGAGTAGAGAGAAATACTGTTAACCGATGGTATATGGAGGGGATTATAATCATTGTAATGAAACAAGGTATATAATTGTTGAATGTAAAACTGATGATCTGCCCTGTAAATTTTCACTCAATCCACAATAAAAACCTTAAAAAAAAACAAACCCCACAAAACTTCTGTTCTCCCAGCATTTCTGGGCTGGTCAGCATGTCTTTTCAAGTGGGAATGTCCCAATTCAAAAGGTTCTGGGTGGGGCTCAGGATTCCACCTAAGGCCTCATACTCTACAAAAGATTAAAAAGAAGGCTATTTACCTGGACAAATTCTGACTCCCCCTTTTAGCAAATCAAATCTGTAGCACTGTTGATTAATGTGCTGTACTGCAAAGTCAGTTTGAGCCTCAAGGTCCATGAGTCAAGCTCACCAGCTGCTACTCAGAAACTCTATACAGGGTCTCTATGGGTTGGAACCAATTTAGCTGCACTTAACAATAACAACAACAACAATCAGTTATAGGCTGAAAACAGACTTACAAGCTCTTTGTAACTATAATTCCCAATATTCACTTATATTACACATAAATGTCTATTTCACAATAGTAAGCAGAGGAAAACAATATTCCTTGCAGGAGTTTAAAAAAATATATTTTGGGGATTTTAGGCCTGTATCCGTTATAAGGCTCCCAATTTTTCTCTCAATCCATAGCCTGTTTACTGTTTATAAGAGTTACATGTTTATAAGAGCTCTTTTGGATATAATTTTCAGTTAAAATGTTGCTGAGTTCCTTTTGAAAAACTCTTAATTATAAGCTCAGAAACTTAGTGACACATCTAAACAACTCAGTGGGGATGGGACATAAAGTATTTCATTTACTAGTTTCTTCACAGAATCATGGACATGAAAATTGGGAGGCATCTTAAAAGTAATTTAGTACTACCATGCAATATCTGGTAGCATAGTGGTTTCGAATCGGGCTGCGAACCACAAGGTCAGCAGTTCAAAACTACCAGCTGTTCCATGGGAGAAAGATGAGGCTTTCTGCTCCCATAAAGATTTACAGCCTCAGAAACCCTGTACAGGGACGCTATGAGTTGGAACAGACTCCACGGCACATAACAACAACAACATGCAATATAACCTAACAATAGTTCTTTAAAGAAATATAAGTACATAGTATAAGGAAAGACAGTAGGGATGAGTGTCTTTATTATTATGGGTTTGTTGAGGATGGTGAGTGGAGAGGATTGAAATTGTAGCCTCTGGACAGTTGTCTTTAATGCTAAATCCCAGGTATGAAGCAGAGGTTCATGTACTCATGATGAGATAGTTAATGTTATGGTTAGCTTGGTTAGGCTATGATTCTCAATGGTTGTCAGACATTGAGAATCATAATTTAATGTAATCCGCCTCCATTTTGTGATCTAATATGAGCAGCCAACCAGTGGAAAAGTCAATCATTTGAAAATTAGTCTTTTGAAAGCCAATCACTTTCCTTGGCCTGCATCCAATATATATGGATGCTCTGGCAAAGCTCATTATCTCTCATTCCTGCATCTGACTCATTATCATCTGACATGCACATCTTGGTTTATTAACCAGCAGCCTGACATCTGACTTGCCAATTTTTGGTTCATCAGCTCCTGCAACCATGTGAGTCAAGAGAAGTCTGACACTCAACCCATGGATTTGTGACTCGTCAACCTCCACAATTGAATGAGCCATTTCTTTGAAATGATACGCACACACACACATATATGGAGGAACTTCCAAAGGTTTTTTGGGAAAATGGAATGAAAAGATAATGGAATTTTCCATGAACTTTTTGAAGCACTTCATATAGGCCTTACTAGTTTTACTCCTCTAGAGTACCCAGCCTAAGACATTTGATACTGAAAGTGGTTCCAGAAGAACAAAATCTTAATGATGAATTTTCTGAATTGGTTCTCAAGTTTGGCTAGTTAGTCTTAAAGGTGCTGATAACATTGCCTCTAGTCATAAAGAGTGCAGTGCTAATCCATGGCATGTGGTGGCAATAGAAATATGCAAAATGTCACCACTTAATGAAATTTGTGAAAGACAAGTTTCAACAGAATCTGGGTGATTCCATATTTTATACTTTTCTATAATTTTGTCAGAATGAGAAGTATAAGGAAGCTGGTTGGTTGGTGTTATTTTTGCTAGACGAATGGTGAAAGAAAAAACAAATGAGCTCAAAAGCTTCAGAGTTACAGTTTAAGTGCTGCATACACACATGAAAGTTGCCATTTGCGACTTGAAAGAAAGTCTTATTTCTGATAGTAAGAGATGATAGTGCCAAAAACCAAACCCAGAGTCTTATCATAAAAATGGCTGAATTACAATACTAATGATTTCACAGCCTCAAATGGTGTTTGACGTTAAAGTGACGGCAGTGATTGGGAAGAAATGAGATCGTGAAACTTGGGATGGGGATATATGGGCAGGTAATCAGGTCATTGAGCTCCTAGATTCTGTTGAATCGCTCTGGTCAATAGAACTAACCATCTTACTCCCACCTGAAGAGATTGCTCCTCCTCTGTCTGCTAAACCACCTTCCCCAGCTGTGCCTGAAGAGTCTTTGTCTGAGTAATCATGGGGCCTGGGCATTGCCAGGGGCATCACCTATGGCAGATACATTAAAAGACATTTTGGAATGTCCCCAGGACCCACGCCCACCACCCATCTTTGCCTTTAGACCTATAACTAGACTGAAGTCCCATGCCCCAATAGGTAATTTACAAAGTGTGATCCAGGAGGAGGTATGCTTCACTCCTAGAGGACTGCTTGATTTTTCTAATAAATATAAACAGAAACCTGGTGAATATGTGTGGGAATGGCTATTAAGAGTGTAGAATAATGGTGCAAAGAGCATGACATAGGATCAGTTTGACTTTCTTGATATGGGCCCACTAAGCACAGATTCTTCAGTGCTTCAGCTCAATAGGTGAGAAGCAGATCTACTATATTTTTTCCGTGTAATGTGCCCACTTAATGTGCATATGCATATATAACATGTACAGCACACATAAGAAGCTAACACCCAAGAGGGTTGCATGACTTGCAAAAACCCTTATGAGGTGCACATTATTTGTGTTAAAATGCGATAATCGTTTATTTGGCTGACTCACTGAATCATGGATTAACTGATGGCCTACACTAAATCAAGTTGTAATACCAAATCCGCTGTGGTATACCATAGGACAGGGGTGGAAAATGTTCAGCCCACAGGCTGTATAAGGCCCGCAAAATCATTTGGTCTGGCCCTGCTAAGGCAAACGCAGTTCCAACCATCACATTAGGGTTGAGTTAATTCAATGTTTGACCAAATATAGCAGGCTACTTTTTAAGTTGACAATTTTGTATGGCTGATGAATACTGTTATAAATTTTGGCAGAAAAATGTTCCCCATCCCTTCCATGTTGTTGTTGTTAAGTGCTGTCAAGTTGTTTCCAACCCATAGCGACCTTGTATAGGGTTTCCAAGGTGAGCTTGAACCACCGACCTTGTGGTTCAAACCAACTTTGCAGTCTAGCGCATTAGCCCAAGAAGGTAAGCAAAATAGATAGAAAATCTACTAAATCTTTAGTTGACCTGTACAATCAGAAGAATTCTAGATCACATGAATGGCAGTCTAACTTGAATCATCAGAATAGAAAGTCATAGACCCTCAATCAATTCCCAGACTAGAGTCAGTTTACAGACCCCTTGAATGAAGGGGAGGCAGACTCTCCTTGAGGAAGGACCCTACTACACTGCCCAAATTTTTATATGGTTTATCTTTTTCCCAGCCTTTCTCAAAGGGCTCTACAGCCTTTTACATGAGTGACTATTCATTGGGGAAAAGGAAGCAATCAGACTTTAGAGGATTACTGGACATTGGCTCTGAACTGACAAAATTACAGGAAACCCAAAACATCACTGTGGCCCACCAGTCAAAGTGCTGGCATATGGAAATCAGGTTATTAATGAAGTCCTAGATCAGGTACATCTCACAGGGGGTTTAGTGGGTTTCCAAACCCATCCTGTAGTGATTTCTCCAGTTCCAGAATGCATAATTAGAATGGACATACTCAGTTTCTTGAAGAACCCACACAATGGATCCCTGACAAGTGGAGTAAGAGCTATTATGGTGGAAAAGGCCAAATGGAAACCGATAAAACTGACACTATGTAGGAAAATAGTAAACCAAAAGACATTCCAAATTTCTGGATGTATTGTTGCAATTACTGCCAAAATCAAGCACTTGAAAGGTGCAGATGTGATGAATTCTCCTGTTTAGGCTGTACAAAGAAAACAGATAGATTATGGAGAATGACAGTGGATCACTGATAACTTAACCAGGGGGTAACTACAAATACAGCTGTTATTCTAGACACGGTTGCATTACTTGAGTAAATTAATGCATTTCCTGACACCTGATATGCAGCTATTGATCTGGCTAATGCCTTTTTGTCCATTCCTGTTTCGAAGGACCACCAGAAGCAATTTGCCTACAGCTGGCAAGTCTAGCAATATACCTTTATTTTTCTACCTCAGAAGTAAACCAACTCTCTAGCACTATGTAATAATATAGTCTGCAGGGACCTTGATCCCCTTTCCTTTCCACTAGACACTACACTAATCCATTTGCATTGATGGCATTATGCTGATTGGACCTAGTAAGGATGACGTATCAATAATCCTAGACTTATTGGTTAGACATTTGTGTGTTGGATGGTATGATATTAATTCAATAAAAATTCTGGTGCCTTCCTCCTAAGTGAAATGTGTAGGGACCCAGTGGTATGGATATGTTGAAAAATTCCTTGTGAAGTAAAGGATAATTTGTTGCATCTGGTCCCTCCTACAACTAAAAGGGAGGTCCAATGCCTGGTGGGCCTCTTTGTATTTTGGAGGCAAAATATCTCTCATTAGGACATGCTACTCCAGCCTATTTATCAAGTGACTCAAAAAAAACTACTGGTTTTGTGTTTGGCCCAGATTCAGAGGAGACTGCAACAGATTCAGATTGCCGTGCAAGCTACTCTGCCACTTGGGCCATATGATTTGGCTGATCCAACAGTGCAGTGGCAATGGCAGATAAAGATGCTGTTTGGAGTCTTGGGAAGGCCCCATTTTATGAATTACAGTGTAGAACCTTAGGGTTTTGGAGCAAAGTCCTGCCGTCCTCTGCAGATGACTACTCTTCATTTGAGAAACAGCTTTTGGCTTGTTAATGGACCTTAGTAAGACTGAATGCTTGACCATGGGCCACCAAGTGCTGCCCATTATGAACTAGGTGTTATCTGACTCACAAAGTCATAAAGCTGTATGTGCACAGCAACTCTCTATCATTAAATGAAAGTGGTATATATGAGACCAGGCTCGAAATGCACCTGAAGGTATAATTAAGTCACATAAGGAAGTGGCTAAAATACTCATGGTCTCCACTCCTGTGGCATTACATTCCCTCTCCTATGGCTTATGATCAGTTGACTGAGGAACAGAAAACTCGTGCCTGGTTTACAGATGGTTTTGCACAATATTCAGGAAACACTTGAAAGTGTACAGCAATAGCATTATACTTTCTGGGACCTCCTTGGTGAAGGGAAATCCTCTCAGTGGGCAAAACTTCAAGCAGTGCACCTGGTTGTTCATTTTGCTTGGAAGGAGAAATGGCCAGATGTGTAACTGTATACTGATTCATGGGCTGTGGCCCATGGTTTGGCTGTATGGTCAGGGACTTGGAAAGAACATGACTGAAAAATAGGTGGCAAGGAGATGTATGGAAGAGATACTAGGCTAAAGAACAAAAGATATATGTGAATGCTGATTAAAATGTGACCTTGGTAGAGAAGGATTTTAATAATCAAGTGGATAATGTGTTCTGTAAAACCAGACAATGTTTTTCACCTAGCCACTCCTGTCATTGCTAAATGACAAAGTAGTCATGGTGGCAGTATTGGAGGTTATACATGGGCTCAGTAACATAAGCTTCCATTCACCAAGGCCAACTTGGCTACAGTCACTGCTGAGTGCCCCAATCTGCCAGCAGCAGAGGCCAACACTGAGTTCTTAATATGGAGTCATTTCTCAGGGCATCCACCCAGCAACCTGGTGTCAGGTTGATTTCCATCATGCAAAGGACAGCATTTTGTTCTTTCTGCAGTAGACAGGTTTGCCTCTGGATACAGGTTTGCCTTCCTTTCATACAAGACTTCTGCCAAAATACCATCCATAAACTTACAGAATGTCTTATCCACTGTCATGGTGTCCCACACCTCATTCAAGGCACTCACTTTACAGCAAACAGAGTGTGGCAATGGGCCCTTGGTCATGGGATTCACAGGTCTTATTATGTTCCCCATCATCCTGAAGCAGCTGGCTAGATAGAATGATGGAATGACCTTTCAATGGCCAGCTAGGAATCAATAGATTGCAGGATTGGGGCCATGTTCTCTAGCTGGTCATATATGCTCTAAACTAGCATCAAATATATGGTGTATTTCTACAATAACCAGAATCCATGGATGAAGGAACCAGGGAATGGAAATGGGAGTGGCACCACTCATTTTTACCTTTAGTGACCCATTTGCAAAATTTTTGCTTCCTGTACCTACAACCAAGTGCTGTGCAGGTCTAGAATTCTAAGTTCCAATGGGAGGAATTGGAGACACAATACTGATTCCATTGAACTGGATGTTAAGAATGTCACCCAATCACTTTGGTCTCCTCATGCCTCTGGATCAACAGGCCAAGAAGGGAGTTACTGTATTGGCTGCTGTGATTGATCTTGATAACAAAGTGGAAATCTGATTGATATTACATAATGGTACGAAAGAAGAGTTTGTCTGGAATGTAGGTCACCCTTTAGGGCATCTCTTAGAACTACCATGCCTTGTGATTAAAGTCAATGGAAAATTACAGCAATTCAATTGACTACTAATGTTTCAGACCCTTCAGGAATGAAATTTTTGGTTAAGCCACCAGGTAAAGAACCATGATCAACTGACGTGCTTGCTGAGGGGAAAGGAAATATGGAATAGGTGATGGTAGAAGATAGTTCAAAAAAATCAGTTATGACCATGTGACCAGTTGTAGAAATAAAGTGTGTATTTGTTATGTGCATTTCTTCCTTCTTTTATTACACATAAGGAGCTCTGGTAGCGTAGTGGTTACGAATCGGGCTGTGAACCTTAAGGCCAACAGTTCGAAACTACCAGCGGCTCCGCGGGAAAAAGATGAGGCGTTCTGCTCCCGTAAGGATTTACAGCCTCGGAAACCCTGTACAGGGTCGCTATGGGTCGAAACCGACTCGACGGCACTTAACAACAACAATATATATATTGCCCTCCCTTATCCCATTACCTTTGAAATAGAAGATATAAAAGAGACTAGTGTGTATGCAGGCATGTTAATAGTATCATGTTAAGCATAATTATGGCTTTAAAATTGTGCTTATTTCAAGATTATACATGGTTTAAGGAGATGTGTATAGGTGCCAATTTGACAAGGAGTGGATTGTGATAGTTAATGTTATGTGTTAAATTGGCTAAGCTAAGATTCTCAGTTATTTGACAGATACTGGTCTTTGCTCTTCCATAAAGTGATATGAGATGCAATCATCCTCAATTTTTTGATCTGATGTGAGCAGCCAATCATTTGAAAACCAATTAGTTGAAAGCCAGTCAGTTAAAAGCCATTCAGTTTCTTTGGGATGTGGCCTGCATCCAACATATGAGGATAAGTTAAAAAGTTCTGCCACAGAATCACATAAAACTTTATTAAACAAAAACAGCTCATCTCTTTCAACCTTTAATTTAAATTGTCATTCTCTGGCCTCTGATTATTGGGTTGTGAGTCAGCTTCCTGCCTCTGAACTTCTAATTTTGGGTTCATCAGCCACCTACAACAACATGAGTGAAGAGAAGCCTCCAGCCTGGCACCTGACCCATGGATTATATGCTTCCACAACTGTGTGAACCATTTCCTTGCAGTAATTTTTTCTGTATTTATTTATAAGAAGACCTGGTGAAACAGTGGATTAGACGTTGGGCTGCTGACCAAAAGGATGGAGGTTCAAACCCTCAGTCACTCTGTAGGAGAACGATGAGGCTGTCTACTCCCATAAAGATTTAGTTTCTGAACCCTTATGGAGCAATTCCACTTTGTCCTATACAGTTGCTACAAGTCTAAATCAACTTGATTTTAGTGGATTTTTTTTTTTTTTTTGGTTATATGTATTTATATATATGGGACTCCTGGTGTGGCACTGTGGGTAAATGCACTGGACTGTGAGGTCGGTTTTAACTGCGAGATCGGTTGTTCAAGCTCACCAGCTACTCCTTGGAAACCCTATACTGGGTTGCTATGAGTTGGAACCAACTCGACGACACTTAACAACAACAAACATTTATATATATGACAGTGCTTCAAAAAGTTGTAGAAAATGTCATTATATATTAATTCCATTTTCCACAAACTTTTACGTGCGAAAGATGGACAGTGAATAAGGAAGACCTTAGAAGAATTGATGCTTTTGAGTTATGGTGCTGGAGAATATTGAAAGTGCCATGGGCTTCCAAAAGAACCAATAGATCTGTTTTGGAAGAAGTGCAGCCAGAGTGTTCCTTGGAGGCCAAGATGACCAAATTTCGTCTTTCATACTTCAGACATATTGCCAGGAGGGACTGTCACTGGAGAAGGATATCATGTTTGGTAAGGTGGGAGGTCAGAGAAAAAGAGGAAGACCCCCAATGAGATGGATTGGCCAAGTGGCAGCATCGATGAACTCAAGCGTGGCAACAGTAGTGAAGTTGGCCCAGGATCAGGCAGTGTTTCATTATGCTGTGCATAAGGTCGCTATGGGTTGGTACCGACTCGATGACATCTAACAACAACAACAAATATATGCTTCATTGGTTTTGTTTGCTTCTCTAGAGAATGCAGCCTACTATACATAGTGTTACAAGGTACAGCAGGATATGGGACATAGGTTCCCATGTTATTTATCTTGTTAAAACAAAAATTATATTAAGCCAATAATATGACTTGTTGGAAGTTTGTTATATATATGTTTTTTAGATCAGGGCAACTTTTCAACTAAGGAGTCAAAAATGTTCCAAAAATGAGAGACCTTCCAAATATTCTTATACCCTATCTTATTGATTTTGCCATGGAAGAAGGGCTGAAACAAAGCTAACAAAAGTAATTTTCAATCAGGAAGGATTTCATACAGCATTGTCTTGTAGAACAACTAAATTAATTACTGATTTGCCCTAAAACATAGCTATAGTCTGGCCATTGGAGTCTCAGTTTGTCGGAACACATTGAACATAGATAATTCTTCAAAAAGGCCCCATGCCTAAGGCAAAATGGTCTTTCCCAGTAGATCTAGACCATTGTTAGACTCAAGGATGGATTTCAGAAACAATTTTCTTCAAGTCCCAAGGTTCAAAAGGACATCTAAGGGCAATAACCTGGGTAGATTACCCCAACTCCATGGACCCCAAAAATCTGGATTCCAGGTGAATTAAAACTATTTCTCACTCTACATATAGCTCTGAGGAATGAGCTGCCAGTGTTGAAATACTATTAATATTGCACTGCAAATTTCAACATTATAAAAAGTTTGGGACCTTGTTAAATGAGAAAATGAACATCAATATCATCCCAGTAAATTTAAGTTAGTAAATATCTGTTACCCTAGAAACAAGAAGTACAAAGGTATCTAGGTAGCTTGATGACAGTTTCCAGGGTAATTCCTCCCACATACAACATAAGAGCTTTCCTATTATGTTAACTTTTTCTGCATGCCCACTGGACCTCTGCTGAGGTTCCATTATCACCTCCATCTCCCAAGACTCTTCACTGACTTTTTTATTTTTGTAAGTGGCAGTGCTACTCTTCTCAGTACATTTTCCAGAAACCTTTGATGTTTATGAGTGAACTGAAGGGCCCCCAAAGTATTATGTATCCCTAAACCTAAGGGATAAAATTTAGAAAAAGATTAGACACATAAATCAAGAAATGATAGACTCTTCAATTGAAAAAAGTAATTTAAAAAGCCTCAGAGTGGATGAAACTAGCCATCTGTGACTTTCCTCAGAAGCAACTTGTAAATACAATTTGTAGATATACTGCAGATGAGATTAAGATGCTTTCCAATATTTCACCTATGAGCAACCAGTCTTGAATGTAATTCATGTAAGATGAGCTGTTACCTTGGAAACTGTGACATATAATGAGGGTAGGAGGTAGGTAATATTGTAATGACAGCAGATTCTGGTAACTAGTTAGACATGGTGAAAAAAGAACTTTGGCGGGTCAGTGTTTATTCAGAACAGTTCAAGTAACAGGGGCACTGGTCTGCTAGCTATTTGTACTACAAAAATAATGTTGTTCAGTGCTGTAGAGGTGGTTCTGACACACAGAGACCCTGTATAGGGTTTCTGAGGAGCAGCTGATGAGTCTGAACTGCCGACCTTCCAGTTTAAACCAACCTTGTGGTCCTGTGCTTATCCTACAGCCCCGAACCAGCTTTCTAGCTTCCTCAGAACCATGCAACACCATTTGTTCAAATTCTGAATGACCTTCTGTTTGGCTTTTCAGGCACCTTAATAGCTGGTAGGCAGAGCCCAAGATAGTACATAAGAATATTTCTGTCACTATGGAGTCCTGGTGTGGCACTGTGGGCTAATGCGCTGCACTGAAAAGTTGGCTTGAGCCATAAGGTTGGCGGTTCAAGCTCACTAGCTGCTCCTTGGAAACCCTATGCTGGGTCACTATGGGTCAGAAGGAACTCTGGTAGCATAGTGGTCACGAGTCGGGCTGCTAACCTTAAGGTCAGGTAGTTCGAAACTACCAGCGGTTCTGCAGGAGAAATATGAGGCTTTCTGCTCCCGTAAAGATTTACAGCCTCAGAAACCCTGTACAGGGTCGCTATGAGTCGGAACGACTCCACGGCACACCACCACCACCATGGGTCAGAACCAACTCAACAACACTTAACAGCAATAGAAATTATACATCTCAGTGGCAGTCTCCTATAGATCTACTTAGTGTAAGTTAGTTCCTCAGAGTCTAACCACTTCCAATAAACTGACAAACTTTGCTTCTTAGCTTCAGATTCTGAATTATGAGGACGTCACCAAGATTCATCAATTCATTACTTTTGTTTTATCCTGGTTGTCAATGTAGTACATGTCTGTTGTTGTTGTTGTTAAGTGCCGTCGAGTCGGTTCCGACCCATAGCGACCCTGTACAGGGTTTCCGAGGGTGTAAATCTTTACGGGAGTAGAAAGCCTCATCTTTCTCCCGCGGAGCGGCTGGTAGTTTCGAACCGTTGACCTTAAGGTTCGCAGCCCGATTCATAACCACTACGCTACCAGAGCTCCTACTGTAGAAATATTTGAATGAACAGAAATAGAAAAGAAGCTGATGAATGAATCACCTCCAAGACCACTATCTAGAGGCAAAACCCGTAAACATTAAGCCTATTTCCTTTCAGTCTTTTTTTCCAATGCTTTTTTTTTTTTTCTTTACACATTTAAGGTCATGCTGCATGCACAATTTTCTATCCTGCTCTTTTCAGTTAACGTTGCCTTATACACATATTTCCATGTCATTATAAACTTTCAAAGGAACACTGGTAGCATAGTGGGTTACCAGTTGGACTGCTAACAGAAAGATCAGCAGTTAAAATCTACCAGATGCTTTTCAGGAGAAAGATGCAGTTTTCTGTGCCTGTAAAGATTTACAATCTCAGAAACCCTACGTTGTTGTTGTTAAGTACCATGGAGTTGGTTTCGACTCATAGTGACCCTGTACAGGGTTTCCGAGGCTGTTAATCTTTACGGGAGCAGAAAGCCTCATCTTTCTCCCGAGGAACAGCTGGTAGTTTAGAACCGCTGACTTTGTGGTTCACAGGCCGATTCGTAACCACTACGCTACCAGAGCTCCTTCAGAAACCCTATACAGAGTCTCTATTAGTCGGAATAGACTCCACTGCAGATAACTACCACCACCATAAACTTTCAAAGGCACAATTTTGAGGTAAATTATTATTTAGGAATAACGTAAGTATAGACAAATGTATATATCAAAAGAGTACACTTGGATAAATGTTTACAAAGTGAACACACCCATATAACCCGCAGCCAAATGAAGAAACAGAATATTGCCAGTACCTTTGACGTCCCCTGCCAGTCATTAACCAAAAAAAACAAACAAATCCACTGCCATTGAGTCAGTTCCAATTCATCGTGTTGGAATAAATCTATATACGGTTTCTGAGACTGTAAATCTTTATGGGAGTAGACAGAGTCATCTTTTTTTTTTTTTAACGGCTCTGTAATAGGCTATATACAATAAACCAAACCAGTTGCTATGGAGCGATTCATGTCAATTCCATGTGTTTCAGAGTAGAACTGTCCTCCAGGGGGTTTTCAATGGTTGTGATCTTATGGAAGTAGATGAGCTTGTAGCAATCCTATGCACAACAGAATGAAACACTGCCCGGTTGGGTGCCATCCTCACTATTGTTCTTACATTTACAGCTGGCTTGAATTTCAGTCAGTTCCTTGTGGAAGTACTGCTGCAACCATTTAAAAATTATCTTCAGCAATATTTTACTTGCCTGTGATATTATTGATTTTTTTCATGATTTCCACATTTCACTGAGCACTTTCTTTGGAATGGGCACAAATATGGATCTCTTCCAATTAGCTGATCAGGTAGCTGTCTTCCAAATTTCTTGGTGTAGATGAGTGAGGACCTCCAGTGTTGCATCACTTTGTTCACAGATTTCAATTTGTAGTCTGTCAATTCCTGGAGCCTTGTTTTTCACCAATATCTTCAGCGTAGCTTGGACTTCTTTCAATATCACTTTTTTTTTTTTAAGTTTTTATTGTGAATTATGTGTTAGTTTACATGTGTGAACATTATCTTTACATTCATCCTATCGTATTTTGTTTCATTGCAATGATCACAATCCCCTGCACACATCATCAAACACCCAAAGGGTATACCCCACATGCCTGACCCCCCGCCACTAGCACACCCTGAGTCCAGAGTTCCCAGCTGTTCCTCTGTCCATATTATCATCTCTGCCTCCATCCCTACTGTCACTGCCTCCCTGGATAGGGTCTCTCATTTTGCTTTTCTCCCTTGATGGTTCCTGGGATCTCTGCTCCTGGACTGCAAAATCAGTCACTTCTCTCCTTTTGTTATCAAACATTTACATTTACCTTTCCAACACTCACTGTCAGACCTGATAGCAATCATTCCCTATTGAATCACAGGAGTCCTTTCCCCATCAACTTTTATCAACCCCGTCCAGACAAGTTGGAAACAATTCAGTGGAGATTCTACATTTCCCTGTATCCTCTGGAGCTAGGTTCCCTATTGAAAGCTTGCTTGTAAGCCAGTCATTTCTTGCCTTTGTAGTCCCCCCATTTTGGGTAGCCAATGTCTAAGTTCCCCCTCCCTGTCGACCCTGTGTACAGGGGGTGGGAATGATCCTCACTGTAGAGATTTGTCCGCTGCTTTGTCATACTGCATCCACAAGCATAGGTCAAATTCATCCACTTGTAGTGGGTTACATTCTGATTATTAATGGACGTTTGCAGCTGTTTCTTTTCACTTTTAATTGTGCTCCATTAGTAAATGAAGGTCCAGAAAGCTTTACTGCACCCACGTCATCAAGATCAACTCTACTTTGAGGAGGTAGCTCTTTGTCAGTTGTATTTTGAGTCCCTTCCAAGCTGAGGGACTCATCTACTGGCACCATATCTGATAGTGTTCTGCTACTATTCATAAGGTTTTCAGAAGTGGTCTGCTTCTCATTTTTACTCATCTGTAAAAGTCTAGGATCTCCACTGAAAACTGTCCACCTTGGATAACCCTGTTGGTATTTATAACTCTGGTGGCATACTGTACAACATCACAGCAGCACACAAGTCATAACAGTATAGCAAACTGAACAAGAGTGGTGCATGGTAGTCCATTTCAAATTTTAACAGGTAAGACCTGGGGTCTTTGTTACAAACCCAGATACACTGAATCCTACTTCCCTGAAATTTCAATTTAGTAGATATAGGGTGGGGCTCAAGAATAAGATAATTATACTGAGGAGGGGCCCCTAACCATATTTTGAGAAATATTTGCAGTATGCAATGTAACCTGCCTTATCACAGAGACTTATGATCTGCATGACTGTATTTGTCTCCCTGACTTTCCAGGTCACTATATCCATCTATGAACAAATCATTGACTTTGCAGAATTCTATCATGCGATCTCCAGCATCATTTCTATCACCAAGGCCGTATTTTCCTACTACTGATCCTTCCTCTTTGCTCCCAACCTTTGCATTCCAATAACTAGTAATGAACAATACATCTTGATTGCATGTTTGATCAATTTCAGATTGAAGAAGTTGGTAGAATTCTTGTATTTCATCCTCACTGGCTTTAGTGGTTGGCGCATAAATTTGAATAATAGTGATATCAACTGGGCTTCTCAGTAGGCGCATGGATATTATCCTATCACGGACAGCATTGTACCTCATGACTGATC
>NW_006408644.1:7976858-7978878 GCF_000296735.1 Chrysochloris asiatica | reverse complement strand
AAAAACAAACAAAAAACCCCTCAGGCATATATAATAATTTACATCTCCAAAGGGCACATTCTGCAAGTCTGCCTCCTGGCCACCAGCTCTTAGTCCCTCTCTTCTTAGTCCATGAATCTAGAGTTCTCAGCCACTCCCCCTCTCCATGCCCCCATCTCTGCCTCCCTCTCTGGCGCTGCTACTTCTCTGGATAAGGTCCTGCGTTCTGCTTGTGCGCTTCTCTCTTGATGGTCCCACGGTCCTCTGTTTCTAGACTGTAAGATTAACCACTCCCCTGTTTTTGTTACAAAACTTCTACCTTTACAATTGTGACAGTTGCAATTAGTCATGATAACAATCATTTACTATTGAATCTTACAAATCTTAGCCCCCATCTCTTTTCACCAGACCCATCTAGACAAGATGACAGCTATTCAGTAGTGACTCTTTCTTTCCCCCCATACTCTTAAACTAAACTCCCTCTTGAAACCTTGTAAGCCAGCCACTTTGTGCCTTTATTGCCCCCTCATTGTAGGTATCCAATGTCTAAGTTGCCCATCCCTATCTACCCTGTGTACAGAGGGGATAGCATCGATACTTGATGTGAAGATTCTTTCCCTCTCTGTTGGTATTTAGAGTAATTACCGCTCTGAGTATAGGTCAGGTTCATCAAATTGCAGCAATTTACCCTTGTTTCTTTATAAAAAAAAAAAACAAAAAAATTTTTTTTTTTCCAATCTTCCTCTAGTCGAGTTCTGATTATCGAGCCATAGAGGCTAGGTCAAAAGGGTACTGTATGCAAGTTTTGGTGTTCTTGTGCATCTCCCCTTACTTTACTGGATGCTTCACTCTGAGCTCTAGCCCTCTGTGGCTAAGTCCTTGTCCATGGGTTCAAGTGTCCTCAGGTCTCACCACACTTTGGACCACCAGCCCTTCTTCTCTCTCTCATCTTCAGGTCAACAGGATTCAATGGACTGGGGTTGAAATCAGCCCATTTCTTGATTGATGCCTTTCTGCCTCTTCCATTCACCAGTAGACCAATGTGGTCACCAGCAAGCTTACGTGCTTGTGTATTCTCTTTGAGTTTCAGTCTTAAAGGGGAGTTTGCCCTGAAGGTACTTGATTGCTAGCCTTGATGTCTTCCTGGCGAACAGCTTGCTTATTCTTGTAGTAGTCAGTCATGCTGACATTTTTGTTTTGTTTTTTTCCTGATGATCTTTCTTTGAAGATGTATTTTCTGTCACTGTAGCTGTTCCAGTCTGCTTGTCCTTTCTAGTGGGAATGTCCCATCTTATAATGTTCTGGATGGGACTCAGGATTCCACCTAAGGTCCTATACTCTGTAAAGGGTTTGCATAAGGCCTAGTTCACTGGGAAAGTTGTAGAACCCCTTTTAGGTATTCCAATCAGTTGTAGGCTGAAGACGGGCTTATAAGTTTTCTCTAAACATGTTTCCCAACGTTCCTTTCTATCCCACTCAAGTGTCTATTTTACAATAGTAGGCAAAGGAAACTAATATTCATAATTAGTCAAGGATTTTAGTATTATTTACCCTCTTCAAGCTATACCTAGATGCCTGTATCCCAGAGCCCTGTTGTTCCAAGGTTGAGCATGCATCATTGTTTACCTCTGTCCCACTAGGCCATGCAAACCTGTCTCAGTGTTCCCCTATCTATCTTGTTCTTCTGCCTCATCCCATCTTCTTGTATTGCCCTCCCCAACACCCAAAATAAACCCCCCACCCAAACCCCATTGTGGTTACCTTATTCTACTCTCCATTTAAGACAGTCTATTTTATTATTTTATCCTTTAATCTACCTGACTATCCCACCACCTGGATCTCTGTTCCTCTGTGTTTATCTTCTTTCACATTGTGTTTTTTGTATCATAGACTGACCTCCCAGATCCTCTGTTCTTATCATTTTATTCTGTTCTTGAGTTCAGGGTGATGCTGCCATGTACGTCATTCTGTAGTTGTTGTGTGTTCTTGTTGGTTCTCAGTCCACAGAACTTCCTTTAGGATGTTTTTCATAGCAGGGTTG
>NW_006408644.1:7944785-7970099 GCF_000296735.1 Chrysochloris asiatica | reverse complement strand
CAGCCAGGTGGCATCATTGATGGGCTCAAGTGTGGCAGCGGTAGTGAGGTTGGCCCAGGATCGGACATTGTTTCGTTCTGCTGTGCATGGGGTCGCTATGAGTTGGTTCCGAATCGATGGCACCTGACAACAATAACAACATTTTATCTTGTAATCTACCCGACCTTCTCACTATCTGGATCTCTGTTCCTACATGTTTACCTTCTTTTACATTGATCTTGTTTTAATCATAGATTAATCTCCCAGATTCTCTGAGTTTGTTCTTATACCAACCACTAAAATCAGTGAATATGAAATGGAAGAATTCTACCAAGGTCTTCAGTCTGAAATTGAGCAAACATGCAATCAAGATGTGTTCATAATTACTGGTGATTAAAAGCAAAGAGGAAGGATCAGTAGTTGGAAAATATGGCCTTGGTGATAGAAATGATGCTGGAGATCCCATGATAGAATTTTGCAAGACCAATGACTTCTTTATTGCAAATACCTTTTTTAAACAACATGTATGTATGCTGAGCAAATAATCCAAGAAGTTATATGAAGAAAACGTGGCACCAAGATTAGAGGAAGACTAATTAACAACTTGTGATATGCAGATGACATACCTTACTTGCTAAAAGCGAAGAGCATTTAAAATACTTCCTGATAAAAATCCAAGACCACACCCTTTGGTATGGGTTGTAATTCAATGTAAAGAAAACAAAGATGCTCACCATTGAACCAATAAACAACATCCAAATAAATGGAGAAAGATTGAAGTTGTCAAAGACTTCATTTTGCTCTAATCAACCATCAACACTCATGGAAGCAGCAGTCAAGAAATTTAATGACTTATTGTATTAGGCAAATCTGCTGCACAAGACCTTTTTAAAGTGTTGAAGAGCAAAGATGTCAGTTTGAGCACTAAGTTTTGCCTGACTCAAGCCATGGTATTTTCAATACCCTTTTATGCATGTGAAAATTGGATAAATAATGAAGACCATAGAAGACCATGGTGTTGGAAGAGACTATTGAAAGTACCATGGACTGCCAAAAGAACAAACAGATCTGTGTTGGAAGAAGTACAGTCAGAGTGCTCCTTGGAAGCCAGGATAGCCAAACTTTATCTCTCATATTTTGGACATATTACCAGGAGGGACCAGTCCCTGGAAAAAGATATCATGTTTGATAAAGTGCAGAGTTGGAGAAAAAGAAGACCCCAATGAGATGGATTGGCACAGTGGTAGCAGCAATAGGCTCAAATGCAGCAATGATAGTGAGGACCAGGCAGTTATGTTCTGTTGTGCATAGGGTCGATAATGAGTTGGCACTGACTTGATGGAACCTAACAACAACAATAACTGCTTCTCAGGATAAAGATGTGGCATTCTGCCTCCATAAAGATTTACAGCCTTGGAAATACAATGGGGAAGTTCTACTCTGTTCCTATAGGATTATTTTGAGTTGAAACTGACTTCATGGCAATGGGTGGTGTGGCACAAGTAGTTTTAGATTGGCTACTAACCTAAATATTGACAGTTTGAATCCACATAGCACTGCTGTGGGAGAAAAGCCTAGAGATCTACTTCTGGAAAGAATATAGCTAAGAAAACCCTATGTATCAGTTCTATGAGGTAATACAGGGGTCACATCTGAATGGACTCTATGGCAATGGATTGGGGGTTTGTTTGCTTGTTTTTTGGTTGTTATAGAAGCTAGTTCAAATTCCTCATCCCACCACTTCAGACCCTTCATTATTTTACAAAATTATATAATGAAGGAGATCTCCATTGATTTTTTCAGTAGTTACCCTTTTATCTCCCCAGGCCTGCCTCCTCAGGGAGGCACACATATTGCTCAATCCTGTTTTCATGCTGCGGCTCCCACTCCACTCAGTTTATTCAGATCCTATGCGTTCAACTCAATTCTCTTGTTCTCTTTCTTCCTAGGCTACCAAGATGATCAATGTTTTCCAAGAATTACCAAAGCATGTATTGTGGATTCTTCCATTGTGTGTCTTTTCTTCCAATCAGGATGTACGATTCTCAAGGATTTCTGTCTATCCTTTATAGTCTCTAGCACAGTCCTAGGTATGAGGAAAGTACCTCTTATGAACATGTTTTATGGCACCAAACCATTCCTAAGTGCCAAATGATTTTAATACATGCAATTTCTTTCTGAGGGCTAATGCTATAGCTTTCAAAATCTTTCCCTTGGACCAAAATAAGAATGTTTGACAAATTTCTAGAGACTTCATTTTGCTGTGATTTGGTTTGCTGATAACAGAGCTAAAGCAAAGGTTAGATTGGATTCAGCTCTTATTTAATTTAACAATATTGCTTATCACCTATGACATGTTCATTTATTGATTTTCTGGTTGAAGAATCTAATCTTTTCTATAATATAAGATATTTTCCCCTCTTACAAATGTAATGATTTCTCTTTTATAGAAGAACATGTTATATTAGATTAAATACACATAAAGGGGTTAATGGCTAAATAATTACATTATAGCTTCCTTAATCTCTTTCCTCTCTTTACCCTCAAGGCTCACTCCTCAAATGACAGACCTACTTTAAATGAGTTTGCTTTGATGCTTGGGAACAGGGAGGGAGGAGATGCCTTTTTCTTTCAGATGACAAGGTGGGATTCAATTCAATTTAGCAAATATTTATTGAGTTTCTACTGGGTTCCTATTGAATACTGATGGTATTTATTGATCTCCTATGGGGATCCTGTTGGGTACTGATGGTGATAGTAATAGTAGTAGTGGTGGTGGTTTTGTGCTGCTGAATCTGTTCCTACTCATGGCAGTGTAGTGGGTTATGAGTTGGGCTGCTAATTGTGAGGTCGGCAGTTCAAACCCATCAGCTGCTCCTTGGAAACCCTGTACAGGGTCGCTATGAGTTGGAACCGACTTGCTGATATTTACCAGTAACAACACCATGTGTAAATATTGGGAGCCCTGGTGAGGCAGTGGTTAAAGCACTCACCTGCTAATTAAAAGATCAGCAGTTTGAACTAACCAGCTGTTCCATGGGAGAAAGATGTGGTAGTCTGCTTCTGTAAAGATTCACAGCCTTGGAAACTCTATGGGCAGTTCTACTCTGTCCGATAGGGATGCTATAAGTTGGAATAGACTCAGCAGCAATGGGCTTATATATGTATAAGAGCCCTTACAGCACAATGGTTAAGTACTGGGCTGCTAACCAAAAGACCTGTGATTCAAATGCACCAGTGGCACTTTGGGAGAAAAGACCTGGTGATATGTTCCCATAAAGATAAAACAAAACAAAACAAAAAACCATTTTCACTGAGTCAATTCTGACTCATAGTGACCTTATAGAACAGAATAGAACTGCTCCATAGGGTTTCCAAGGTTATAAATCTTTATGGAAGCTGACCGATGTGTTTGAACTGCCGAGTTTTTTGTTAGAAGCTGAGCACTTAACCACTGTGCTATTAGGGCTCTTTTCATAAAGATTACAACCTAATAAACCCTATGGGGAAGTTCTACTCTGTGCTATAGGGTCACTATCAATTGGAATCTACTTGATGGCACACAACAACATGTGTATCTGTCTGTCATACTGTGGTGGTTTGTGTGTTGCTGTGATTCTGAAAGCTATGCCACCAGTATTTCATGTACCAGCAGGGTCACCATGATAAATAGCTTTCAATGACGCTTCAAGACTGAGACAGACTAGAAAGAAAGATCTGGCAATCTACTTCCAGAAATCAGTCAATGAAAACCCTATGGATCACAGCAGAACACTGTCTGACTGGCTTGCAGGAGGGATTCATTGCTAGTGGAAGATTTCATGTTTGGTGAAGTAGAGTGCCAGCAAGGGCAAGGGAGACCCTTGGTGAGATGGATTGACACAATAACCACAATGATGGAGGCAAATATGCCCGTGATCATGAGTATGACACAGGACTGGGAAATGATTCATTCTGTTGTACATAAGGCCATAAGTCAAAGTTCACCTGACCCAGCTGTTTACAGGTATGCATATGCTCATGGTATATAAATGATTTTAAAATGACAATAAGTTAAAAATGACATATTGTACTAGGCAAATCTACTTCAAAAGACCTTTCTAAAGTGTTAAAGAGTGAAGATGTTGGTTTGAGGACTAAGATGTTCCTGATCCAAATCTTGGTATTTCAATCATCTTATATTCATGTGAAAGTTGGACACTGAGTAAGGAAGATCTTAGAAGAATTGGTGCATTTGAATTAAGGTGTTGGGGAAGAATATTGAAAGTACCATGGACTGCCAGGAGAACAAACAAATCTGTCTTGGAAGAAGTACAGCCAGCATGTTCCTTAGAAGTGAGGATAGGGAGAATTTGTCTCGCATACTTTGGACGTATTATCAGGAGGAACCAAATCCCTGGAGAAGCACATCATGCTTGGTAAAGGGGTAGCAGTGGTGGTGATGTGCCATGGAGTCGATTCAGACTTATAGCTACCCTGTATAGGGTTTCCAAGGCTATAAATCTTTACAGGAGCAGAAAGCCTCATTTTTCTCCTGCAGAGTAGCTGGTAGATTCAAACTGCTAACCTTGTGGTTAGCAGCCCAACTTGTAACCCATTACACTACCAGAGTTCCATTGGCAAGGTGGAAGGTCAACGGAAAAGAGGAAGACCCTTGACAAGACAGACTGACAGCAACAATGGGCTCAAATGTAATAACAATTGTGAGGATGGCACAGGACCAGACAGTGTTTCGTTCTATTGTGCATAGAGTCTCCATGAGTAGGAACTGACTCCATGCACCTAACAACAACAATATCTAGCATTATTGAGTGTATACTTACTCTGTTCCAAGTACTTTGCATGTATCAACTCATTTGTACTTCATCATAACCCTATAAAGTAGGATCAATTATTATGGCTTTTTTTTTTTTACCTGATGTGGAAACTGAAGCACTGGCAAATTAAGTAATTTGCTAAATTTACACAGCTCATAAGATTTGGGCTTTGAATGTTGGTCTGCTGGTTATTTGAGGTATTTGAGGTCACTTTTAATTTACTGCTATACTCACTAGGGCTAATGCATATCCTTGTACATAAAGAAAAAAAAAAAGAATCACTGAATATATGAAAGGGCTTCAAAAATTAAATTAAAAGATAACATGACTTTCCCACAGACTTTTTGAAGCCACCTTGTAACGTGCTTCCTATTTAAGCCCACTTCTGGTGTGGCACTGTAGAATAAGCACCCGATTGCAATGTCGGTATGAACTGCAAGGTTGACTGTTCAAATCCAACAAGTGCTCCTCACCAACAGGTGTGGGGAACGTCTGGCCTGTGGCCTATGTTGTTGTTGTTGTTGTTGTTGTTGAGTACAGTGGAGTTGGTTCCGACTCATAGTGACCCTGCACAAGGTTTCTGAGGCTGCAAATCTTTATGGGAGCAGAAAGCCTCATCTTTCTCCTGCAGAACAGCTGGTCGTTTCAAACTGCCGACCTTGTTAGCAGCCTGATTCGTAACCACTATGCTACCTAGATGGTGGAAATGTTGAGCACTTGGCTGCTAACAAAAAAGTTGGAGCATCAAGTCAACCCAGAAAGTCCTGGAGATCTATTTCCAAAAATTCAGCCATTGAAAAGCCTATGGGGTACAGTAATGCTCTGACACACATAGGAGTGCTATGAGTTGGCAGCTAGTACTGGATATTTTGATTCATATTTGATAATGCTGAGTGAAAGCATGCGTGTATCCATTTCACCTATATGAACATGAGTATTGCCATTTTGAAAAATTAACTATACTGCTTTGTTATTGTTAAGTGCCCTGGAGTTGGTTCCGACTCAGTGACCCTGTATAGGGTTTCTGAGGAGCAGCTGGGGAGTTTGAACTGTTTTCCTTGTGGTTCAAACCGACCTTGCAGTCCAGTGCTTATTCTACAGTGTTTCGCCTTTAGTATTAGCTTTAGCTAATAGCAGTATAGTTAAGTACTCTCTGAAGCATCTTATCCTTCCTCCCCACACTATTCCTGTCCTCACATCTTAGATATATGCTTTAGCCATTGTTAGAAAGTTAATGGTTACCTAGTTCTGCTTGAAGCCTGGCCGTATTTGTTTAACTTCTGATAAGAAGTAGCCATCTAGACAAATAGGCACTGGGAGGGTTAATCATGTGTACTACCTTTTGTTATGTTTGTCAGGATACTGTGACCATATTATGGATTAGTATAAATGTTATAATAATAAGATTATAGCCCACCTGCATTTTGTACTAATGAACATTGTTAAAATGAGTATAACTATTGCTTGTAAGAAATAGTCATTGGGGACTATTATGCTACCTTGAAGAATAATAAGGAAGCTGTAAGTCACTATATAACATGGATGAACCTTGAGGACATTATGCTGATGGAAATTAGTCAATCACAAAAGGACAAATATTCCATACGACCATTATTGTAAAAGCTTAAGATAACATACCCATACTAAAAGGGGAAAAAAAAATCTTTGTTGGATACTGATGAGGGTGGGGCTTGGGGGAGGTGGAGGGAGGTGATGGCAAAGCACAGGGTAGTGGGCAGACATCATAGTTTGGGTGTTGGGCAGGGTAATACACAAGAAGGAGGAGGGGGTGGAAGAACAAGGTAGATAGGGGAACACAGAGATAGGTTTGCATGGGCTAAATGGTACAGAGGTAATTAGTGATGCATGCTCAACCTTGGAACAACAGGGCTCTGTGACACAGGGATAGAGGCATAGTCTAAAGAGGGGAAATAATACCAAGATGCCTGACTGTCTTATGAACATTGGTTTCCCTTGCCTACTATTGTAAAATAGACACTTGAGCGGGATAGAAAGGAATGTTGGGAAACATAATTATAGCAAGTTTGTAAGTCCGTCTTCAGCCTATAACTGGTTGGGATAGAATGCCATCACTTGATACTTATTTCCCTAGCTTCTGCTCATTCTCTAAGATTCTGTTCAAGCATCGGATCATCTAGAAAACCTTATCTGATTTCTCAGACTGATTAGAGATTCTCATTGCCTGTACAACTTATCTCTCAATGCGTATCTCCTGTTGTAGCACTTGTACTATATGAGGTGGCTTCAAAAAGTTTGTAGAAATTCCATTATCTTTAAGTTCCATTTTTCCATGAACTTTTTGAAGCCCTCTAGTATTGTCATCATTCATCTGTCAGTTTGTTGTACTGTGGTGACTTACATGTTCCTGTTATGCTGGAAGCTATGCCACCAGTATTTTAAATACCAGCAGGGTCACCCATGGTGCATAGGTTTCAACAGAGCCTCCAGACGAAGACAGACTAGGAAGAAGGAGTTTAGCCTTCTTCTGAATATTTAGCCACTGAAAACCCAATGAATAGCAGCAGAACATTGTCAGATACAGTGGCAAAAGATAAAAACTTTATGAATAACGCTGGTAGCGTAGTGGTTACGAATCGGGCTGCGAGCCTTAAGGTCAGCGGTTCGAAACTACCAGCCGCTCCGCGGGAGAAAGATGAGGCTTTCTACTCCCGTAAAGATTTACACCCTCGGAAACCCTGTACAGGGTCGCTATGGGTCGGAACCGACTCGATGGCACACAACAACAACAACACAAGACAGACTAGGAAGAAGGAGAGGCAGACTACTTCTTAATATTTAGCCAACAAGAACTTAATGAATAACAGTGGAACATTGCCAGAATAGTGCCAGAAGATGAGCCCCTCATATTGGAAGTTATTAAAAATATGACTGAGGAAGAACTACCTCCTTAAAGTAGAGTTGAGCATGATGATGTGAATGGAGTAAAGCTTTTGGGACCTGCATTTGCTAATGGAGCACAACTCAAAATAAGGAGAAACAGAATGTGGAATGAATTAAGTATGAATCTAGGATAATTGGAAGGTGTCAAAAATGAAATAGGATCAATGTCCTAGGCATTAGTAAGCTGAAATGGACTGGTATTGGCCATTTTGAATCTGACAATCATATGGTTTACTATGCCTCAGTCTGATTAGGGATTCTTCTTTTCTGTACAACTTAAATGACAAATTCAAAAGGAATTCACTACAGTCATCGTCAAAAAGAACACTTCAAGATCTGTCTTGAAGTGCAATGCTGTCTGTGATAGGATAGTACCTATATGTCTACAAGGCATTAATACCACTATTATTCAATTTTATGCACTAGCCACTAAAACCAGTGATGATGAAATTGAAGAATTCTACCAACTTCTTTAGTCTGAAATGTATCAAACATGCTATCAAGATGTATTGATAATTACTGGTGATTGGAATGCAAAGGTTTGAGACAAAAAGGGAGTATCAATAATTGGAAAATATGGTGGTAGAAATGAGGCTGCAAATTGTATGACAGAAATTTGCAATACCAGTGACTTATTCATTGCAAATGCCTTTGTAAAACAACATAAAAGGCCATTTTACACATGGGCCTAACCAGATGGATTACACAGGAATCAAATTGACATCTGTGGGAAGAGACTTGGAAAATTTCCATATCATCAGCCAAAACAAGGTCAGAGGCAGACTGTGGAACAGACAGACCATCAATTGCTCATAAGCAAATTCAGGCTGAAGCTGAAGAAAATTTAAATAAGTCCATGAGGGCCAAAATATGACCATGAACATATCCTACCTGAGTTTAGAGACCATGTCAAAAACAGATTTGAAGCATTAAACACTAATGATCGAAAACCAGAAGAGTTGTGGGATGATGTCAAGAGCAGCATATGAAAGAAAGCAAAAGGTTATTAAAAAGACAGGAAAGAAAGAAAAGACCAAAATGGATGTCAGAAGAAACTCTGAAACTTGCTCTCCAATGTAGAGATGCTAACGCTAATGAAAGAAATGAGGAGGTAAAAGAGCTGAAGAGAAATTTTGAAAGGGCAGCTCGAGAAGAAAAAGTTAAGTATTATAATGAAATGTGTGAAGACCTGGAGTTACAAAACCAAAAAGGAAGAATTTGCTCAGAATTTCCCAAGCTGAAAGAACTGAAGAAAAAATGCAGGCTGAGACTTACAATATTGAAGGATTTAATGGGCAAAATATTGAATAATCCAGAAAGCATCAAAAGAAGATGGAAGGTATACACAAAGTCACTGTACCAGAAAAGAAATGGTTGTTGCTCAATCATTTCATGAGGTAGCATATGACCAAAAGTCGATGATACTGAAGGGAAAAGTGCAAGCTGCACTGAAAACACTGGCGAAAAACAAGGCTCCAGAAATTGAAGAAGTGCAAATTGAAATCTTTCAACAAACTGATGCAATACTGGAGGCACTCACTTACCTATGCCAAGAAATTTTAAAGATAGTTACTTGGCCAACCTATTAGAAGAGATCCATATTTGTGCCCATACCAAAGAGAGGTGACCCAAAGGAATGCAAGAATTCTTGAATAATATCATTAATATCACATGTAAGTAAAATTTTGCTGTTGGTAAAGTGGAGGGAGGAAGACCCACAATGAGATGGATTGGCACAGTGGCAGCAGCAATGGACTCAAGCTTAACAATGATTTTGAGGGTGGCACAGGACTGGGTAGTGTTTCGTTCTGTTGTGCATAAGGTTGCTATGAGTCGGAACCGATTTGATGGCACCTAGTGTGGTGCTTTGGGCTAATGTGTCAGACTGCAAAGTTTGCACTGCAATGTCGGTGGTTCAAGCTCACCAGCTGCTCCTTGGAAACCCTATACAGAGTCACTGTGGGTCCGAATTGACTCGATGGCACTTAACAACAAAAACAAACAACAATAACACCAGTATCATAGTGTATTGCTATTTTTTGGTGCATTTCCTACACTGGATCGTGGAGGCAGTGTCAGGGTATTGATGTTGTGTCCTACCTAGCACTTGAGTCCTTGTGTGCCACTGTGGGTTAATGTGACAGACTGCAAAGCCATTTGAACTGCAAGATCGGTGGTTCAAGCTCACCAGCCATTCCTTGGAAACTCTATACAGGGTCGCTATGGGTCAGAACCGACTCAATGGCACATAACAACAACAACCTGGCATTTAATATAGATTCATGCACATAATGGGTATTCATCAGATGCTTGTTGTTGTTTTTGTTAAGTGTCATCGTGTTGGTTCCAACCTATAGAGACCCTGTATAGGGTTTCCCAAGGAGTGGCTGGTGAGCTTGAATCCCCAACCTTGCAGTTCAAACTGACTTTACAGTCCAGCTCATTAACCCACAGCGCCACATCAGATGTTTAGTGAATGAATATCCCTGGGTGTTAAGTATGGTTAATGCAAAAGTTTGGTAGTTCAAACCCACCCAAAGGCATTTTGGAAGAAAGGCCTAGAAGTGACTTCCAAAAGATCACAGCCATCGAAAATCCTGACCTTGTGGATCAGAGTTCTACTCTGGCACACATGGGGTCGCATGAGTCAGGGTCAACTCAGGGGCAACTAGTGGTTGCTGTAGCAACGTTTGCCCAAGTTTCTACCCCATCCTGCATTTGTTGGATAAGTTTCTACCTTCCGTATTTATCTAAATGAATTCCTCTTCCTTGCAAAATTTGTGCTGGACTTAAAATCTAATTTACTAGATGCTCAAATAGAAGCCAGATGCCCATTGTGAAAATAATAACAATGTTGTTGTTGTTAGTGTTGTTAGACTCTTAACAACCCTGTATAGGGATTCTGAGGCTTTAAACTTTTTGGTAGGAGCAGAAAGCATCATCTTTCTCCTGCAGAGTGGCTGGTGGACTCAAACAGCTGACCTTGTGGTTCACAGTCCAGTGGTTATCATATGGAGCCACAATGCCCCCAACAAGAATAATATACTGAGCCCTAGTGGTGCAGTGGTTTAAGCAGTGGGCTGTTAACTGCAAGGTCAGTGGTTCAAACCTATCTACCAGCTGCTTCATGGGAGAAAGATGAGACTGTCTGCTCCTGTAAAGACTTACAGTCTCAGAAACCCTAGGGAACAGTTCTCCTGTGTCCTATAATGTCACTGTTATGGTTTGGAATCAACTTAATGACAACTTAAAGACATTTAGATAGTCTTGGGCTATTCTCAAGGAGCCCTGGTGGTGCAGCACTTAAGTGCTTGATTGCTAGCTGGAAATGGGTGGTTGGAACCCACCAGCTGGTCAACGCTAGAAAGATTACATAAAGGTTGCTTATATAAAGAATTCTTATATAAAGATTGGTTGGTGATTGTGTGCCATTGAGTTTGTTGTGACTCATAGAAATCCTGTGTAGGGTTTCCAAGGCTATAAATCTTTACAGGAGCAGAAAGTCTCATCTTTCTCTTGCAGAGCAGCTGGTGGATTTGAACTACTGACCTTGCATACATTTGAATAATAATGGTTTTAGTTAGTCTTCCTTTAGACATATGGATATTATCCTATCATCAACAGCTTTGTACTTCAAGATAGATCTTTCATTGTTCTTTTTGACAACAAATGCTATGCCATTCCTCTTCAATTTGATGTTTCTGGCATAGTAAACTGTATGATTATTGGATTCAAAACGGCCAATACTAGTCCAATTCAGTTCACTAATGCCTAGGATATTATTCTTTATGTGTTCCATTTCATTTTGACAACATCCAATTTTCCTAGATTTGTACTTCATACATTCCACGTTCTAATTATTAATGGATGTTTGCAGCTGCATCTTTTCATTTTGAGTTTTGCCTCATCAGCAAAAAAAGGTCCTGACTGTTTTATTTCATTCACGTCCATAATATCAACTCTACTTTGAGGAGGCAATTCTTCACAGTTGTATTTTTAGTGCCTTCTAACCTGAGGGGCTCATTTTCTGGCACTATATCTGACAATATTCTGCTGCTGTTCATAAGGTTTTCAGTCAGGAACCATTCAGAAGTGATCCACTTCTCCTTCTTATTCTTAGTTTGGCAGCCCCACTGAAACCTGGGTGACACTGCAGTTATGTAAAATACTGGTGACCTAGCCTCCTGCATCACAGCAGCACAGAACCCAGCATAGTATGACAGACGGACAGAAGGCATTGGGTTTATATTCTTATGATTGAGTAAATAAATATTCCAGGATCCCTGGTGACATAGTGGACTGCTAACCACAATGTCAGTTATTTAAACCCACCAGCCATTCTCAAGGAGAAAGAAGAGGTTTTTCGCTCTCGTAAAAATTGACAGTCTTGGAAATCCTAAAGGGTCTTTCTACTCTGTCCTGTAGGGTCTCTGTGAGTTGTAATTAACAGGATTGCAGTGGGCTTGGTTTTTACTATATTTATGTAGGTATTCACTGCTGTATATAGTAGATGTATTGAGACTTTTTCCTTTACTGTACAAATATTTTCTTTCAATTTTTATGATGGAAAATTCCAAGCATTTAAAAGTAGAGAAGATGGTATAATGAACTCTACATATCCATTACCTAGATTCAACAACTATCAACACATGGCCACTTATGTATTACCTATTGTTGTTGTTGTTGTTGTTACTTCAAACCCACCAGCTGCTCCTCGGAAACCCCATACAAGATTACTATGAGTCATTTGGTGGCACTTAATAGCAACATAACATAGTCACACCTGCTTTCCTTTGGATTATTTTGAGTCAAATTCAAGACATTATATCATATAATGTGTGAGTTCCAAAAGATAGTACTTGTTATATATACCAAAAAAATTATCCCATAATATCATCAAATATTCAGTAAATGTTCACCTTTGATTCTGAGCTATCTCATGCATGTTTTGATTTATGTAATTGATTTGTTCTAATCTGGATTCAAACAAGGTTCACATATTACATTTGATTTATATGAGGGGGCTTCAGAATGTTCATGTAAAAATGGAATTAAAAGATAATGGAATTTTCCCATGAACATTTCCTGTCATATGAACATATCCTGTCATATGTCTCTTCAGTTTTTTTCAATTGATAAGTACTCAACCATTTTAAGGAGCTCTGGTAGTGTAGTGGTTACGAATCAGGCTGCAAACTGCAAGGTCAGCAGTTCGAAACTACCAGCTGGAAAAGGATGAGGCTTTCTGCTCCCGTAAAGATTTACAGACTCAGAAACCCTGTACAGGGTCGCTATGAGTTGGAACCGACTCCACAGCACATAACCACCACCTCCATTTTAATTATTTTGCACCTGTATTTTATTTTTTGAATGAACTGCTTATTATTCTGTGGAGAATCTCACATTCTAGATTTCACTGATTGCATCCCCATGATGTCATTTAGTGTTATCAATAATCAAGAAACTATTTCCTTGTGGAACTTACATTTTAATGGGAAGAGATGCTTTTAAAAAAAATAAACATAGTAAGTAAAGTATATGCTATGTTAGATGATGATAAGTGTCATAGAAAAAATGCAACAAGATAGGGAGGATAAGAGATTCTGAGATTTGGGAGAAATGAGTTGTAATTTTAAACAAGTAGTCAAGATTGATATATGACATTTGCCAATGTGTTATTCTTATTCTTCCTTTCTTGCTGTATTTTTTTCTATGGCACCTTCTAACATAGCAAATAATTTACTTTTTCTGTTTCTTTCTTTTTTTTTTTAAGTCCATCTCTTCCCATTAAAATATAAGTTATACAAGGAAGTAATTTCTTGATTATTGACAATATTAAATGACATCATTGCTTATTGATAACACCAAATGAATGTGAGCTTCTTCATAGAAGAACAAACCAGTTTGTTCAAAAAATGAAGTGCATGGGACAATCCCCGACAACAGGGAATTATTTTGCCCAAGATGTCAATAATACCAAGGCAAAGGCTTTAAGATGAGAGTATGGCTGGGTTTTTTGTTTGTTTGTTTGTTTTGTTTTGTTTTTGAGACATTGCAAGTAAGCCCAAGTGAACAAGATGAAGAGTAGTATGAGATAAGGTTAATGAGGGCCAGATCATGCAGTGCCTTGGGGGATCACTCTAGGGACTTTGGTTTTTATTCTGAGTGAAATGAGAAACCATTGGAGTTTTTGATCAGGGAAACGTCATAAAGTTGTTATTGTTAAGTGCCGTCGACTAGGTTTCAACTCATAGCAACCCTGTATAGGGTTCCCAAGGCTGTAAATCTTTGCAGGAACAGAAAGTCTCATCCTTCTGTGGATAGACTAGTGGGCTCAAACCTTGTGGTTGGTAGCCCAGTACTTATCCTACAGAGCCACAGTGCGCTGATTCAAACCTAAAAATTTACTTCCTGAAAGCTTTCAAGTCAATCCCTTTAACTATGATTATGTTGTGATTTCATCTTTTGACTGATGCTCTGCAAGTTGTAATTGATGACTGTTTTAGATTTTAAATCCCTTGGAATTCAGCTTTAGGATTAGTCAAAATAATCTGTTTAATGTCATGATAAGATTCAGGCTTTAAAAGGATCACTCTGGCTATTGTGTCAAGAATGGATTATTGTAGTGACGCCAGAGATGGAGACAGAGATGATGACATGTAGAGATGGAGCAGCCGGAGACTTTAGATCCAGAGAGGGAGAGGGGCTGTGTGCTGATGACTGGGGTGCAGGCTTGTAGCGTACCCTTTGGTTGCATGGAGGGGATTGTAACCATGGCAATGAAACGATATACGACAGAATGAATGTAAAACTAATGTTCTCCCATGTAAACTATCACATAATCTGCAATAAAACTTAAAAAAAAAAAAAAAAAAAAAAGGATTATTATGTAGCAAGGTAGAAGAAGGGAGAATAGTTAGGAGGCTAACTATTGAAAGATGATACAGACTTAGACTCACAGTGAAAAGCTGTCAGCTTGAGGACTAAGGTGTGCCTGATCCAAGTCATGGTATTTCCAATAACCTCATATGCATGTGAAAGTGAATAAGGAAGACCGTAGAAGAATTGATGCTTTTGAGTTATGGTATTGGAGGAGAACATTAAAAGTGCCTTGGGCTGCCAAAAGAACCAATACATCTGTTTTGGAAGAAGTACAGCCAGAGTGCTCCTTAGAGGCCAAGATGGCCAAACTTCATCTGTCATACTTTGGACATATTGTCAGGAGGGAACAGTCACTGGAGAAGGATATCGTTTGGTAAGATGGAGGGTCAGAGAAAAAGAGGAAGACCCCCAAAGAGATGGATTGGCCAGGTGGCAGCATCGATGGACTCAAGTGTGGCAACAGTAGTGAGGTTGGCCCAGGATCGCACATTGTTTCATTCTGCTGTGCATAAGGTCGTTATGAATCGGTGCCGACTCAATGGCACCTAACAACAAAAACAACACAGTGAAGATAGATACAGCTTCAAGATAGAGCTTTCCTGATAGACTGAATGTGAGGTGTGAAAAACAGAGAGGAGTTAAAAACAAACAAACAAAAAATGGATTCAGGTGTTTGAGTGGAGCAAGTAGAAGAATGAGTTACCATCAACTGAAGAATGAGTTACCAACTCTACTGCAGTAGAACAAATTTTGGAGGGATGATTACTAGTTTAGTTTTAGCCATATTACATGTGAGATGCCTATTAGACATCCAGGAGTCCTGGTGTGGGATTATAGGATACTCATTAGACTGCCAACCACAAGGTTGGTGGTTTAAACCCACTAGCTGCTCCTCAGAAACCTTAAACAGGGTCGCTATGAGTCGGAACCGACTTGATGACACTTAACAACAACAACAACATTAGACAATCAAGTAGATATGTCAAATAGACAATTGAATATTTTAGTCTGGGGTTCAAGACATAGAAATTTGAGAGCTGTCAAAACAGAAATGGCTTTTACAGACATTGGCTTGAAAGAGATGGATCAGTGAGGGAGTGGGAATAGATAGAAAAGACAAGAACATAGACTGGTTCTTGGGGCTCTCCCACTTTAAGAGTTCTAGAAAAAGAGGAGGAGCCAGTAAAGGAGGCTGAGAGGGAGCCACTAGTGAGGTGTTGAGGCAACCAGGAGAGGGCAGTGCCCTGGAAGCCAGGTGAGGATAGTGAACTGGGGAGGAGGATTCATCAGCTGTGCCAGATGCTGCTGATAGTTAAGTAAAGTGAGGAATGAGAATTGACCATTAGCCTGAGGAACAAAGAGATCATTGGTAACTCTCATATGAACTCTAGAAACAAGGAGGTCATTGGTGGACCTGATTAGAGTGGGTGAATGGGAGGAGAGGAATGGGAGGTAGTGAATATATACAAGTCTTTTGAAAAGTTTTGCTACAAAGGAGAGCGGAGAAATAGGGCAGTAGCTGGTGGGAAGAGTGAGGTCAAAAGATGATTCTTACTTTTTTTTTAAAGATTAAAGAATAAAAGCATGCTTGTATGTTGATGGAGGAAAATGATGCAGGAAAGAGAGAAGGGAGAATTGCTGGAGCAATGAGCATAAATAAGCATAAACCATTTGGTATCCTGAATTGTACATGTGGAAATGGTTCAATTGGTGTACATTTTGCTAAGTATATTCTCAGCAACAAGAAAAACAGAGAAAAAAACCAACAACTTTGCTTTCAATTTGGCTCAGACTCGAGGACTCCATATGTGTCAGAGTAGAACTGTGCTTTGTACACTTTTCAATGACTATGCCAAGACATTTGCAAGACAACTATCTGGCCAACTAATTAGAAGAGATCCAAATTTGTGCCCATTCCAAAGAGAGGTGACCCAACAGAATGCGAAAATCATTGGACAATAGCTTTGATATCCCATGCGAATAAAATTTTACTAAAGGTAATACAGAAAAAGCTGCAAGCATACATTGACAGAGAACTTCCAGAGGTTCAAGCCAGATTCAGAAGAGGACGTGGAACAAGGGATATCATTGCTGACGTCAGATGGATCTTGGCTGAAAGCAGAGAGTACCAGAAAGATATTTACCTGTGCTTTATTGACTATGCAAAGGCTTTTGATTGTGTGGATCACGACAAGCTATGCACAACATTGCGAAGTATGAGTATTCCAGAACACTTAATTGTGCTCATGAACAATCTGTAAATGGACCAAGAGGCAGTTTTTCGAACAGAACATGGGAATACTGAATGGTTTAAAATTAAGAAAGGTGTGCAACAGGGTTGTAATCTTTTACTATACTTATTCAACCTGTATGCTGAGCAAGTAATCTGAGAAGCAGGGTTCTATGAAGAAAAATGTGACATCAGGATTGGAGGAAGACTCATTAACAACCTGCATATGCAGATGATACAACCTTGCTTGCTGAAAGTAAAGAGGACTTAAAATACTTACTGATGAAGATCAAAGAGCTCAGCCTTCGGTATGGATTACATCTCAATGTAAAGAAAACAACAATCTTCACCACTGGACCAATAAACAACATTTTTATCAATGGAGAAAAGATTGAAGTTGTCAAGGGCTTCATTCTTCTTGGATCAACTATCAACACTCATGGGAGTAGCAGTCAAGAAATCAGACAACGTATTGCATTAGGCAAATCTGCTGTACAAGACCTTTTTAAAGTGTCGAAGAGCAAAGATGTCAGTTTGAGGACCTGACCCAAGCCATGCTATTTTCAATAACCTTATGAATGCATGTAAAAGTTGAATAGTGAATAAGGAAGACCATCAAAGATTTGATGCATTTAAGTGATGGTGTTGGAGGAGAATATTGAAACTACTACATGGGCTGCCAAAAGAACGGATCTGTTTTGGAAGAAGAGCAGCCAGAGTGCTCCTTTGGAAGCCAGGATGGCCAGACTTCGTCTCTCATACTTCGGACATATCAGAAGGGACCAGTCCCTGGATAAGGATATCATGTTTAGTAAAGTGGAGGGTAGGAGAAATAGAGAAAACCCCCCAATGAGATGGATTGGCACAGTGGCAGCAGAGATGGGCTCGGGGGTAGCAATGATTGTGAGGTTGGCCTAGGACCAGGCATTATTTTGTTCTGTTGTGCATAGGGTCGCTATGAATTGATACCAACTCGATGGCACCTAACCACAACAACAATATGATATTTGAATCTTGCTTCCCCAAAGCATTTCTTTCCAACCAGCCAAAAAAGAAAAGTTGTTCCAGTCTTTCTTGAAATCACCAACCTCAAGATTGGAAAAAATGCATTGAGCATTGATAAGTAGATTTTATATTGCATTTATAGGAAATTATAACAACTGTGATAACATATAGTCTTAATTGATTTTACGCTTTTAGGCAGCACTGGTTATTAGTTTAACCCTCCTTCCCTGTTCAAGTTTGGGGTTGTTTGAAAATACAGTGAACCCATAACATGCATTCTGAAAACCTAGTAAATCAGATAGTGTGTCCTAGTTGTGGCTTTTTGAGAAGTTTGGTTTTAAGGATTCTTGATATGCCATCAACTAAATCAGGATTGTGTTTAACTTGTATTCACAGGAGGATCTGATGTTGTTGTTTATACTTATACGTAGTGGTTATATGAAAAACTCAATCCCACTGCCCTTGAGTCAATTCTGACTCATAGCAACCCTGTATAAATTTTCTGAAACTGTAAATCTTTATGGGAAAAGACAGTCTCATCTTTCTCCTGTGGAGAGGCTTATGATTTTGAACCACTCAGTGGACTTGTGATTAGCAGTCTAACACTGAACTCATCGCACCAGTAGGCTCCTTAATGGTTATATGAAGAAACATATAAATAATGGACATATATCTGGGATGGATAAGTAAGAATAGGATCATAGTAGCCTAGTAGTACATTAGAAATTGCTACCAGAAAGAATTAATAAAAATAAGAGCGTATTGCATTTTAGTGTGGCGCTGCAGAATAAACTCTGAACTGTTCATGGCAAAACTGGTGGTTCAAACCCACTATCCACTTTTCAGAAACCCTATACAGGGTCCCTATGATTCAGAACAGATTCAATAGTACTTTAGAAGAATCCAGGAAACAAATTGTTAAAATAAATGAAAAATTGGAAGCCATACAAATGCAGCAATCAGAGAGCCAGAAGATTAATACTAACACTTTAGCAATAGATGATGCATTGAAAGGACAAATAAGTAGAAATAGATTAATGAAAGGCTGAATTACTGACCTTGAAGACAAACCTCTCAATAGTCATCTGCTAGAGCAGGAGTGGGGAACGTCTGAACTGTGGATTATATAAGGCCGGCAAAATCATTTGTTCTGGCCCTGCCAAGGCAACTGCAGTTCCAACCATCACATTTTTGTTGTTGTTAAGTGCTGTTGAGTTGGTTCTGACCCATAGTGACCCTGTATAGAGTTTCCGAGGAGCAATGGGTGGGCTTGAACCACTGACCGTGGGGTTCAAATGGACTTTGCAGTCTAGCGCATTAACCCACACCACCACACCATTAAATGTTTGATCAAATATAGCAAGCTAATTTTTAAGTTGATAATGGAGTCCTGGTGTGGTGCCGTGGGTTAATGCGCCAGACTGCAAAGCTGTTTGAACTGCAAGGTCGGTGGTTCAAGATCACCAGTCGCTCCTTGGAAACCCTGTATAGGGTTGCTATGGGTCGGATCTGACTCGACTGCACTTAACAACAACAACAACAATTTTGTGTGACCTATAAATTATGTTGTTATATATTTTGGCAGAAAAAAAGTTCCCCACCCCAATGCTAGAGGAACACTATGTGGGACATATTAACAAGAAAAACTTATAAGTGATTGAAATTCCAGAACAGGAAGAGACTGAAAGAAAGAAAGAAAAAGAAAAAAAAAAAAAATCATAGAGAAAATTGTCCAAGAGTTGTTGGAAGAAAACTTTCCTAACATCATGAAATACAGGAAGATAGCCATTCAAGAAGTTAAATGAACTCCAAACAGGATAGATCTCAAAAGAATATTACCAAGACATATAATCAAACTTTTCAAAACCAAATATAAGGAAAGAATCATGAGAGCAGCTCAGGAAAAAAAAGGAATATATGTATATATATATATATATATATATATATATATACTATAAAGGAGAACCAATAAGACTAAGCTCTGATTTCTCAGTAGAAACCATATAGGCAAGAAGACAATGGGATGACATACGCAATACTCTGAAAGAAAAATATTGCCAGCCAAGAATCATATACCCAGCAAGATTGTCCATCAAATGTGATGGCAAACATAGGACATTTCCAGATAAACAAAATTTTAAAAATGTGCAAAAACCAGACCAACCTTACAAAAACATACCAAAGGGAATTCTTTGGACAGAGAACCAACAGCTGACAACAACCTGACACTAACATACATGACAATATCACTCAGAACTCAACCCAAATACAGAAGTATTCAAAATAAAACCTACAAAAGTGAAGATAAAGAGCTAGAGATACCAGTTTGTAACAACAACAACAACAAACATAGGGTAAAAAGAGGTAATAATGTAGTTGCAGAACTTTCAAATGAAATGAAAATCAAGTGGATTGCAAGAAAAAAAAAATAGAGATTTGAATGTAGTCAAAATTTTATGACCCAAATAACATGTTTGTTTGTAACGCATTTAGAACTTTCAAAAAACTTAGGAGAGAAGGGGAGGTATTGTCAATTCTCATTTACAGATGGGGAAATGGAGGCACAGAAATACCCAAGATTTAAGAGTAAGTGAATAGTAAAACTAGGACTTGAACCCATGTCTTTTGGGTTTTTCAACTCTATAGCTCCAACATAATTTATTGTGATATATCTTTGTGTCAAGCTAATTGTTAGGCTTTCTGGAGTTGATATGGGAATTTTAAAAACTCCTGAACTCAAAGAAACAATTTCATTTCTGGACCCATTCTCTTCTGTGTCTCCTTTTTCCTTTCTTCCAGGACTAGCACTTTATGAGTTAGTGTTTGGGCGGTGGTTGGGATGTTTGAAGTAGAAAGGTATAAAGGGAACTGAAAGGTTATTGCTTCTTCATGATGGAACAAAAGCTTAGTTTAGCTCCTTGTTTAGAACAGGAATAACTCTCACACTTCCTTTATTAATTAAATTATTAAATAGGCTCAAGTCAAAGAAAGTGCCATGTGTATTGTATAGGATTTATCAAAAGCAGATCAACAAAGCACTGCTTCCTGTGAGATGTGAAAATACCTTTATCTTTTTTTCTTGTAGAACATTGCTTTATGTTAAGTGTTATTTGTAATAGGATTTGAGAAATGTGCCCTCTTGTTTGACTACTACAGAGATGACTACTGTAGGGTTTGGTGAGAGAATTTGTCAGAGATGAGTCTTCGCTTAACTCCTGATTTTACGGTCTGGTCATGAGGAGATTTGTGTCCAGAAGGAGACTCGAAAGGAGTTGACATCACTTTAGTTCCAGGAAAGGTAAATCTGGAATAGCCAAATAGCAAGTAGAAGGCCAAGGGTTGTCATTGTCTGTATTTGTAGATTGCTAAATGGAGTCCCGATGTAGCATTGTAGGATAAGCAATAGGCTGCAAGGTCAGTTTGAACTACAAGGCCAGTGGTTCAAACCCACCAGCCGCTCCTCAGAAATCCTATAAAGGGTCGCTATGAGTCGGAACTGACTCCACAGCACTTAACAGCAACAGCAATGCAATGCTGCCTCAGCAACAATGCAGTTGAGGACCTGAGCTAAGTGGTCCTGCACCTTATTCCCCAATCAGGTCTGGGAACCCAGAGTGCAGATGAAAGTGTCTGCATGTACCTCCACTCCTAAGAGTAGAACTCTTACAGAGAGCTCTTAAGACCACAACAAGGAACATTTCCCTCCACCCAGTCACTGGGGGCATCAGAGAGCTGCTCTTTCCCCAACACCTGTTGCAGCCATCAGCAACCCTCCTATTAGCTCCTATTCTGGGAATTCCACTTCTTTGAAGATCTGCTGGACTTGAAGATTCACATCTCTCCAGATGCCCTTTTCCAGGTTAATACTGCTGGTGTAGAGATGTTGAATGGGACCATGAAGGAGCTGAGTGGAATGAATTCTAACACAGTCCTCCTTGATATTTGCTGTGAAATTGACAAGTGGCAGCCCACACTGAGTCAATATGCTACTTAGTTCCCAAGCACTGTACACCTAGTGCCCCTTGCAGCTTAGTCAGGGAGGTGGTGAAGCTGGTGCAAGCATAACTCCATTGTTGTTTTTAAACACCACCGAGTCAGTTCCAACTCATAGCGTCCCTGTATAGGTTTCTGAGAAGCAGCTGGTGATCTTAAACTGCCGACCTTGAGGTTCAAATCGACCTGGTGGTCCAGCGTATTAACCCGCAGTGCTACACTGCCAAAAACACCCTACTTTTATATTTTCTTACTTCACCAGGGGCAATCGGCACACTTCCAAAGTCCTCAGGATTGAGTTGGTGGATACTAGGTGGATTGCAACCTTCATTGGTACACGACTCACATTCTGGGGAGACATTGAGATGAACTTATTTCCTTGGGTGGGAAAGGGTATCTACTGTACTACTGTACCTCCTACTTGCAGTGAGGAAGGGAAGGGATTCTGGAGTGGTCAGAATTAGGTCTTGATGGTTTTCTGAGAAAGGTCCTAATGACTTTCTTTCTCTCCTCTTCTTCTTTTTAGTTAATATTTAACTGTGTTTAAAGTGAAAGTTTACACAGCAAATTAGGTTCCTATTTAGTAATTTTCATACAAATTATTCAGTGATATTGGTTAAATTTTTAACAATATGTCATTATTCTCATTTATTCTCTTCTAGTTGTATCATTTTCAGTACTCTAGTTTCCCTGACCCTTACCTTCTCATCTTTGCTTTAATTTTTTTTTTTTTTTTACCATTTAGTCTCTTATAGATGATTTTTTAAAAAAATGAGTTCATTGTTCAAGGGTGATATTCTTTATTTTATGAGCCAATCTTTCATTTAGCTAAAAGGTCTCCTCAAGGGGTAATTTTGGTCTAATGACTTTCTCTATTAAAAAAAAAAAAATAGAAGAAAGGATCAAGACTAACTGATAGGAAGGGAACTAAGTTAAACTTTGAACAAAACAGAAGAAACTTAGACTCATGAAGGCATCATGCTACAGACGATTTTGTGCTATTTGTATGTAGCAGTAGAACTTTTTCTTTAAGCAAACTTTTATGCCAGACTGCAATATAGAAAGTAGATCTTCTTGTCCCCTCTACTCCTCCTCCAGACAACTCCTGAGGCACTGTGTGAAAACCTCTGATAGAACAGAAAAAACACTTGAGTAAAAGTCAAGGCTCTGTTCTTGTTGTAAGTACTTACGTGCTGTATGAGTCCCTAAATTGTAAAATAATATTATTTAGTTTCCTGAACAAAGACTTACTGATATATTCTAAGGACAAGTACTCTCTGGAAAAAATAAAGTAGGTCCTAATGCATTTCTTTCGTTATTGTTCAGGATTGTGCTTGATCCAAAGGGAAAATGGCAGAGCCCAAGTTCCTGTACATTTATATAAAGCTGAATATTTTCCCCCCATTTCTAGGTTTGTGTTATGTCATGTGGGTCTCCTGCAGACATTGTCAACTGTGAATTCTGTGCTAGTTGAGTAGAGATTTTGCCACAGTTACCAAAGTTAAGGAAGATGGGCAGTTAATTGCTACTGCGTTAAATTTAACCTAGGCTGGACTGTGTACAGCTAAATTGCTTCTGTACTACAGAGCTAGTTGAGTGTTCCCCATAATGTCTGCCAGCTTTGGTCTCTCATTCTCATATCAGGCAAAGGATATTCCCAATGAATCTTCTCCTCTACTTGTAACCAACCCAATTGCTGGCCATTTGGGAATTTTTCATGACCAGGACCATGGTAGTCTTATTATATCAATATTAATGTGTTTCTTCCTTCAGATTACCAGATGGTTAGAGCCATTAAAAACTGCAAGGCCATCTACGCACTAGTATTTGTTTCTTGCAGGCCCATGGAGAAACCACAAGGATCTTCACTGAGTAAGTCTTGATTTCTCTTTTGACTTTTTTTTTTTTTTTCTGATTACCAAAGTATCCCATGCTCATTGTATATAATTTTTTAAATGCAGAAAAGTATAAACAAACAGAAAGAAATGTATTAATAAATCTCACTAAATCTTGTCTCATTTGCCTCACCCTAATCCATGGCCTGGTTCCAATAAAACTCTATTTACCAAAACCAAGTGGCTGGCCTATGGGTTTTGGTTTGCCAATTTGTTGTTCTAAAATACTGGATCAAACTATTCTTTGTCTTGATTACTGAGCTTTTGGATGTCCCCTTAAATTTTGTATCAAAGGCAAATGACTCTTGCATCATCACTCAAGTCCAAGCTTTGGTTAATGATTGTGGGTTTTGAAAATGTTTTCATTTTGTAATCTCTCTCTCTTTTTAACATAAATGGTATATTTTCTTTACAACATTCAAACAGCACAGGTAGGTACAAAGTGCAGATGACATTATCTGGATAACACAAGTGAGAATTAAGAATAAATGAATTGAGCTTTCTAGTCAGTGAGCTACAAAAAGAACAATAACCTAAGAGAAACTGAAGGAAGAAATCAATAGTGTTAAAAAGGAATCCAGAAACGAAGGCATTACTAAACAAATAAACAAAAAAATAGACTTGACAATTTAAAAAGTATATGTTATTAGAGGAGTCCTGATGTCATGTTGTAGGGTAAACACTGGACTGCTAACCACAAGATTGGCAGTTCAAGCCCAACCATTCGTCAGAAACCCTCTGCAAGGTCGCTGTGAATTGGAACCCACTTGATAGAACTTAACAACATCATATTATTATTAGAAGACAATAAAATAGATCAATAAAACTGATCAATAATAAAATGGAATAAACCAAACCCAACCCAAACAAGAACAGCAAAAGAATTCATAGTTTTAAATAAGCAAAAGAGCATAACCACAGATATGATGGAATTAAAAACAAAAAATTACAGTGAGACCTATGAGAGCTGGAGCTTCACAGGGCTGCCTTATTTTTTTCGAGTCTCGCAAGTTTTCCACCTTTAACAGGGTACAGTCATGACTTTTACGTTGATTGTTTTAGTGAAAAATATCTGAGTTTTCCTTCTCTGAAAGGTTTATGACTTTATATAAGTTGTGAATTTTACAGGTTTTACTGTATAAGAAAGAACTTTTATAACTACAAATATAATTGAAAACCTAAATGAACTATGATTTTCTTGAAAAATGCAAATGCCTAATAATAACTCCAAAAGATATAGCAAACATAAGCAGACAGTAACGATAGAGAAAATTGAGAAAGTTGTCAAAGAGTTTCTTCCCTCACTCCCCAAAAAACATTAGTCACAAATGTTTTTACATTCTTATTTCCTTGGCTGTTCTTGCATATTTAGTCTTCCAGCTATAAATTTTACTGATTTTCCCTATTGATGGACATTTAGGAGATTTAATATTTTGTTGTTACATCTCTCTCTCTAAATTCCTGGTGCCTTGTTCTTTGCCAATTCTTTCAATGCATTTTGAACTTCCTCCCTGAGTATCATTGGCTCTTGTTCATATGGTACCTCTTGAAATGGTTGAACATTAACCATTTCCTTTTGGTACAATGACTC
>NW_006408644.1:7937673-7943537 GCF_000296735.1 Chrysochloris asiatica | reverse complement strand
TTAAGTGCTGCCGCGTGGGTTCCAACTCACAGTGCCCCTGTTTAGGGCTTCTGATGCTTTTTTAAAATCTTTGTGGGAGCAGAAAACCTCATCTTTCTCCTACAGAAGACCTAGTGGGCGTGAACCACCAACATTGAGGTTCACAGTTCAGTACATACACTACAGGGCCACCTTGTTCTCTATTTGTAGGATAAAGCCTCAAAAATGGAATTATTGGATCAAAGAGTGTATATGCATTTGCAATTTTACTCTATATTGCCAAATTTCCCTCCATAAGGATTGCACCAGTGATTTTTTCAGCATTCCTGTTTTCCTGTGGAAGTTCCAGTAGTGTGTTTAATCAAATGTTTGGAACTTCTGCCACTCTGAGATATAAAAAAATGCTAACTCAGGGTGCATTAAAATTGCATATCTATTATTATGAGAGATATTTATTGAACATCCATTCATGCTATTTTTATATTCCTTTACATATCCTCTGGGCTGCTGGCTTTTTTATTTTTCTTATCCAATTTTTTTTTTTCTGATCTTGTTATATATAATAGTGAGAGAAATCTTTGTGACATGAACTGCACATTTTTCCAGTTTGTATTTTGTTTCTTGTCTTTGCTTATGGTGTTATCTTTATGGATTGCTTCTTGTGGACATTTCATAAAAGGGCTCATATAATATGTAGTCCTTTGTGACTGGCTTCTTTCACCATAAGTACTTAATTCTTCTTATGTTCAAATAATATTTATGGTATGGATATACTACATTTGGTTCATCTTTTCATCAATTTCTGGACAGTTTGACTTTGTGTTTAATGTTTTGAGGAACTGCCAAAATACTTTCCAAACTGGCTACACCATTTTGCAATCCAAACTGCAATGTATGAGACTTCTGATTGTTCCATCTCTTCACCAAAACTTGCATTTTCTACCTTTTTGATTATTCACAGAACTCCTAGTGGGTGCGAAGTGGTATCTCATTGTGGTTTTGATTTGCAATGATCACATGCTCAATACTTCTTAAACTGAAAGAAATGAAGAACAAATTTGAGCTTTGACTTGCAACATTGAAGGATTGTATAGATACAATATTTAGTGATACAAGAAGCATCAAAAGAAGATGGAAGGAATACAGTGTCATTGTACCAAAAAGAATTGGTTGATATTCAACCATTTCAAGAGGTCCCATATGTTCAAGAACTGATAGTACTGACAGGAAAAATTCAAGCAGCACTGAAGGCATTAGCAAAAACAAGACTGCAGGAATTGATGGAATATTAATTAGAATTGTTTAGCTAAACTGGAATCACTCATTTATATATATGCAAAGAAATCTGGAAGGCAGCTACCTGATCAACCAATTGGAAGAGATCCATATTTGTGCTATTTGAAAGAAAGGTTTTCTTTACATTGAGATGCAATCCATACCAAAAGCTGTGGTCTTTGATCTTCATCAGTAAATATTTTAAGTCCTCTTCAATTTCAGTAAGCAAGGTTGTATCATCTGCATATCACAGGTTGTTAATGAGTCTTCCTTCAATCCTGATGCCACATGTTTTTCTTCATATAACACAGCTTTTCGGATTATTTACTCAGCATACAGGCTGAATAAGTATGGTGAAAGAATACAACCTTGTCGCACACCTTTCTTAATTTTAAACCATTCAGTGTTCCCATGTTCTGTTTGAACAACTGCCTCTTGGTCCATGTACAGATTCCTCATGAGCACAATTAAGTGTTCTGGAATACTCATACTTCACAATGTTGTCCATAGCTTGTCATGATCCACACAATTGAAAGCCTTTGCGTAGTCAACAAAACACAGGTAAACATCTTTCTGTTAGTCTCTGCTTTCAGCAGAATTTAAACCATGGACCTTACTTTTAAAATCAACCTTGTGGTCAAGTACTTATCCTACAGTGTCACATCGACAAGTAGTTGCCAGAAATATAAGCTGGATTCAGAAGAGGATGTGGAATGAGGGTTATCGTTGCTGATGTCACATGGATCTTGGCTGAAAGCAGAGAATACCGGAAACTTGTTTATTTGTGTTTTATTGACTATGGTACAGCATTCAAATGTTTGAATCATACTTACTTGTGTTCATGTGGAAGCTGTACATAGACCATGAAGCAGTCATTCAAACAAAACAAGGGAACACTACATGCTTTAAAATCATAAAATTTTTGCATCAGGGATACATCTTTTTACCCTACTTATTCCGTCTGTATTCTGAGCAAATAATCTGAGAATCTGGACTGTATGAAGGAAAACATTGCATCAGGAATGGAAGACATTTCATTAACAATCTATGATAGGCAATTGACAAGACTTTACTTCTGAAAGTGAAGAAATTTTGAAGCACTTGCTAATGAGGATCAAAGACTACAGTTTTCAGTATGGATTACATTTAATGTAAAGAAGGCAAAAATTCTCACAATTGGACCAGTAAACAAGATCATGATAAATGGAGAAAAGTTTGAAGTTGTCAAAGACTTCATTTTACTTCAATCCAGTCAATACTCATAGAAGCAGCAGTCAAGATATCAAATAATCAAATCTGTTACAAAAGACCTCTTTAAAGTGTTAGAGGAGTGGTGCTGTGGGATAAAGTAGTGGACCACAAGATCGGTTTGAACCACAAGGTTGGAGGTTCAAGTTCACCAATTGCTCCTTGGTAACCCTATACAGGGTCACTATGAGTCAGAACTGACTCAGTGGCACGTAACAGCAAAAACAACAGCAATGTGTTAGAGCAAAGACGTCACTTTGAGGACTAAGGTATGCCTGACCCAAGCCATGGTATTGTCGTTCCCCTCACACGCATGAGGAAGCTGGACAAAACTGGAGAAGAATCTATACATTTGAGTTATAGTGTTAGAGAATAATATTGAAAGTACCATGGACTGCCAGAATAGCAAATAAATCTGTGTTAGGAGAAGTACAGTCAGAATGCTCTTTAGAAGCAAGAATGGCAAGAATTTGTTTTTTGTACTTTGGATGTGTTATTAGAAGGGACAAGTCTCTGGAGAAGGACATCATGCTTGATAAAGTAAAGAGTCAGTGAAAAAGAGGAAGACCACCCAATGAGATGGGCTGATACAGCGACTGCAAGAATGGGCTCAAACATAACAGTTATGAGGATGTTGCAGGACCAGGCAGTGTTTTGTTATGCTGTGCATTCAGTCAGTAAGCGTCAGAGTTGACTCAATGACACCTAACAACAGCAACAACATCAACATCTTAGAGATATGACTATTAAAATTCTTTATGTACTTTTTTTTTGGTGTGTGATAATTTTTTATTGTGAATTATGTGATAGTTTCATCAGCCCCATCCAGACAGTTGGAAACCACTCAGTGGAGATTCTACCTTTCCCCATACCCTCTGGAACTAATCTCCCTCTTGAAAGCTTGTAAGCCAGTCACTTCTTGCCTTTGTAGTACCCTCATTTTGGGTATCCACTGTCTAAGTTGCCCATCCCTGTCAACCCTGTGTACCAAGGGGGTGGGAATGATCCTCACTGTAAAGATTCATTCCCTCTTTTTAGCTTCTATATCCATAAGTATAGGTCAAATTCTTCTTTCTTCTAGTAGAGTTCTAATCATCCAACCATTGAAGCCAGCTCAAGTGGGTATTATCAGCAAGTATGGTGTTCATTTTTTTTTTAAATGTTTTATTGTGAATTATGTGATAGTTTACATGGGAGAACATTAGTTTTACAATCATCCTATTGTATATCGTTTCATTGCCATGTTTACAATCCCCTCGATGCATCATCAACCAACCAAAGGGTATAACCTGCAAATCTGCCCCCCGGTCATCAGCACACAGCCCCTCTCCCTCTCTGGGTCTAGAGTTCCCAGCTGCTCCATCTCTCCACGTCATCGTCTCTGCCTCTATCTCTGGCATCATTGATTCTCTGGGTAGGGGCCTGCACTCTGCTCTTCTCCCTTGATGGTCCCAGGGATCTCAGCTCCTGGACTGCAAAGTCAATCACTCCCCTCCTTTTGCTACAAAACATCTACCTTTACATTTCCAACCCTCACAGTCAATCCTGATAACAATTATTCACTATTGTACCACAAGAGACCTATCCCCATCTCCTTTCATCAGCCTTGCCCAGACAGATTGGATACTACTCACTGGAGATTCTGCCTTCCTCTGCGCCCTCTTAATCTAGGCTCCCTCTTGAAAGCTTGTAAGCCAGTCACTTCTTGCCTTTGTAGCCCCTACCCCTATTTTAGGTAGCCAATATCCAAGTTGCCCATCCCTGTCTACTCTGTGTATGGAGGGGGTGGGAATGAGCCTAGCTGTAAAGATTTGTTCCCTCCTTTGAGCTACTGCATCCATAGGTGTAGTCAAGTTCATCAAATTGTATCAGATAACTCTTTTTCACCTCTTCTTTCTTCTTCTAGTCGAGTTCTGATCATCCAGCCATTGAAGCTTGTAAGTGGGTGCTATCTGAAAGTATGTGTGTTCTCGTACATCTCCCCTCATTTCCTATCAGCTGGATGCTTCACTCTCTGCTCTAGTCTGCTGTGGCCATGTCACTGTCTTTGGGCCCAGGAGTCCCCGGGTCTTGCCATACTGCTGGCCAACCAAGTCTCAACCAGGGTTGACAGGAGTCTGTTGAACATGGTTGGACTTAGCCCACAACTTCATTGCTGTTTTTCCCCCACTTCCCCTTATTGGTGACCAATGTGGTCACCAACCAGACCAAATTCCCCTTGAGTATCAGTCTCAGAAGGGGCTTTGCTCTGAGGGAACCCGACCACTTGCCTTGGTGGCTCCCGTGTGAACATCTTGCTTTTTCTTGTAGTAGTCAATCAGACTGCCGTTATTGTTTTTGATTTTACCTGCTAATCTTTCTTTCATGAACTATCTTCTGTTCTAGCCACTCCAGGCTGGTCTACTTGTCCTTTCAAGTGGAAATTTCCCACCTCAGAAATTTCTGGATGCGGTTCAGGATTCCACCTATGGTCTTATGCAATGCAAAGGCTCCACAGGAAGCCTCTTTCACTGAGCAAATTCTAGCCCCCTTTAAGGTATTCCAATCAGTTATAGGCAGAAAACGGACTTACAAGCTTTCTATGGTGATATTTCTGGCTATTCCTTTCTCTCCCCCTCAAGTGTCTATTTTACATTGGTTGGCAAGGGAAACCAAGATTCAAAAGACAGCCAAGCATCTTAACATTATTTCCCTCTTTTACCCATTCCAACTATGCCTCAATCCCTGTATCCCAGAGCCCTGTTGTTCCAAGATTTTGCATATATCATTATTTACCTCTGTCCCACTTAGCCCATGCAAACCTGCCTAACTGTTCTCTCATCTGCCTTCTTTATGCACTTTTTAAAAAAACTTTTTATTGTGACTTGAGTAAAGGTTAACAGACAAAATCATCAGCTTTACATTTAACAAATAATACGCTTTGTTTCATTCCAGTGATTACAGTTCCCTCCTGCAACAACAGTTATCCTACTTCCTCCCTGTGGCTTCCCTTTTACATTTTATGTTTCACAAATGAGCAAAGCAAAAATATTTTATGTACACTTACAAAATATTTAAATTAATTAAGTTAATGTAAATGTCCTAAGGGCATATTCTGCAAGGCAGCCTCCTGCCCTGGAGTCCTGGTGTGGTGCTGTGGGTTAATGAGCCAGACTGCAAATCCATTTGAACTGCAAGGTCCGTGGTTCAAGCTCACCAGCTGCTCCTCGGAAACCCTATGCAGGGTCACTATGCGTCAGAACCAACTCAATGGCACTTCACAACACAACAACAACAAGGGCATATTCTGCAAGGCAGCCTCCTGCCTGTAGGACACACAGCCTTACTCAGTCCATGGGCCTATAACCTGTAGCTTCTCTGTC
>NW_006408644.1:7924499-7930564 GCF_000296735.1 Chrysochloris asiatica | reverse complement strand
ATTATTATATATGCCTGAGTATTGTTTTGTTTTATTTTTTAAAGAGCTAAAGTGAGTAGAGACAAATACTGTTAACTGATGGTACATGGAGGGGATTCTAATCATTGTAATGAAACAAGGTGTATGATTTGTTGAATGTAAAACTGATGATCTGCCCTGTAAACTTTCACTCAGTCCACAATAAAAACCTTATAAAAAACAAACAAACAAAAAACTATATATTTTTTTCCCTTATATATCTTTATGTATAAAATATTTTAAAGTTTCTGTTGCTATTATGAATCGTTTTCATGACATCTTATTGCTGACCTTAGAGTGCCTTCAAAAGAAGGTCCAATCAAAACAGTGACTTCTAAGGGGGGGATCTGTTGAGCATGTTCTGTTCAAGGCAGAGGAGAGCTCAGCTCTGAAGATTTTGATGACTGTTTTGGAGATTCCAAAGGGATCATCTTGATAGATTTCTTGAAGGACACAGTACAATCATGGGGCTTATTAGGAAGAAATTTTAAGAAAATTGAAAATTATGTTATGTGGAATAGGCCAGGAAATTTGTGGTGAGGAATTTTTTTTTTCCATCACAACAATGCACCTGCTCATTGTTTAAAAGGTAAGGAAACCTTAACCCCTCTACCCCATATCCCTGATCTTGCCGCTTCAGACTTCTTTGTGTTCCCCAAACTCAAAGAGCATTTAAAAAGAACACAATTTGAGTCCCTTGAAGATGTCATAGCTGGCTAACATTACTCATCTTTTTGGTTTAGCTTAGATATTCCAAGGAATAACTAATGAATGAATATAGGATTTACTGTAGATAGTCAGTTTCTTGCTAATACTGTGTTAGGTCTTATGCCTTATAAGCAAGCACCCATCATTTTTTTTTAAACCTTTTATTGTGAATTAGGTGAAAGTTTACAGACAAGATCATCAGCTCTACATTTAGCAAACTAAACACCTTATTGTGTCTCAAGGATTATAATCTCCTCCCTGTAACAACATTTATCTTGCTTCTTCCCTGTGGCTCCCCATTTACATCTTATATTACACAAAGGAACAAGGCAACAATATTTTAGTACACTTTCAAAACAAAAACATATATATTCATTTAAATGTCTGAAGGGCATGTTCTACCAGCCAGCCTCCTTCCCACCAGCACACAGTCACCGTCTCTGCTGTTGCTACTTTTCTAGATAGGGACCTCATGCTCCACGCATGCTCTTCTTTTTTGATGGTTTAGGGATTGTCTGTTCCTGAAATGAAAGATTACCTACTCCCTCTTTTTAGTTACACATCTTCTATAATTACAATTGTGATAATCACAATTAATCCTGCTAACAGTTATTCACAATTGACTCATTAGAACCTATCACCATTGTCCCCCATCCCCTTTCACTATAACCATCTGGAAAAGCGGGAAAGTATTCAGTGGAGAATTCTACCTTATCCCCCTCATTCTGCAACTAAACACACTCATGAAAACTTGTAAATCAGTCACTTCATGCTGTTGTAGTCCCCCCATTTTTAATAGCCAATGTCTAAATTTGCCATCCCTATCAACCAACTCCATGGCACATAACCACCACCACCATCAACCCAGTACACTGAGGAAACAAAGTTATTCCTCGATATGAAGAATCCTTCCATTCTGGTTGGAATTTTGAGTCACTGTATTCATAGGCAAAAGTCTAGTTCATCAAATTGTAGCAATTTTCACTTGTTCTCAATATCAACTATCCTTATCTTCCTCGGTTTGAGTTCTGGTCAACTAACCATCTAAGCTAGGTCAAATGGGTACTAACTGCAAGTTTGGGAATTCATACACACCTCCCTGCACATTAAACCAGCTGGACACTTTGCTCTCAGCCATACAACCCCAGGGGCTAGGTCAGTGCCCATGGATTCAGGAAACACACAGCTTCGTAAACTTCAGACCAGCCAGGCCTTCCTCTTCTTGCTCTCATCTCAAGGTCAACAGGTATCAATGGAACATGGCCAAACTCAGTCCATATCTTCATTGCTGCATTTCCCCCATTTCCACTTACAAGTAGACCCAGGTGGTTACCAGCAAGCATACTGTACTGCTCATGGATTCTCTTTGAGTTTCAGTCCCAGAAGGGGGTTTTCCATAATGGACTGACTTTTCTTTCTTTGATGATTCCAATATAACAGCTGTTTTGACAGTCAAGCAGTCAAACAACCCTCTTTTTTTCTGCAGGTCTTTCAGTAAGAATCTTCTGTTCTCCCAGCAGTTCTGGGTTGGTCTGCATGTCTTTTCAAGTGGGTCTATCCCAACTCAGTACATAATTTTTGTTATGAAAAATTTCAAACATATAAGGAAGTTGAAAGAATAGTACAATGAACACAAGTATAATCACTACCAAGCTTCAACAAGTATTAACATATTGTCATATTTGTTTTATCTCTCAGTGTTTGTAAGCTTGTGGAAATTTTTGATAAAAGTAAGTTAAAGACATCATGACACTTTACCTTTAAATAATTTTGCATGTATCTTCTAAGAATAAGAACATTTTCTACATAATCATAAGTCCAGCTAAGAAAATAAACAGTGCTTCACCAAGCTTTACTAATATCATCAAATATCTAGTCCAGTGCTACCTGAAGTATTGTCTGCAGACTGCCTAATCGTTCACAACAAGATAGGGAGCTTGCACCAGACTATGTGTTGGCATACCACATCCTTCACCTGAAAATCCTGGTACAATAACAACAAAAAATGTCAGCTGAACTAAATGGTATACCAAATGGCATAGTTGATTTACACTTTTAGAACAGCGTGACTAGAGGATAAGCACTGGACTGCGAACCATAAGGTCAGTGATTTGAGCCCACCAGCCACTCTGCAGGAGAAAGATGAGACTTTCTACTCCAGCAAAGATTTATAGCCTTGGAAACCCTATACAGAGTCACTATGAGTCGGAACCGACTCGGCAGCACTTAACAACTACAACAAAACCCAAAATGTCTTTTATGGTTAGTTCATACATTGCATTTCATTGTTGTGTGGCATCAAATTGATTCTGACTTGCAATGAGTCCATGAGACTGAGTATAACTGCCACAGAGAGTTTCCTAGGTTTGTTAATCAGTACAGGAACAGATTGCCAGTCCTGCAGAGCTGCTGGGGGATTTGAGCTGCTGACCTTTTAGTTAGCAACCAAGCATTTAACATTGCACCACCAGGGCTCCTTTGTGTCTCTTTAGTCCCTTTTAATCTACAACAGTCTTTGTACTGTTTGTTTATGGTTTTCTTCATGGCTCTTCACACTGATTTTTGTTGTTGTTGTTTTTCATGGCACTGACTTTTTGAAGACCAGGTCTGCCCCCACATTATGTGTTTATCTCATTATAAGGTGACCACCATCCCAGTTTGGCCAGGAATCCCCTGTGTTGCCACCAAAAGCCCTGCATTCTGGGAATCCATTCAATCCTAGGCAAATGTGGAAAGCTTATTTCTCTATGGGAATGGTTAACTCCTTCTTCTTCTCCCTGAATTTCCTTTAAACTGGAAGTTAGGTCTAGAGGGTTGATTAGATTTATGTTAAAGCATATGTACTTCATGTTCCATCTCATCAGGGGGCATAAAGTGTCAATTGCCCATTTTTAGTAAAGTTAAGGGTCAGTGAAAAAGAGGAACGTCCTCAATAAGATAGATTGGCACAACAGTGGGCTAAAGTACAGCAATGATTGTTAGAGTGCCACAGGACCAGTCAGTGTTTCTGTTGTGCATGCGGTGGATATGAGTTGGAACTGACTTGAAGGCATCTAACAACAACAACAAATGATCTAGTAAGTGGTTTCCTCTCCCTTCCCTTCCCATCACTGTTAGCCACAAAAGAACACTGTTTTCTACTATTGTATAATGTCATTTACTAAACTACAGACTGTGTTCAGATTTCACCAATTTTTCCAGTAATGTTCCTTTTCTGTTCCAGGATTCATCCCAGGATCCCATGTTGCTATTGTCCCCAAGTCAGTTCTGACACATATAGGGATTCTGGGGAGCCACTAGTGGGTTTGAACCACCAACCTTTCAGTTAACAGTCCAGTGCTTATCTTTTTGTGCCACCCCAGAATCCCATACTGTATTAACAATATGGTTATTTTTTTAAAAAAAAGAAAGAAGTTTCTCTTTAGGAGACTCAAAGGGCAAGTCAATAGATGTTCTGGACAATTTACAATCTTGAGCTATTATACCCAGAAGGGAACTCTATCACTTCTGTACTGAAGCTCTGAATTCATGACACCTCATCACAGTTATTTTCAGAAAACAAGTCTTACATTAGCATTTTTCACAGTAGTACAAAGGGATTTGACAAGTGGGTTATTTTAACATCCAATATTTTGAGAGTGACAAAATGAGAGGGATGGCCATCCTTTTCTGTTTTCCATGCTTCGTTTTTCTTCAAACTATATTTAAACTTTTTACTACAAGTTGTAATGTTTGACTATAACATAATTGCTGGCAAACACCCACACCAACAGGGAAGGGACTTTATCCAATACATATTTGTCTTTATTTGCCTGACATTAAGGGTTGAAATCTTACAGAAAACAAATGGATTAGGTTGTTTTTGCTAGTTCACCTCAAGAGTGGGAAGAAAAATCAGGCCATGACATCCATTTTTTCATCCAACAAATAATCTGATTATTAAGAATAACTCCCACTTAATGCAGGCTTCAGGCTACTAACCTCAAGGTCAGCAGTCCAAAACCACCAGCTGTTCCATTGGAGAAAGATGAGGCTTTCTGCTCCCATAAAGATTTACAGCCTCAAAAACCCTATGCAGGGTTGCTATAAATCAGAACCGACTCCACAGCACACCACCACCACTAATGCAGGCTTACCAAATGCTAGGGAGTTCTTATGCATTCGACTACTAATTTAAATGTTGGCAGTTTGAACACAGTAAGAGGAACTTTAGGAAAAAGTCCAGGCAATCTGTTTCTGAAAAAGGTCATGGCCTTGAAAATCTTATGGAGCAGTCAAGAAATCAAACGACGTATTGCATTAGGCAAATCTGCTGCACAAGACCTTTTTAAAGTGTTGAAGAGCAAAGATGTCAGCTTGAAGATTAAGGTGTGCCTGACCCAAGCCATGGTATTTTAAATAACCTCATATGCATGTGAAAAATGGACAGTAAATAAAGAAGACGATAGAAGAATTGATGCTTTTGAGTTATGGCATTGGAGGAGAATATTGAAAGTGCCATGGGCTGCCGAAAGAACCGACAGATATGTGTTGGAAGAAGTGCAGCCAGAATGCTCCTTGGAGGCCAGGTGGCCAAACTTTGTCTTTCATACTTCGGACATATTGTCAGAAGGGACCAGTCGCTGGAGAATGATATCATGTTTGGAGAATGAAAGGATCAGAGAAAAAAAGGAAGACCCCCCAATGAGATAGATTGGCCAAGTAGCAGCATCGATGGACTCAAGCGTGGCAACAGTAGTGAGGGTTGGCCCAGGATCAGGCAGTGTTTCATTCCGTTGTGCATAAGGCTGTTATGTGTCGGTACCAACTCAATGACACCTAACAACAACAACAACTATAATTATGCAATATGTTAACATTAGGAGAAGATGGATAAAATACACAGGAACTTTCTGTACTATATTTACAACTTTTTTGTATATCAAAGTATTTCAAAATGTAAAAGTGAGAAAAAGGAAAAAGACAGTCTTTTTTTTTTTTTTAAATAGCCTTTTAAAAACTAAACATACAAAACAAACTAAACATGTATACCAACAAGCTAAACATACTGACAATTCTAGAAAATCAGGTTCAAGACAGATGTTGAGGGCAGGGCTCCAGGCAAAGAATATCATGCATATTTCCAGATATACAATGGTAAGTAAAAAGTATTGCTCCAAAATTATGACAACCTTGATTAAACAAAAATATCAAAATACGTAACTATTGTTTCTCAACATATCTTCCATGTACATCTATACACTTTTTTTTTAATGTTTTATTGTGAATTATATGATAGCTTACATGGGAGAACATTAGTTTTACATTCATTCTATCATATATCATTTCATTGCCATGGT
>NW_006408644.1:7919531-7921144 GCF_000296735.1 Chrysochloris asiatica | reverse complement strand
ATCAATCGATATGATCATGTGGTTCTTTTCTTTTTTCTTATTTATATGCTAGATAACATTGATCATTTTTCGAATGTTGAACTATTCTTGCATCCCTGATATGAATCCCACTTGATCTTTAACACAGAGGAATTTATTTTCTCAGTGTGTTGTTGTTGTTGTTGCTGTTAAGTGCTGTCAAATCAGTTCTGACTCATGGCGACCCCGTATAGGGCTTCCAAGGAGCAGCTGGTGGGTTTGAACTGCTTGCCTTGTGGTTCACAGACTGGTGCTAATCTTACAGTACCACACCAGGAATCCTCTCATACTTTGTTGTTGTTGTTGTAAAGAGCCATTGAGTCAATTCCAACCCCTAGTGACCCTATATAGGATTTCCATGGAGCAGCTGGTGAGCTTGAACTACCGATTTTGCAGTTCAAACGACTTTGCAGTCTGATGCATTAGCCCACAACAGCACACCAGGACACCTCTCATAGTTTGTTGTTGTTAGGTACCATCGAGTCGGTCGTGACTCATAGCAACCCTATGCACAACAGAACAAACTACTGCCCGATTCTAGGCCAACCTCATAATTGTTGCCATGCTTGAGCCCATTGATATTGCCCCTTTGGCAATCTGTACTGCTAAGGGTTTTCCTCTTTTTCTCTGACACCTCATAGTTTGTTGCTGTTGTTAGTTGCCATTGAGTTGGTACCGACCCATAGCGACCTTATATACAGCAGAACAAAACAATGCCCCACCCTGGGCCAACCTCACTACGGTTGCCACGTTTGAGCCCACTGATGCTGCCACTTGGCCAATCCATCTCGCTTGGAGTCTTCTTCTTTTTCTCTGACCCTTCACCTTACCAAGCATGATATTCTTCTCCAGGAACTGGTCCCTCCTGAAAATATGTCCGAAGTATGAGAGACGAAGTTTGGCTATCCTGGCCACCAAGGAGTGCTCTGGCTACACTTCTTCCAACACAGATCTGTTGGTTCTATGGGCAGCCCCATGGGACTTTCAAAATTCTCCTCCAACACTATAACTCAAAAGCACCAATTCTTCTACGGTATTCCTTATTTGCTGTCCAACTTTCACATGCATATGAGGTTATTGAAAATACCATGGCTTGGGTCAAGCGCACCTTAGTACTCAAGCTGACATCTTTGCTCTTCAACACTTGAAAAAGGTCTTTTGCAGCAGATTTGCGTAATGCAATACGTCATTTGATTTCTTGACTACTGCTTCCATGAGTGTGGATAGCTGATCCAAAAAGAATGAAGTCCTTGACAACTTCAATCTTTTCTCCCTTGATAAGAATGTTGTTTATCAGTCCAATGGTAAAGATTTTTGTTCTGTTTACATTGAGATGCCATCCATACCGAAGGCTGTGCTCTTCAATCTTTATCAGTAAAGATTTTAAGACTTCTTCACTTTCAGCAAGCAAGGTTGTATCATCTGCATATCACAGGTTGTTAATGAGTCTTCCTCCAATCCTGATGCCATGTTTTACTTCATATAACCCAGTTTCCCGGATTATTTGCTCAGCATACAGGTTGAATAAGTATGGTGAAAGAATACAAAACTGTCCACACCTTTCTTAATTTTAAAACATCCAGTGCCCCATGTTC
>NW_006408644.1:7915626-7916940 GCF_000296735.1 Chrysochloris asiatica | reverse complement strand
TGTCTTCCTTTGTTGAGTTCATGATTTTTGTGTTCTTTCTTGTGAGTTTCCTCATAGTTTTAATGTTTTTCTTGGATTTTCATTCTCTTGGTATGTTGTGAAGTGTTAATTTTCTTTGAGGTTGACTTATAGTCCATTAATTTATCTATTTAGTGCAGTCTATTTTATCCTGTAATCTACCTGACCTTCCCACCATCTGGATCTCTGTTCCTACATGTTTACCTTCTTTTACATTGTACTTGTTTTGATCATAGACTTATCTCCCAGATTCTTTGAGTTTGTTCTTATAGTTTTGTTCTGTTAACAACTCTTCTTTCTGTTGACTTAATTCAGGGAGGTGCTGCCACTTATGTCAATCTCTGGTTGTTGTCTATTCTTGGTTCTCAGTCCACAGCACTCACTTTAGGATGTTTTGGAGCACAGGGTTGGCTTTAGCAAAATCTCTTAGCTTCTCTTTATCCTGGAATGTTTTGATTTCACCAACATATTTGATTGATATATTTGCTGGATAAAGGATTCTTGGTTGGCAATTTTTTTCTTTCAGGATTTTATATATGTCTCCCCATTGCGTTCTTGCTTGCATGGTTTCTGCTGAGAGATCCGAGCTTAATCTGACCCGCTTGCCTTTGTATGTGACACTTCTGTTTTCCCTGGCTCCTTTCAGAAGTGTCTCCTTATCTTTGAGTTTGGAGAGCTTGACTATAATATGTCTTGGTGGTTTTCTTTTGGGGTCTACCCTTCCTGGAGTTTGTTGAGCTTCTTGAATGTTTATCTTTTCACTTGTCAGGATGTTGGAGAAATTTTCTTCTAGCAGTTCTTCAACTATTTCCTCTGTGGACTTGTGTGGTTCTTCTTGTTCTGGAATGCCAATAATTCTTAAGTTATTCCTCTTCGTCTTGTCCTACAAGAATCTTAGACTTTCCTCAGAATTTTTTATCCTTTTTGTTGTTTGTTCTTCTATCTTAGTGGTATTGAGAGATTTGTCATCCAGCTCACTGGTTCTACCTTCCATCTCATCTATTCTACTCCTCTGCCCTTTCAGACTGTTCTCTAATTCTGTTATTTTGTTACTGATCATTTGGACCTCTTTCTGTAGGTTTTGAATTATTTCTAATGCTGTATCTATCTTATTTGATTGTTCCTGTAGCACTTTTATAACTTCTTCCTTATTTTTCTCAACTTCATTGTAAAGTGTTTTGAAACATTTTATAATCATTTTTCTGAATTCTTTCTCAGGCATTTCCAAGGCCTTCCCTCCTTCCAGAATGGAGTCCAGGTCTAGTTCTAGGTCATTTGTCTCAGCCATTTTATCTT
>NW_006408644.1:7913630-7915526 GCF_000296735.1 Chrysochloris asiatica | reverse complement strand
ATCTGCTTTTGCTTCTTGGACATGTTTAATGTTTATCTGTGGCCTTAATACTTAATTGAGTATGTGTTTTGGTATTTTTTTATGCTTTCTGATTGCTTCCAGGAAGATGTGATCAGGGTGTGGGCTTCCCTTTTCACTCTTCTTATTGCTTAACTCAGAGTAACTTTCACAGGTGTTGTCTGTTTCCCTGTTATATGGCAGGTGGTATTGGGTTTTGCCTGGGTTTTGGTGTTTTATAGAGTGTGATTGTAGCTTGGCTATATGGCAGCAGTTGCTGACTCTTCTTGTGTAATATAGGGAGACAAAGATTCCTCCAAAGGCAGAAGGGGGGACATATAACAGCAAAACAACACCAGTGGGTGAAAAAAATGAGAGAAAGAAGAAGAAAAAAAAAAGGCTAAAAAGCAGCACCAACAAAAACAAGACTGAACACTGCAGTCTCTAATCACAGAAAAGGGAGAGGAGAGAGAGAAGAAAAAGAAGGAAAAAATTTTTTAAAAAATCTATAGCTTAATATGAGTATGACTTTAATGTCCTCTCTTCAAGTTCCTGTCCTCAAAGCTGCCCATAAGATTCCAAGTTGCCAGTGTTGGTTGTTATGCTATACCTCAGGCTCCAATCCAACCGTTAGCCTGTTTTACCTTTAAACTCTCTTTCCCTCCCTTCAGCCCTCTCCTTCTCTTTCCCATGATTTAAAAAAAAAAAAAAAACAGAACAAAAAAGTTCAGGGTCTCCGTTTGGGCTGAGTATCTGTGCACATGAGTGGCAGAAGAACCCACCAGCAGTGAGGGGGGGTGGTGGTGGGCACTAGGCTCAGGCTCTCCCTCTATTCATCAGAATGGAGGTGGGCAAACAGTGAGCATGCCAATTACCAGATACCAAAGAAAAAAAGAAAATCAGAACAAAGCAAAACTGACAAAGTATATTGTCCACCTTTGTCCCAAAGTTCCTGCAGTGTTTTTCTGTGGTGTTTCTGCTCCCCCTGTTTCGTCTTGCCACTTGGTCTCACCCAGGATGTTGGCTTGGGCCTCTGAGCCTGGCCCAGCAGATTAAAAAGTACGCAATTTTTTACTTCAGCTCCAAACTCCACAAGCTATAAGCCTTCAAACCTTTAAAATATTCCTATCTCTGTGGCTCTGAGTTTTGGAGCTCTGCCCTGCATCTGCTTTGCCTTGTATTCCGTGTTATTGCTGATGGCAAACTTCACTGCACCTCCACCCTAGCCGTCATCAAGCACTGCCTCCCCATCTATACACTTTTGAAGGTAGTATTTCCAGTCCTATGGTACTGTACAATCAGCACTGGACTGCTAATTGCCAGGTTGGTGATTCAAACCCACCAGCTGCTACTCAGAAACCCTATACAGGGTTGCTATGAGTTGGAATAAACTCGATGGCACTTAATAAACAACAACCCTTCCCCAAAATAATTCTGCTCTCTCTCATTTAAACCACATCAAAATGACAATTTTATTATCCTTGAAAGGCTCAAATTGTGTTCCTTTGAATTGTTGTTTGAGTTTAGGAAACAAAATGTCTGAAGGGGCAAGCTCAGGGTTACAGAGTGGATAGAGTAAGGCTTCCCAATGAAATTCTCCTAGTACAGCCCTGGCTACCCTCAGAGAATGAGCAGGTGCATTGTTCTGATGGGGGAAAGAAAAAATTCTCTGTATAAATTTTCTGGCCTTTTTCTCAGCAGTGCATTTTTAAAATTTTCTTAAAACTTCTTTATAACAAGTCCTCAAGATTGTCTTGTCTCTTTTGACAAATTCTATCAGGATTGACCCTTTGTTATCCCCACAAGCAGTCAACATAACCTTCTGAGCTGATCTCTTTGCCTTGAATTTAACTGGCTCAGCACATTACCTCAGAATCTGAGCCTCTTTTTTTTTTTTTT
>NW_006408644.1:7908809-7913530 GCF_000296735.1 Chrysochloris asiatica | reverse complement strand
TTCATTCTATCGTACATCATATCATTGCCATGGTTACAATCCCCTCCATGCATCATCAACCAACCAAAGGGTATACCCTGCAAGCCTGCCCCCTACACTACTCCCCTCCCCCAGTAGAAGCCTCTATTTTTATTGGAACTTTTTTTGAAGGTTCCCTAACAAAACTAAGACACATATATTACTGAAAGAACTTGCCTGCAACCATCTATTAGTTGCAGAGACATGTTTAAACATGTTTAAAATAAATAAATAAACTCATGCATGTATGAACTAGAACTCAAGTAAGAATACTTTTTGACTTAACTTCCTTGTGGTGACTACCCATCACAAAATGAAAAGGGGGATATTTAACAATTCCTTTTCAAATTCAAAGAATGAACTTTTAGCAATTTATCAAAAAGCAGTTCCTCTCTCTCAGTACAATCTAGCCTAGTTCAAAAGAGATCCAAATATGTTTTTTTTGACCTCCTATATTGGACTTGTTTAGTCTGCCAGGTGTTTGAAGTCATTTCTGATTGTAGTGCTAAATTGGAAATGGTATTTGTGTTCAAGTAGGTGTCCTAAACCTAAGCAAGAAGGGAGAAGTATCTAGCCCACTTTAAAGGACTAACCCGTTGATTATATATATTTTCTCTGCTCCTTGAATCAAATTATCTGCAGAATTAACCTCTGTGTCAGCTAAAAGGCAGGTGACTCTGTAATCTAGTGTGATCTGCATGACAATGGCAAAAAAGGCATTATTAAAAAGTTGTGTTGGGGGAAGGAGCGTACAATCTAAAGGAACAATTTCATGCATCTTTCTCTTAGGTTCTTTAGAAATGCACTCTTACATCTCTTACATGTATTTTTTTTTATGATGATAAAAAACTGTTTTTCAGCCTGTGTGCCTGCTGTTCACCTATTTTGTATTCATATACTATTACCCACTCTTTGCTTACCAACATGGTTAGCTTCCAAAGACAAGGTATTATTTATGTGAAAATGGAGGATGAACACATAAGATCACAAAATGGAGGATGATTACAGCATCACCTAACTGCCCAACCACTGAGAACTATGGCTCAGCCAAGTTAGCACATAAACATTACCATTACAACCAGCGTTACTTTCACCTCGCACCTTGGTGATTTTTACTGCTAGATGTACATCATTTAATGTGCAAAGTAATTAGGTTTTGTTTTTGTTTTGTTTTTTGTTTACTATTGTAATAAATGCAAAATATCAGAAAATGAGACAGCTGATAAGTGAAGAACAGGTATTTCACATTCGATTTCCACCTGCACTATGCACACAATTGTCATTTTTAATGACAGTGAAGCATTCTAATGTATCAAACAGCATGACAATTCTTAGGACTGGGCTCATTTTTTTCTGAGCAGACTTAAAGGCCTGCTGTCTCTTAGCACCAGAGGTCTATTTTAGTTCCTGGAAGTGGCGACTAGCATGAGCGTGGGCTCAGATAGGATTTCTGAGTCATCATCGCACAGTACCCTTTGAGTGCTTTGTTAACATTGCTCTGCCCACCACCTGACAGCACAGCCTCCTCAGGCTCCCTGGACCTGAGCCAAGTACTTCATGGGTCCAAGGGTGGAAGGACAAACCCCCTGATCTCTACAACCCAGAGCTGATAATACCCACATGCCATCAGCAGGCTTCTTGCAGCTTTTTCTTCTGCTAGAGATTGAAATGAGAACAAAAGCAAGAGGAGTGGGAGGATGGATTATTATAGCTGAAGGACTAAAGGGAACAGGTCAGGAGGCCCATGGCTACAGTTCTTTTAGGTGCACCTTTGAAAATAAAATGGCATGAGGGGTTGATTTCAAGTCCTAGACAAGAGGGCAATAACTCTCTCATTCTCTATAACCCCTCTTCCTATCAGAAATCTAAATTTTGATCATTCCAATCAGAGATTATGGAGTAACTGACAAAGCAGTTAGTCCAGACCTGACCCCTATTCTAGTCATGTCATTTTTTAAATTAATAATGTGAGATAATCCAAGAGGCTACTGATAGGGAAGAGTGATATTGAAAATACCAGGGTGAGTAAAAAATTATCTGCACTCTGGCTGTAGAACTAATTTTACTCAACTTTTAGAAAAGACAAATACATAATTTTTCTCCATAATCTCCTTGCTTTTCAATACACTTTGTCCATCTGTCAAAAACTTTCATATTCCCTTATTAAAAAATGTTTTCAGCTGAGCTGCAAGCCACGAATGCACCATTGTCTTCACTTCTTCATCAGAGGTGAATCTTCATCCTCGAAGCGCTGCTTTCAGGAGATCAAACAGGTCTGATGGAGCAAGATCAGGACTATTTGCATTAACACCTCAAAATGAAGTTTTTGCAGTGTCAACAGTGTGGGCAGAGGTATGGGGACATGTATTGTCATTCAAGATTACAATAGCCTTGGATAACAGTCCTCTGTGTTTAATCAGAAGCTAAAGCTTCAGCTCTTCAGTGAGTTCTGGTTGTATTAAAATGCCTGTACACATCCATGGCTGATGACAACATTGAATATGCATGTATTCTGTTGAGTGACAGTGGACTATGTGTCAAATCATTTGCTAACCAGCCATGGCTCTGCCTATGAAATAATCCGTGACAGACTTAGGTTTTGAAAAGTTTGTGTGAGATGGGTACCCAAACAACTTGGTTTGTAGCCGAGCACTTTAACCATCACATCATTCAGGCTCCTAGATGGGGGATATAGTTGTCTGATAGTCTAAGCATCTAAATGATAATAGTGCTGCTGTTGTGTGCTGTTGAGTCAGTTCTGACTCATAGCAACCCTGTATAGGGTTTCTGAGGCTCTAAGTCTTTATGAGGAGCCCTGGTGTGGTGCTGTGGGCTAATGCGTCAGACTGCAAAGTCATTTGAACTGCAAGGTCAGTGGTTCAAGCTTACTAGCTGCTCCTTGGAAACCCTATACAGGGTGGCTATGGGTTGAAATTGACTTGATGGCACTTAACAACAACCACAAGGCTTTATGAAGGAACTCTGATAATGCAGTCAGTGGCTATGAGTTGGGCTGCTAACCTCAAGGTCAGAAGTTTGAAACTACCTGCAGTTCTGCGGGAGAAAGATAAAGCTTTCTGCTACCATAAAGATTTAAAGCCTTGGAAATCCTATACAGGGTCACTATGAGTCAGAACTGACTCCACGACATACCATCACCACTACCAAGTCTTTATGGGAACAAAAAGTCTCATCTTTCTCTGTGGAACAGCTGTTGGATTGAACTGCAGCCCAACGTGAAGCCTGCAATGCAACCAAAGCGCCAATGATTAAGTAGTAGCTAACAATTAATGAACAATTTATGATGTGCCAGGCACTATGCTACTTTTTTATATAGATAAAACTAAACCTAACTCACTGCCATCGAGTTGATTCCATGACCCTATACAGGGTTTCCAGGGCTGTTAATGTTTATAGGAGCAGAAAGTCTCATCTTTCTACCACAGAGCTGCTGGTGGGTTTGAACTGCCCACCTTGCAGTTAGCAGTCCAGAGCTTATCCTACAATGCCACACTAGGACTTATTTTTTATATGGATGTTATTGTTAAGTGCAGTCAAGTCAGCTCCAACTCATAGCAACTCTGTGTAGGGTTTCTAGGGCTGTAAATATTTGTGGGAGGATCTCTGGTAGTATAGTGGTTATGAATCAGACTGTGAACCGCAAGTTCAGCTGTTCAAAACTACCAGCTGTTCTGTGGGAGAAAGATGAGGCTTTCTGCTCCCGTAAAGATTACAGCCTTGGAAACCCTGTACAGGGTCGCTATGAGTTGGAACTGACTCTATGGCACATAACCACCACCACCAAATATTTGTGGGAGCAGGAATCTTTCTCCTGTGGAGTGACTGGTGGACTTGAACCACCGACCTTGTGGTTCATAGTCCAGTACTTTTCCTACAGAGTCACCATGCTTCCTTTATATGGATGCTGTTATTGTTAGGTGTCATCGAGTCGGTTACGACTCAAATTGACCCTATGCACAACAGAAGGAAACACTGCCCAGTCCTGCATTATCCTCACAATTGTTATTATGCTTAAGCCCATTGCTGCTGCCATGGTGTCAATCCATCTTGGTTGGAGTCTTCCTCTTTTTTGATGACCCTCCATTTTACCAAGCATGATGTCCTTCTCCAGGGACTGGTCCCTCCTGATAACATGCCTAAAGTATAATGGACACAGCTTCTCCATCCTTGCATCTAAGAAGTATTCTGGCTATACTTCTTCCAACATAGATTTGTTTGCTTTACTGGTCTTCCAGGGTACTTTCAACATCCTCCAACACCGTAACTCAAACACATCAATTCTTTCATGGTCTTACTTATTCACTGTCCTATTTTCACATGCATATGATACATCCTCACCACATGGAATATATAAAAATCAAATTGACTACATCTGTGTAAAGAGATGATGGAAAAGCATAATATCATCAGTAAAAACAAGGCCAGGGGCAGACTGTGGAACAGACTATCAATTACTCATATGCAAATACAAACTGAAGCTGAAGAAAATGAAAACAAGTCCACGAGAGCCAAAATATGCTACCTTGAATATATCCCACCTGAATTTAGAAATCATTTGGAGAACAGATTTGCTACATTAAGTACAGATTTGATACTAAAGAACAAAGACCAGAAGAGTTGTGGGATGACATCAAGAACATCATACATGAAGAAAGCAAAAAGTCATTGAGAAGACAAGAAAG
>NW_006408644.1:7904360-7905984 GCF_000296735.1 Chrysochloris asiatica | reverse complement strand
ATGCGAAAGCTGGACAGTGAATAAGGAAGACCATAGAAGAATTGATGTTTTTGAGTTATGGTGTTGGAGGAGAATATTGAAAGTGCCATAGGCTGCCAAAAGAACCAATAAATCCATTTTGGAAGACGTGTGGCCAGAGTGCTCCTTGGAAGCCAAGATGGCCAAACTTCGCCTCTCATACTTTGGACATATTGTCAGGAGGGACCAGTCACTGGTGAAGGATATCATGTTTGGTAAGGTGGAGGGTCAGAGAAAAAGAGGAAGTCCCCCAACGAGATGGGTTGGCCAAGTAGCAGCATCGATGGGCTCAAGCATGGCAACAGTAGTGAGGTTGGCTCAGGATTGGGCAGTGTTTTGTTCTGCTGTGCATAAGTTAGCTATGTGTCGGTACCAACTCGATGGCACCTAACAACAACAACAACAATGATGCAATTGAAAATACCATTGATTGGGGCCAGTCACTAGCCAAAATCCGCTGACATCAGCAATTATATCCCTAGTTCCACATCTTCTTCTGAGTCCAGCTTGAGTTTCTGGAAATTCTATGTCAATGTATTGTTCTAGCTGTTTTTGTGTTAACTTCAGCAAATATTTTCTTGCACATGATATTAATGATATTGTTCTATTATTTCTGGATTCCATTGGGTCACCTCTCTTTGGTAAGGTCACAAATATGGATCTCTTCCAATTGGTTGGCCAGGTAACTGTCTTACAGATTTATTGGCATGGATGAGTGAGCACCTCCAGTGCTGGTCAGTTTGTTGAAAGATTTAGCTCCATCAGTCCTGGAGCTTTGTTTTTATCCAATGCCTTCAGTGCAGCTTAGACTTCTTCCTTCAGTACCATCAGTTCTTGATCATATGTTACCTCTTGAAATGGTTTAACATAGACCATTTCTTTTTGATACAATGACTTCCATCTTCATTTGATGCTCCCTGCATCATTCAATATTTTTCCCATAGAATCCTACAATATTATAAATCGAGGCTTGCATTTTTTCTTCAGTTATTTTAGCTTGAAAAATACCAAGGGCACCAGAAATATCACCATAGAAAGCTTCTAAGTCTGCCATCTGCCTATAACTGATTGGAATGCCTAAAATGGAGCTACAATGTTCCCAGTGAAGAAGGCTTCCTGCGGAGCCTCTGCATTACATAAGACTATAGGTGGAATCCTGAACAGCATCCAGAATCTTCAGAGGTGGGAAACTTCCTCTTGAAAGGACGGGGAGACCAGCCTGGAGTGGCTAGAAGAACAGAAAATACTTCTTGAAAGAAAGACTGACAGGAAAAATACAAAACAATAGAGGCAGACCGACTGATTACTACAAGAACAAGCAAGTTGCTCGCCCAGGAGACATCAAGGCAAGTGGTTAGGTCCCCTCAAAGTAAACCCCTTTCCAAGACTAAGAATCAATGGGAATCCGATTGGTGACCATATTGGTCACTGATAAGGGGAAGTGAGGGAAAAACAGCAATGAAGCTGCCAGCTAAGCCCTACAACATTCAGTAGACTCCCATGAACCCGGGTGGAGACCTGGTTGGCCAGCAGTGTGGCAAGACCTGGGGATTCTTGGGCCCAGAGTCAGTGCCATAGTCACAGAGGACTAGAGTGGAGAGTGAAG
>NW_006408644.1:7901955-7903614 GCF_000296735.1 Chrysochloris asiatica | reverse complement strand
CAATGAAACGATATACGATAGGATGAATGTAAAACTAATGTTCTCCCATGTAAACTATCACATAATTCACAATAAAACATTAAAAAAAAAAAAAACATACTGAGGGCTTTCCTCCCTTTTGGTTTACTAATTCCAGATCTTTGCATGTTTCATTATATTTCATTTTGTCTTCTTATATTGCCCTTCGAAATTTTCTGTTCAGGTCTTTTACTTTATTTCTTCCACTTGCTTTAGCATTTCTATGCTGGAGAAAGTTTCAGAGTCTCTTCTGACATCCATTTTGGTCTTTTCTTTCTTTCCTGGCTTTGAAATGACCTTTTGCTTTCTTCCTATATGAAACTCCTGATGTCATCCCACGACTTTTCTGGTGTTTGATCATTAGTGTCTAATGTATCAAATCTGTTCTTGAGATGTTCTGTAAATTCAGGTGGGATATGTTCAAGGTCATATTTTGGCTCTCGTGGACTTGTTTTCATTTTATTCAGCTTCAGCCTGAACTTGCATATGAGTTTGTTCTACAGTCTGCCTCTGAACTTCTTTTGGATCATAACATTGAGCTTCTCTCCCCAGAGATATAGTCAATTTGATTCTGGTGTATTCCGTTTGGTGAGGTCCATGTGTATAGTCTTTTTGTTGTTTAAGAAGGTATTTGCTACGAATAAGTCATTGATCTTGCAAAATTCTATCATGCGATTTCCAGCATTGTTTCTATTACAAAGGCCATATTTTCCAACTACCGATCTTCCCTATTTGTTTCCATTCTTTGCGTTCCAATCACCAATAATTATCAATAAAACTTAACTGCATGTTTGATCAGTTTCAGATGGAAGAAGTTGGTAGAATTCTACAATTTTAGATCACTAGATTTAGTGGTTGGTGCAAAAATTAGAATAATAGTGGTATTAACTGATCTTCATTATACACTTATGGATATTATCCAATCACAGACAGTATTGTACCTCATGATTAATCTTGAAATACTGTTTTTGATGATGAATGCTATGCCATTCCACTTGAATTTGTCATTCCCAGCATAGTAAACCATATGATTCAAAATGACCAATACCCATCAATTTCAGCTCACCAATGGCTAGGATATCAATCTTTATGTGTTCCATTTCATTATTGACAACTATCAATTTTTCTAGATTCATACTTCATACAGTCCATGTTCTGATTTGTAATGGATGTTTTCAGCTGTTTCTCCTTATTTTTAATTGTATCCCATCAACAAATGAAGGACCTGAAAGCTCTACTCCATTCACATCATCATGGTCAACTACTTTGAGGAAGCCTCTCCTCCCCAGTTATATTTTGAGTGCCTTCCAACTATCTGGACTCATCTTTCAGCACTCTATCTGACAATTTTCTGGTTCTAATCATAATGTTTCCATCTTCTAGACCTATATCTGATAATGTTCCACTGCTATTCATAAGGTTTTCAGCAACTAAACATTCAGAAATGGTCTGCTTTTCCTTATTACTAGTCTGTTTAGTCTGGAGCTCTGCTGAAACCTGTCCACCATGGGTTTCCCTGATGGTATTTAAAATACCTGTGGCAAATCTCCAAACATGACAGCAACACACAAGCCACCAAAGTACAATGACAAACAAGTAGATATAGATACTCTCCTTCAATTCTTCCCCCCCCCCCCGTTT
>NW_006408644.1:7877954-7901823 GCF_000296735.1 Chrysochloris asiatica | reverse complement strand
AGGGCACATTCTGGAAGTCAGCCTCCTGGCCACCAGCACACAGCCTCCCTCCTTCCATGAGTCCAGAATCCTATGCTGCTCCATTTCTCCATGCCATCACCTCTGCCTCCATCTCTGGTGTCACTGCTTCTCTGGTTAGGATCCTATGTTCCACTCATACTCTTATCTCCTGATGGTCCTATGGTCCTCTATTCCTGGAATGTAAGATTAACTACTCCCCACTTTTTGCCACACAACTTCTACCTTTACAGTTGTGACAATCGCAATTAGTCATGATAACAATTACTCATTATTGTAAAGAATCCTACCCCTATTTCCTTTAACCAGACCCGTCTAGACAAGATGAAACTACTCAGTGGGGATTCTACCTTCCACCCCTCACTCTGAAACTAAATTCCCTCTTGAAAATATGTAAGCCAGCCACACTGTGCCTTTATAGTCCCTCCCCTCCCCATTTTAGGTAGCCAATGCTTAAGTTGTCTGTCCTATCAACCCTGTGTACTGAGGGGATATGCTTGATATTTGATGTGAAGATTCCTGCCCTCTCAGTTGGTATTTTGAGCAACTACATCCATAAGCAAAAGTCAAGTTCATCAACTTGTGGCAATTTACATTTTCTTTCTGTATCAAATGTCTTCCTTTAGTCGAGTTCTGATCATCAAGCCATCCAAGCAAGGTCAAATGGGTACTATCTGCAAGTTTGGGTATTCTTGCGCACCTCTCCCCAGTTCATATCAGCTGGACACTTCACTCTCAGCTCTAGTCCCCAGTGGTTAGGTCAGTATCCATGGCCTCCATAGTTTCCAAGTCACCCCAAACTTCAGACCAACCAGCCCTTCCTCTTCTTTTTCTCATCTCAAGGTTGACAGGAGTCTATGGAACATAGTCAAACTTGGCCCATGTCTTCATTACTGCCTTTACCCCACTTCCACTCACAAGTAGACCAGCACAGTCACCAGTGAGCTTACAACCCTGCTCATGTGTTCCCTTTGAGCTTCAGTCTTGGAAGGGGTTTGTCCTGAAGGGCCTCTTCCCCCAGCAGTCCCAAGTTGGGATAGGTGGTTTACTGGTGATGGTAGCCCGAGGGGTGAAGAAGGTGGTGAGTTGTAGCCAGTGAAATCATTCCCACATAATGACATAGTAACTATCTGGACCAGGAAGTTCATGACCAACCAACTACTTCAGTGGAAATAAATGCTTACTAATGCCCTTCACCCTGGGAAGGCAGCAGCAGTACCTAAGACAGAAAAACTTGCTAAAATGTATAAGACTACATCAGATGTTATTTTTGTGTTTGGATTCAGAACCCATTTTGGTGGTGGCAAGACTACTGGCTTCGGCATGATTTATGATTTCTTGGATTATGCAAAGAAAAATGAACCCAAATACAGACTTGCAGGACATGATACCTGTCAGATATATTTGGAAAGCTTGGGTTCAGAAAGAGCATTTCTGGAGCTCTGATCTGAAGGAATAAAGATTCTGCTATGACTTGATCTGAGATGATTGTGGATTTTTCACCAGAAGATTAATAAACCCTAAAATTTTCTGTAAAAAAAGAAGTATCTTCTGTTCCTCTAGCTGCTCTGGGTTAATCTGCATGTCCTTTCAGGTGGGAATATCCCACCTCAGAAGGTTCTGGATGGGGCTCAGGATTCCACCTAATGTCCTATATGCTACAACGGCTTTTAAAGAAGTCTACTTAACTGGGCAAGTTCTAGAACCCCTTTAAGGTATTCCAATCAGTTATAGGCAGAAGACTGGCTTACAAGCTTTCTGTAAGCATATTTCCCGATATTCCTTTCTATCCCACTTAATTGTTTGTTTTTATAATAGTAGGTAAGGGAAATCAATGACAGTCAAGCACCTTAACATTATTTCCCCTCTTTTACCCATTCAGGCTATGCCTCAATCCCTGTATCACAGAGCCCTGTTGTTCCAAGGTTGAGTTGTTGTTGTTGTTGTGAAGTGCCATCGAGTCGGTTCCCACCCATAGCGACCCTGTACAGGGTTTCCAAGGGTGTAAATCTTTACGGGAGTAGAAAGCCTCATCTTTCTCCCACGGAGCGACTGGTAGTTTCGAACTGCTGACCTTGAGGTTCGCAGCCCGATTCGTAACCACTACGCTACCAGAGTATACATCACTATTTCCCTCTGCCTCATTTATCTCCTTTAATTCTTACAACAAGCCTGTGAGGTAGGTACTGTCATACCTGTCTTCACTGGGAGAGATTGTCAGGTCACTCAACTTGAGTACATTAGCAGTCTGCAGCAACAAAAATAAGATTCACTCAGAAAAGAATTTTTCCCTTTTATAAATGATACTGGTTGTATTTCAGTACCCCTGGTAGGCCAGTGTTTAAAATGCTTGGCTGCAACCAAAAGTTTGGCAGCTCTAACCCACCATTCTACAGGAGAAAGAGGTGGCAGTCTGCCTCTGTCAAGATTTACAGCCTTGGAAACCATATATGTCAATTTTACTCTGTTCTATAAGGTCACTATGCATTGGAATCCACATGACAATAGTGCAGTTTTTGAGTTATATTTTAGGTCGTGGGTGGAACAAATGGTTGGTGGCTCAGACTTATTCAGTTACACCACAGAAGAAAGGCCTGGAGTTCTTCTCCCATAAAGACTATGGACAAGAAAATCCTATGAGTTAGTTTCACTGTGTAACACATGGAGCATCATGAGTTGGAATAGATTCAATGATAACTTTAAAATATATATATTGGCTGTATTTGAGAGGTGTTCTTTATGCAACTTTGTGTGATTGATAAGTTCTATTTATGAAAATTTGGCTGATACCAGGAATGCATATGTGGAGACTTCAAAAACTCATGGGAAAATGCAGCTTTCTTTTCATTTCATTTTTCCACAAACTTTTTGAAGCTCCCTTTTTTACATTGAACAAAGAGAAGTATGCCAATATACTCAAGAGCTGTTTTGTTAGAGATTGTTTCAACTTAAATTCTCTACCCTGTCTACATTCCCAGGTAGCATTCCCTTCCTACTTTGCTGAAAAAGTACTGCCTCATAAACACAGATGCCATCAAGAGAAATATGGATGATCCAATTTTCCTATGTTGAATTAGTTTCCCGCTTGAGAAAATTTCAGTAGAGATGTTCGCTGCATCCCTGGGTGGAAATGATTGACAACAGAATTCTCTAATGCTACTTATTAGGCAAACAGGAGGAAAGTTGTTGTTGTTGTGTGCGGTGGAGTCGGTTCTGACTCATAGTGACCCTATACAGGGTTTCCGAGGCTGTAAATCTTTATGGGAGCAGAAAGCCTCCCTTTTCCCTCATGGAACAGCTGGTAGTTTCGAACTGCTGACCCTGAGGTTAGCAGCCTGATTCGTAACCACTACGCTAAGTTGTTGCTGTTGTTGTTAAGTGCTGTCAAGTCGATTCTGACCCATAGTGACCCTGTATAGGGTTTCCAAGGAGCAGCTGGTGAGCTTGAACTGCTGACCTTGCAGTTCAAACAGCTTAAGTAGATGGGCCTAAATTTGCCAGAGAAGACCTAGGAGAAATGTGGTCTTTTTGGACAGGGTAGAGCACTGGTTTGAGCACACAGAAAATCTGGATTCTGAGACCAGCTGTGCTAGTAAACAGCTGTATAATCTTGGGTAAATCACTTAACCTTTCAATACCTCAAGTTCTTAATCCATATAACTCGAGTGCACTAGAAACCTTAATTTCTGTCCACCTTCATGACTAATGCCTGTCAGAATCCTGTTAAGGCTTCCTGGAAAAAGCACACCTATAGGGTCCCTCAGGTGACTCCTTTACAGTTAAGGCCATATGCAGTGCACAAGAGCAAGTGATGTGACCTTAGTATCAGACCCTCCCAAAGTGATTGCAGTCATCTTTCTGTGCAAGGTTTCTAGCGCTCATAAATGGTGTGACTTCATTGGTTTATGCAGGCTGGTGAATCAGTATAGGGTAGGATTAAGAGCATGGGTTAGGGAATTGGACGTTAGATTGACAACCAGTTCTTCCACTTTCTAGTGTGTGTCTTAGGACAAGTTATTTAGCCTCTCTGAACCTCAGTTTCTGTCTCTGTAGGATGGAGATAATAGAACCTCTTCATTGGTGTTGTGAAGATAAAAATCAAAGATATAAAGTACTTAACCCAGAACCAATGAGAGGAATAGTAAATAACTAGTGCTACCACCACCACTACCACTCTTGGGCTGGGGGGCTGGATGCATCCAAGCTCTACATCTTTTACATACCTAACCAGTTAGGCGAGGCAGCAGTTTCTGTTTCTGAAGGAACAGCAAAGAAATTGTTGCTGGGCTTCACTGACAGTATCTAGGAATTTAAAATGGAATTGCTTTTGGAGGCCTGACTGAAGGCTTTTGGAGGCAGAGCACAATTTTTAGCAAAATGTAATTTATTTTTACAACTCCCCTTACTCCTAAGAACCTTAAGAGAAAAAAGTATAATTTTAAACTAACCTATACTTCTAAGGCTAAAATTAAGTTGGTCACCTAAGATGTTTTATGAATAGGCTTTATCAAGACTATCTGGGTGCAAAGATGTAAAGTTTCTCTGTTCTTCACCAAGATTGTCTTCATTCTCATTCCCTGATGTTCCTGCCATTTTTAGCCTCTGGTAGGTTAGGATTAATTTGATGACTAGATTATAGATGTACAGGAAAATGGAGGTTCCCAGGGCCATAATATTTGAGTAGATGTAGTTGTAGGGGAAGTGGAAAAGTATTATCAAATAGAAATTGAAAAACTGAGTTTATCATTATGGCTCTAAAGACGATCCCATTTGTCAAGGGACGGATAGTAGATGTTTCTTTGGATTTTCCTCTTTAGTAGTAGCCTCTTAAAAGTCTGAAATGAGAAAGAAAATAGCCAGTCACTACAAGCAAAGCCAAGTACCAGGTTTCCTATCCTATTGAGACCACTTTAGGTTAGAAGGATGTTTACTGGCCCATTCCCAAAGGGGGTATAGACTGCACTCCATGAGGTACTCACCCTTTGTCCCAGCCTCATATTTTCTCTCATTTTGTTCTCTCCCCTCTCCCCTTCATTTAAGGAGTACTAACCACAGGAAGTTAAGGTCTCTTCAGAGGCACTGTCCAGTAACATATCTTCTGTGTCCCATGTATCCATTCTGTTTTTGGCTCTGGGCTCTGAGGATATAGAAATGATATTGAATTTCAGTTTTAGACAAAGATTTAGGGGTAGTTGCTGATACTGGGAAATAACTTCCTCTACTCTTCTACCAAATTACCTCCCTTCTTAAGTGTCCCTGGCCAAGTCCAGGCCCCTCCAGACCATTGTAACAACCCAAGGCTCCAGGGAATTCAGAAGTGGTAGATCCCTTGCAGAGCTGAAGTGATATTATAATCTTAGAGACTAAGGGCCCAAAGAACACTGAGAAAGAATGGCTATTAATAACAGTAAGTCTTGAAAACCTCACAATTTATATTTATTCATTTTTTAGTTTTAATGCCTTTATTGTATTGGAATAAATGATATTTGCTCATTCTAAAAAATAAAATTTCTAATAATATAGAAAAATCCAAAGAAAGGCTTTAATTTTTCAGAACCACCTATCTCACCCCAAGAGAAAACCACTGCTAATATTTGGTATGGTGCTGTCGGTTAATGCATCAGACTGCAAGTCATTTGAACTGCAAGGTCGGCAGCTCAAGCTCACCAGATGTTCCTTGGAAACCCTATACAGGGTCGCTATGGGTCAGAACTGACTCGATGGCACTTAACAACAGCAACAACAATATTTGGGTAATATCCCTCCAGATATTTCTATGCATTTGTTCACATCATTCTACAAATGTTGCACTCTAACTTGTTATTTCCTCTTTTAAAAATGTCAGATTGTGAGTAACTTTCCTTCTTAGTCTTTTCTATTTTCTACATAGTATTCCAATTTTTAGCTGTTGCACACAATTCCTGTGACTGAACAGCCTTGAGCATGCATTTTTTTGTACTTGTGCAATTATCTTCTTTGGATACAATTAAAGAAATATGACTGCTGGCTCAAAGAGTATTCACATTAAAATTTTTTTGATACACACATACGAGGGGGGTATCAAAAAGTTCATGGAAAAAATCCATTATCTTTCAATTCCACTCCATTTTTCCACAAATTTTGGAAGCCCCCTCACACACACACACACACACACACACACACACACACACGAGGGGGCTTCAGACAGTTTGTGGAAGAATGTAACTGAAAGATAATGGAACTTTTCCACAAACGTTTGAAACTTCCTTATATGTGTGTGTGTGTGTGGCTTCAAGAAATTTGTGAGAAAATGCCATTATCTTGTCATTCCATTTGTTCATGAACTTTGAAACCCTTGCATGTGGGTGTGTGCATGCACATGCACACACATACACTCAAGAAAACTTTAAAAAGTTCATGGAAAACTCTTGGAAGCCCCTTTGTGTGTTTGTATATGTGTGTATGTGTGTATATGCGTGTGTATGGTTTCAAAAAATTGGCGGAAAAATTCCATTATCTTTTCATTCCATTTACTCATAAATTTTTTGAAGCCCTCTTGCCTATAGGGACAGGGAAAGGGAGGAAGAGATTGAGCATGATATTGTGCAAGTGAGAGTGAGCCAGCCAGACTGCCCTTCTTAAAGCCATACCTATTTGTACTCTCACCAAATGGAAATCAGAACCTTTAAAATAACCATATAGCCATTGAAAATGAAGACCTTGTGTTTCACCCAATACTTGGAGTCATACTTGGCTACCAGAAGGCAATCCCCAAGCATGCTCCCTGTACTTCCACTTCTTTACTCCTAACCACCAACCATACTCTAAGAGTTTCAGATCAAAATAGGAATACTATTTTAGATTGTGAGGGAAGGCCTATATGTCTTTTCTTCTCTGACTAACCATGGGTTCAGTATTACCTTCAAAAGGATCATCATCAATACATGTAGCTTGAATCTGTAATTTATCACTTTTCTTGTAGCAGAACTCAGTAGCTCTCTGATCTTCATTTCCCCTAGGACATTCACCTTCCTCCATCAGTTCATCTAAAGCAAATGTTACTGATTTATTCTTTTTTTTTGCCTTAATCTCAAACCTTCTTTCTGTACAGTAAGAACATAGGGAAAGAAAGTCAATTGGTGCCTAAGAGTCCGGGGATTGGTCTTCGAGGCAATAGCATTCAAAGAGCTGTTTACCTGTAGGATTGACTTTAGGGGCTTAACTTCCACTGAATGGTATCCTAAATCCAGTTTTTTTTTCCTTTGGTCATTCTCATCCTGGTATAGAAGCCGGGAAAGGAAGAAAGGACAAAGCAGTAATAGAAACAGACACAAATGCATTTGCCTAAGGAACCCTAGGAGTCCTGGTGTGGTGCTGTGGGTTAATGTACTGGACTGCAGTCAGTTTGAACTGCAAGGTCGGCAGTTCAAGCTCACTAGCTGCTCCTTGGAAACCCTATACAGGGTCACTATGGATCAGAACCAATTTGACAGCAGCACTTAGAAACAACAACAACAAGGAGTCCTGGTGGTACAGTGGTTTGAGCGTTGGGTTGCTAACTGCAAAGCTGGTGGTTCAAACCCACCAGCCATTCTGTGGGGGAAGGATGAGGCTGCCTTCTTCTGTAAAGATTTAAAACCTCAGAAACTCCAAGGAGTAGTTTTACCGTGCCCTATAAGGTATAACTGACTCAGCAGCAATGGTGGGACCATATGCCTTTGCTTAACAACAGAACAAGAAATTTATACCTGTTACTCCTTAAATCTCAAGTACCTCCTATATTCTTTTTTTCCCCCTTCTTTTATTCTTTTTAACATCCCTATCCTTCCCGATCATTCCTTTTTATTGGGACGAACCTAGAGATTTGTCTAGGAGATGAACCTAGGTTTTCTAGGCGAACCTAGAGGCTGAGAACATAGGGTAGTTCCATGACATTCATGCATAGATTAATGCCAGCAGGCTATTTAATGGGCTCATATGCCTTTTTTCCTCCATATGACAAACAGAAGCAATGTTGTGGAGAAGCTCTACTACTGACAGGTTGTTGTTACCTTTATACAACTCATCCCATTAACATGACTGCTCAAGTTGTGTTTGTGTGTGGGGTGCACCAAACAATATTGGCTACTTCCCTAGATCCATTTGGGTCACCTGATTCTGAGAGACTGGTTTGGTGCTGCATGGAATCCAAGAACCTCCAAGAACTCCCTGCTTATGTTGAAGATTGACTATTGTATCTACTCTTATCAATAAACCCTATAGTACAGCTCCTGCTGGATGAGCATCTTTCTCTAGAGCTTTTTGTACCCTTGGAGGTTGGCTTTCTTGAGGTAGGTGATAGTCCCACTCCACACTGCTGTTGTTGAGTATATAGATCTTCATATTTATCCCCAATAGTAGCTAATAACCAGCGCAGCCCATCAATTATGGGCTGATGGTTTCTTCTTTGGAGGTTTATGATGGCTGAACAAGGCTCCTGTGACAAAAAGAGAAGAGAAAAGAAGATTTCAAGAGAAGACTCTAACCCTGGAGAGTGGGACCCATGGAGTCCTAAAACTTCTCCAAAGAGCTGAGGTTTACATAAGCTCTCCCGTGCTAACAGTGGCTCTAGGACCTCTTAGTAGACACTCCGTGCGGGCTTCTTAGAATGTAAATGAAAGATATAGAAGGTAAGGTCCTTTAGTAAAGTGTCATGTCCTGGATGTGTGACCTTGGACTTAGACTCACTCACTAAGCCTTATTTTCCTTATCTATAAAATGGAGAGATTAAAACTTGCAATTTTGTAGAGCTATTTTGAAGACGTCCTGGTGTGGTACTGTGAGATAGTGCACTGGACCAAAAGGTTGGTTTGAACTGCCAAGGTCGGCAGTTCAAATTCACCAGCCACTCCTCAGAAACCCTATACAGGGTCACTATGAGTTAGAACCAACTTGATGGCACTTAATAACAACAATGAGAAAATAGATGTGAATATTTTCTAAGAACATGATATTTGTTATCACTATTGGGTCAGAAATCATTACTGTAGAAGTTGTATGGTGGGGTGAGGCTTTGCCCCAAACCCAACATATGGGACTGATTATGGAATAGGCCAAGGAACACATCATCTGGGCTCTAGAGGGAGAGGGAAGGAAAGGGCTGATACTCACCACTCGGCATAGGGGCTTATTTTTATTCACTATTCTTTCCAATATATCACAAGGCAGCAGAGCACCCTTCTTGTCTTGTTTGCCAGGCTAGAACAGGGCATAGGAGAGAGGGAAGGAAGAAGAAAGAAGAGTGAAACAGAAATAGAGACAAAGATCAAGGAGAGAAAATAACTGCTATATATTCAGTGAGACAAATCAGGAATTTTTCTAACAAACTCTTTTTGTTTTTTCTCTAAATGCCTGGTTTAATAAGGACTTGTTTATTTTGAGAAAAAAAGGGTCCCAAACATCAGGCTGTTCATAAAAATAACCCACAGTATCAACTTTAGAAAACAAATCTAAAAAGACTATTACACTATTTTTCTAAAGGATGCATTTGACATGCCAACTCTCATTCACACACAAAAAATACATTGTTACATTTGTGTTGAACAGTCCCATACAGTACTTATGTGGGGTATAACACACATACTTTTAACTCAAAGCTGTTTTCAAGTGCTACCCAACGAAATGAGATTGTCTGTGCAATTAAGGAAGCAACTACTGAACTCATATATGAATGGAAATAACTGTACTCACTGCATAACAAGAGATTATTTGGAGACAGATGACAAAAACCATACATCCTTTTTATTGTTAAGTCAAAGAGGTATCAAAATTAAAAGCAAAAATTACAGGGTAAGACTTAACATAACTATTAGGAGCATCAAAGGAAGTGAAAATGGGACCAGGCACAGGGCAATATGAATGACTGAATGTGGGAAGGACAAAGATGGGGAGAACAGTGAGCAATGCGGCTGAAGATACTAGGGGAGAGGATCTGGTGAAAAGTATGATCTTAGACAAGCGCCTAGGTAAAGAAATAATGGGATAACATTTCTAAGCCCCACTGTGTGCTTAAGAGTCATCCTCGCCATTGGCGCTGTCTCTGTCATCCTCTCCTTCCTCAGCCTCTTTTTCATCATCCTTGATCAACTCCACCTGGTCATCTTCCCGATCTTCATCATCATCATCATCCAGTAGGTCCCCCTCCTCAGCAGAGTCATCTGCACCCCCCTCAGACTCCATCTTCACATTAGTCTCATCTTTCTTCAGGGAGCTACTACTCTTCTCCTCTTCTGATTCATCATTCTTCATCTCTATTCCTTGTTTGCTTTGCTCCTTTTCAATTTTTTTCCAGGCTTTCCAGTAGAGAATCCATTTTTTTGTTTTATCTGGGTCAACTCCTTCTTAATGGTCTGAAGGTCATCTCCTTTCAATTTTCCAGACTTGGAAGAAGATATCCTCTGTCCACTTTTAGAATTGAAGCCACTTTTGCCCCTTCGTGAGGTGTTTCTTAATACACACTGGCGTTTTGATGGCACTACAGCCCGAGCAAAGGAATTCTGGTAGCATCGTGGTTACAAATTGGGCTGTGAACCACAAGGTCAGCAGTTCGAAACTATCAGCTGTTCTGTGGGAGAAAGATGAGGCTTTCTGCTCCCGTAAAGATTTACAGCCTCGGAAACCCTGTACAGGGTTGCTATGAGTAGGAACCGACTCCACGACACATAAAAACAACAAACAGCCGGAGCAATAGGAGGAGGAGGAACACGTGCTGGATACCTGTACATCTTGTCATAATAATCCCGCTGGGAATCATAGTCCAAGTCAAAAGAAGAGCTGAGTAGAGGGGATGAAGAAGTGTGTTTCTGGTACTGACCCATACATCTCCGCTGCAGATTGTTTCACACCTGCTTTTCCTCTGTTCACTTTTGGCTCTGCAGCCAGATTAATATCTAAAATCTGGCCAGCTATCATTCTGCCATCCTCTCCTGCTACAGCAGCCCCAGCATTTCTCTCATTAACATACTGAACAAAGGCAAAGCCCTTATGAACAGAGCAACTCACAATTTTGCCATACTTCAAGAAAATTGCCTCCACATCAGACTTCTTGACTACCCGAATATTGAGATTTCCAATAAATACAAAGGAGTTCATAGAGTGAGGAGGATCTGTCTTGTTGGTAACATTGCTGGCCATGGGGTTTGACAAGGTTCATCACACAACTGAAAAACGTAGCTGAAGATCAAAAAAAATCTCACTCAAGCAAAGTTCCACTAACATATATTTCAAATCAATTGTAACCAGGAGGGGGAAGGGAAAAGAGATTTGTTTATGAATCTCCTTCTCCCAGGTTCTACGTGAAGAAGCTGATGGAGGTCTGCAACGAGGCTGCAACCTCTCGTCTTCATCTCTTCACAAAATCTAGCAAACTCTTAATGAAAGGAACAAATAAAACAAATAATTTGAACGCAAGATAATTCACAGATCTTATTGATTACTTCCCCTACTTTACATCAAACTTTAATTAGAATCACAAACTGGAATACATGCACATTTGGAGTTTTTACATCCTCTCTTGAATTCTGTTCATTCTCTAATGGGGGTACTAATAAGGAATGAAAAGGGAAAAAAGGATGTGAGGGAGTAGTGAAGACTGACTGATGACTTGAATTATTACCCTAGAATAAATGTTATTCAACTTTTGAGCGATCTATAGGGTGTATTGGCATATATCATTCAAAGTAGGGGTAGTTCTCTGCCACTGTGAGAACTCTGGATTAGAGATTGAAACCAATCAAGATGACAAGCAAATTTCTGAAGGCAGTCTTCAGAAAGAGTCTAGGGATGAGGGGTGGTAGATACAGATATTACTTAATTTCCCTTTGATACTTGCCTTCAAAATTGCCTTTATATGGTTGTTGTTGTTGTTAAGTGCCATCAAGACAGTTCTGCAACCCTGTTAAGGGTTTCCAAGGAGCAGCTGGTGGGTTTGAACTATGGACCTTGAGGTTAACCGTCCAATGGTAATCCTACAGTGTCACACCAGATAAGTCCACTGGTGGCACTAATTATTTGTATTCAACTGCTAACCTAAAGGAGCCCTGGTGTCACTATGGGTTAGACATTGGGCGGCTAACTTTAAGATCAGCAGTTCAAGCCTACCAGATGCAACACAAGATTTCAAAATAAAGCTGTCTGCTACTGTAAAGACAGTTTCTAATTTCTAGTCTCGGAAACCCTATATAGGGTCGCTATGAGTTGGAATTAACTCAATGGCAATGGGTTTGTTTGTTTTTTGCTTAAACCCACAGAAGAAAAACCTGGCAATCTATTTCTAAAACAAAACAAACAAACAAAAAACAGCTGTTAAAAACCTTATGGAGCAAACCAGGGTGTTATCAAAAGTCAGAATCAACTCAAAGTATCTAATAGCTAACAGTAACACAAGTAGGTAACATGTCCTCCATAGCAGTGTGTGGTAGAAAGTGGACCCTGAAAACAGCCTTCGGTGGACTGGACCACTCTACCTCACTGAGCCTAATAAGGAAAAAGGAGGAATAGCTGGCCTTGACAAAGGGACCATCCTACCCTTGCTCCTATATGTGTATGTTAAGGCACAAAATGAGAAGGGGAAGTTAGACACAAAGGTAGAGTCTTACAGTAAAACGGGTTTCCCTTCCACTCTTTGATCAGACAGCAGACGTGGTAAAATCATCTTCACTTCCTGCAAGCGTCCTAAGTCACTGGAGTCAAGTACAAAAACAATCCCATGAGCCTGTGAATAGTAGTTTGGCCATAAATCCTGGCCCTGCGAGTTTCCATTCAGGTCATAGATGGAAATGTTGTAGTTGTCTAACAGCAATGTAGTTTGTTCAGATTTCATATATTTGTCCATTCTGCTGGGAATCACTATGAGTAGAAGAAGAGAGAAGCAGCTACTGAGTAAGAAAATATAGTTAGAACAAATAATTTCTTAAACATTTAGATAAACCTTGACTGGAAACCCTCCCTTGAAAATCCTACTGCCATCCTGCTTATAACTCATCTTCCTAACATATCATTTTACCCATGCTGCCCTCTCTTGGCTCAATAAGTTTCAGTGACTGCTACTGGGATAGGACATATAGACTCTTTTGTATTCTAGCCTGCCAGGTCTATCTTCTAGCACTCTAACCAAACTGTTTTCATTGTCCCTGGTACACACCCTGTCTCTTCCTCCCTCTGCTCCTTTGTTCACTCTTCTCCTGCCTACCCCACACCACATGAATACTATGTACTCATTAGCCATAGGTCCTTCACAAGGTGCTATTCCTTCTGCTTAGAACATTTTTGTACTATTTTTTGCCTGGTTGTTCTTATTGTTACGGAGTCAGTTCTGACTCATAGTGACCATGTATAGGGTTTCCAAGGTGGTTTGAATTGCTGACCAAAGCTCCTGGTTAGTGCCTTTTTTGGATGGGTTGGGGATTAATCAATATTAATCTTTTTATTTTTCTCTAGAAAGCCTTTCCTAACTCACATCATCTCCCCCAGTCTGGATAAAGTGCCTTTCTTCTGGGCTTATTACTATTATAACATATATTACATTGTTTTAAAGTATATGATTTACTTTTCTGGATTCTAAATTATAATAGGACAGGAATAATTTTCATTTCATTTACCATTAAAATGATACCTACCATAGCAGTTTGGCACATTGTTGTTGTTAAGTGCCATCAAGTTGGTTCCAACTCATAGCAACCCTGTGTAGGGTTTCCAGGGAGAGGCTGGTGGGTTTGAACTACCAACCTTGTGATTAGCAGTCCAGTGCTTATTCTTCAGCACCACACCAGGAGTCCTCATACATAGGCGCTAAATAAATATTGTTGAATAAATTTGATGAATGAATGAACAAGCAAACAAGAAGCTCTTGTCTCCTACCCCTTCTTCAGAGAGTCTTATCTACCTGCTTGACTCTCACTTTTCTTTCTCTCATTGAGCAGTGGTCTCTTGAACTGGTCCTTTACATTTTTCTGTGCTTGCCCTCCCTCCCCATCTAAAATGTGAGCTCCTTGAGGGAGGGAGAAGTAGGTGTTCAATATATGTTTATGGTGGCTGGCTGTTACTTTGGATGAGAGTAGGAAGTCTTCTCCCTCATATATCTTTTAAGAACCCGTGCAAAAACTCAGACACATTTCACCTTTAAAAACAGTGGTCAGAGCATAAAATCTCATAGGGAATTCTATACTTAATTCAGTTACATAGAAATGTAACTCAAAATGAAAGTCTTTATACACAAGTTTTGGCTACCTCTCTGCCCCTGTCCATAGCAAAATAATTTTAAAGATTCTCTACATTCATACCTGGGAGTTCCAAGACCAGAATCAGTAACAACTTATTTATAGTCTCATATCTGCCTGTGTGATCTTTTCCATAGGACTGCCAGACGGAGTCAGTAAATTGGGAAGTTAGTAACATGCTTTAAGATCTTTGGAAATGTATGATTATGCATGCATTGATGTGTGTATGCATATATATCTATATGTGTGTGTATATGTTATTATGTTTTAATGTGATTTAATACCTACTCTTCTTTTTCATGTTAGTCAATAATTTTTTTAATTATAGCTTTCAGATGACATATAATTTTTAGTCAGAACTTTGATGTGTGACATTTGCTGTCTTTATTTGACTACTTAAAAATAAATAAGTTAAAATTCTAAATGAAATTTGTAAATCTTGTTTCCTGCATCATGATGCATTTCATATTATTTTCCCTTGTCAGAGCAAAACATGTTCCCTAGTTTTTTGTTTTACTTGAAACCTTACCAATTACTTCAATAATGTAACCTATTGTTGGTAAACCCTAGATACCATGAAAAGTTATTCCTTGACAATTTGCATTTCTCTTTTTCCCACTATTCATTTATAAACTCCTTGAGGACAGGTAAGGTCCCTGGGTGGCTCTCAGCTACTAACTGAAATGTTGGCTGTTTGAATCTGTCCAGTGATGCCATGGAAGAAAGTCCTGGTAATTGGTATCTGTAGTATTACAGCCATTAACAACCTTAGAGAGCAGTTCTACTTTGAAACGTGTGGTTACCATTAGTTGGAATTGATTTGATGGCAACAGGTTAGGAACAAGTACTGATTGATTCTATTACATTTCTATATTGGTCTGGAAACCATCTGCTCCAGAATTATATGAGGGTGATTATTAAGTCCTATGCTGTTGTGAAAGGAGCTCTGGTAGCGTAGTGAGTAATGAGGTGGGCTGCTAAGCACAAGGTCAGCATTTGAATCTACCAACCACTCTGCAGGAGAATGATGAGGCTCTCTGCACCCGTAAAGATTTACAGTCTCAAAAACCCTCTACAGAGTCACTATGAGTCAGAACCAATTCCACAAGAAATAACCATCACCACCACCCTAGTGTGACGCTGTAGGGTAAGTACTGGAAACAAGGTCCATGGTTCAAACACACAAGCCATTCCTTGAAACTCCTATACAGTGTCTTTATGAGTTGAACCCGATCCGCCATCTTGAAGGTGGAAGGCCTGGTAGTGTAGTGGTAAAAAATCTGGCTGCGAACCCCGCGGTCAGCAGCTCGAATCCACCAGGCCCTTCGCGTGAGAGAGATGAGGCTTTCCGCTCCTTGCAGTTAAACAGCTTTGGAGTCTGGTGCATTAACCCACAGCACCATACCAGGACTCCAAAAATCTTGCTGCTCCAAGATCTCGCTGCCGCTCCAAGATCTCGCTGCCACTCCACCCAAGCAATCCTTGGCTAGTGTTATTTTTCTCCATATATAGCCATCTACTGTTTGGCTGAAAATTGGGCCATAGGGGCAAGTTCCTTTCTAGACCTGAAGGGTGGTCAAGGGCAATAGTCTTAGGTTCCTCTAGCCTTTTTTTGACCAGTAAACTTGGTCTTTTTTAAAACATGATTTCGAATTTTGTTCCACATTTTTTGCCACTTTATCCAGGACCCTCCACATTTTTTTACGCTCTCCATCCAGGACCCTCTTTCAGAGCAGTTAGAAGTGGTAGACAGGCACCATCTAGTTTTTCTGGTCTCGGAGTTGTGGAGACTGATGTTCACATGTTCCATTAGTCCATTGGACTAGCTGATTTGGAGCCTCTTCAATTCTTATCCTCTTCTTTCTAATCACTGTCTGTTCTTGGTAGGGCCCCCCTTCTCTACACCTTCCTAGGGGGTTGGTGTAGTTCGTGATGGTCTGGGTTGCCAGTAGTCACAGCCCTTGGCCTGAATGTTTTAAAATTGGGAAAGGTGTGCAACAAGGTTGTGTTCTTTCACCATACTTATTCAACCTGTGTGCTGAGCAAATAATACGAGAAGCTGGGTTCTATGAAGAAAAACGTGGCGTCAAGATTGGAGGAAGACTCATTAACAACCTGCGTTATGTCGATGATACAACCTTCAATTTTTTCTTCAGTTACTCCGGCTTGAGAAATGCTGAGTATGTTCTTCCTTTTTGGTTTTCTGATTCCAGATCTTTGCACATTTTGTTGTAATGTTTGGCTTTATCTTCTCGAGCTGATCTCTGAAATTTTCTGTTCAGCTCTTGGACCTCCTCATTTCTTCCATTTGCTTTAGCATCTCTACACTGGAGAGTAGAGCCAAACATTACAACAAAATGTGCAAAGATCTGAAGAAAAAATTCAAGCCTCGACTTTCATTACTGAAAGATTCACAGGGCAAAGTATTGAGTGATGCTAAAAGCATCAAGAGAAGATGGAAGGAATACACAGAGTCACTGCACCAAAAGGAAATGGTCGCTGTTCAACCATTTTATGAGGTAGCATATGATCAAGAGCCAATGATACTGAAGAAGGAAATCCAAGGTACATTGAAGGAATTGGCAAAGAACAATGCACCAAGAATTGATAGAATAAAAATTGAAATCTTTCAAGAAAGTGAGGCAGCATAGGAGGCACTCACTCATCTCTACCAAGAAATTTGGAAGACAACTATCTGACTGAATCGAAGAGATCCATGTTTATCCCCATTCCAAAGAGAGGTGACCCAGCGGAATGCAGAAATCATTGGACAATCTCTTTGATATCCCATTCGAGTAAAGTTTTACTAAAGGTAATACAGAAACAGCTACAATCATACATTGACAGAGAACTTCCAGAGGTTCAAGCCAGATTTAGAAGAGGCCATGGAATGAGGGATATTATTGCTGATATCTGATGGATCTTGGCTGAAAGCAGAGACTAACAGAAAGATGTTTACCTGTGCTTTATTTACTACACAATGGCTTTCGATTGTATGGATCATGACAAGCTATGGACAACATTGTGAAGTATGAGTATTCCAGAACACTTAATTGTGCTCATGAGGAATCTGTACCTGGACCAAGAGGCAATTGTTCGAACAGAATATGGGAACACTGAATGTTTTAAAATTAAAAAAGGTGTGTGACAAAGTTGTATTCTTTCTCCATACTTATCCAACCTGTATGTTGAGCAAATAATCTGAGAAGCTGGGTTCTATGAAGAAAAACGTGGCATCATGATTGGAGGAATACTCATTAACAACCTGTGATATGCAGATAATACAACCTTGCTTGCTGAAAATGAAGAGGACTTAAAACATTTACTCATGAAGATCAAAGAGCACAGCATTTAGTATGGATTACACCTCAATGTAAAGGAAACAAAAATAGTCACTACTGGACCAATAAACAACATTCTTATCAATGGAGAAAAGATTGAAGTTGTCAAGGACTTCATTTTTCTTGGATTAACTATCAACACTCACAGAAGCAGCATTCAAGAAATCAAACAACGTATTGCATTAGGTAAATCTGCTGCACAAGACTTTTTTAAAGTGTTGAAGAGCAAAGATGTCAGCTTGAGGACTACAGTGTGCCTGACCCAAGCCATGGTATTTTCAGTAACCTCATATGCATGTGAAAGCTGGACAGTGAATAAGGAAGACTGTAAAAGAACTGATGCTTTTAAGTTATGGTGTTGGAGGAGAATACTGAAAGTGCGATGGGCTTTCAGTATTCTGAAAAGAACCAATAGATCCACTTTGGAAGAAGTGCAGCCAGAGTTCTCCTTGGAGGCCAAGATGGCTGAACTTCATCTCTCATACTTTGAACATATTGCCATGAGGAACCAGTCACTGGAGAAGGATATCATGTTCGGTAAGGTGGAGGTTCAGAGAAAAAGAGGAAGACCCCCAACGTGATGGATTGGCCAAGTGGCAGCATCAAAGGACTCAAGTGTGGCAACAGTAGTGAGGTTGGCCCAGGATTGGGCACTGTTTAGGTTCTGCTGTGCAAAGGTTACAATGGGTTGGTACCAACTCAATGGCACCTAAAAACAACAACAAACATTTGTAGGAACAATAGAGGTGATCAGCTCGATTTTGGGTCTTGAGCAATTTACTAAGTTGACTCTGGTGGTCTTCTATGGAGAGTGGTGGCCTGAAATATTCTCCTCTGGTTCTTTGCTTCTTGATCATGCAAAAGCTTCTCTGTGAATGAGGTCACAGCCCTAAACCTAAGACATTTATGAATCAGCCTCAAATTAATGACTGAGCAGAAAGCAAGCTATGCAATAACAAAATGAATTAAATAAGCCTCCAGATCCTGTCCTCTAAGGAGGAGAATGGAAAGCAAACAATATTGTCACAGACAAAACAGCATACATCTAATTGTAGATGAGTGCTTCCCAAGCCTGACTGGTCATCAGAAACAACTAGGGCATTCTCTAAATATAGATTCCCAGACCCCACTCATCCTGGGACTGAATGGGACTGAGTTGGAATTTTGGAAAATTAACTGTTTTAGCAGCAACTCCAGGCGCTTTGGTTTTCCTGATGCTGCCTGTCTTTTTTGCTGTTGTTTTTTTCCCTTGCCATTTCTGATTGTTAAGTTCTCTCAGAGAATGAAGAGTCAAGCTTGCTGCCTATAAGGTGGGACACTGGACTGAACCATTGGCTAAAATTGTGGTTCTTTGAGCTGCCATGAGGCAGGAAGAAGAGATAGAAAAAGCAACATGTAGCTTGAGGAGAATTGTGGGAATTAAGAGTACCTACCTGAAGATACTAAAAGTACAGAGAGAAAAGATGTGAAGATGAAAAGATTCATTACTTAACTTCTTCTTAAGTGGTAGACCCACAGTCTTGGAGATGGACTTGTAATTGCACAATAATGCTAGGGGTATGCACAGGGTAAAAGGAGCCGAGGAAAAGACTTTGGAAGATAGGGAGGGCTTTCCTGATGTCAAACTTGAGCTGGGCCTAGAGGTGTTTGATAAACCAAGTAAATAATGGAGGCAGTGATATTCTAGTCAGCAAGAACAGCATAGACAAAAAGCATGGGCATACGAACTAGAGCAGTTTGATGACGGGAGAAGCAAACACTTTGCTGTGGCTCTATCAAAGGACATATACAGAGTATGGAAAATGAAGCTAACGAAGGAGTCAGGTTTTGCACAATACACGAAGATTGTAACGTTTTACTTTGGAGACAATCAGATGGCATTGAATAGTTTGGGGCAGGAAAGTGCAAGGATCAGATTGTTACAGTGTTGACTACTTATTGGTAGGGCAACTGGAGGTGGTGAAATTAGCCAGAATGCCTTCTAAATACATAGTTCAAGGAGACTGATGAGGGCCTGTGGCAGAGGAGGCACACTAGTCCTTTCCTGTACTTTCCTGTGGGCTGGTGGGTTATAGAAAATGCAGCTACATTAGCATATCCCTTCATTTATTTAATAATCATCTCTGGAGTACCTAAGGAGTCCTGGTGGTGCAGCAGTTAACCACTTGGCTGCTAACTAAAAGGCTGGCAGTTTGAGCTATGCAGTATTCCTCTAAAGGAGGAATACCTAGTGGTATACTCCTGTAAGGAGTGCAGCCTAGAAAACCCTATGAGGGCAGTCCTACTCTGTCATATAGGGTCAGAATTGACTCAATGATACCTCACAACAATGGAGTGTCTCCTATGCCAGGTACTGTACTGGACTCTTAGAGTGCTTGGCTGGATAGCACTTAGTTAGGCCTTTACAACTAGTATTGTATGTCTCTGAAACTCTGTGCAACATCCTGAAAAGTCTAAGTATTAAGCATGTCTCTGAACTGACAGCATTCTCAAGCTCCAACACTCTATATTAGCTGTCACAAAGTTTCATGTTATTAAACTACTTTATCATCCTATGCTTGTCTCTCTTACACCAAATACCACTTTAATTGAGTTCAGAAAGCAGACACCATTTCATTCATGCTATCCTTCATAATTGACTGCAATGCTTTACACAGTTTGAGCTCATGCACAGTGGCACTATGAGAGGACCTTCAATTAGGATGTCTTATAAAGGAAGCAGGTGACAGACATTAAATCTCATAGCATAAGCAGGTTGATAACACCCAAGGGAAGAGTGTGTGTGTTGTGTGTGTGAGATAGAGGGTGAGAGAAAAGGAAAGAAGGGAGAAAAGAGGGTAAGAGAAAAAGCTTGTGTTTGTGTGTGTGTGTATTTGTGTGCATGTGTGTGTTGTGAGAGAGAAAAGGGAAGAGAGGGAAAGATGATCAAGTAAAGGAGGAGACAGAATGTATGTGTGAATGTGCTGTGTGAGAGAAAGGAAATATTTTGTGTTTGTGTGTTGTATTAGAGAAATTTGTGAGAGAAAGAGAAAGGAAGGGAATAGAGTTGGAGTGTGTGTGTGTATTGGGGGTACAAGTTTAAGAGAGAGAAATGGGGAGGAGTGAAAAGAGAGGTGGAAACAGGAGAGAGGGGAGATTGGGAGAAGGAAAATAAGAAGAGAGGAGGAGAGAGAAATGAGGAAGGACAGAGAGAGAGAGAGTTTTTTTGTGTGTGTGTGTGTTGAGAGAGAAGAGGATGGGGGAGAGAGAGCATGTTTTCTTGTTTGTGAGTGTGTTCTTTGAGAGAGTATGTGTGTGTTGTGAGAGTGTGTGTGCATGCATGTTGTGAATAAGAGAAAGGAGGAGAGGGAAGAAAGGTGAAGAGAGTTTATGTGTGCTTGTGTTGTAAGAAAGAAAGTGTATGTGATTGTGTGAGAGAAGAAAAGTAGAGTATTGTAAGAGGAAGACAGAAAAGAAAGGGGAGAAAGGGTATGACAAAGTGTGGTCTGTGTGTGTGTTAGAGAGGGTTTGAAGAGAAAAAGGGAGAAAGGGCAGGTAAGTAGATGGGAGAGACAAAGAGCTGGTGTCTGTGTATTATGAGAGGGGAGAGAAGAGAGGGAGAAGAGAAAAAGGGGAGAGCCAGCAGGGGAGAGAGGAGTGTATGTATGTATGTTTGTGCTAGCAAAACAATGTGTTGTAGGGAGAGACAGAGAAGAGAAGATATAGGTTGATGAACTTGACCTATACCTATGGATGCAGTAGCTCAAAAGAGGGAAGAAATCTTTACAGTAAGGATCATTCCCACCCTCTCCATACACAGAGTAGACAGGGATGGGCAGCTTGGACATTGGCTACCAAAATGGGGGGGGGGAGGGGCTACAAAGGCAAGAAGTGACTGGCTTACAAGCTTTCAAGAGGGAACCTAGATCCAGAGGGCTTGAAGAAAGGTAGAATCTCCACTGAGTAGTATCCAATCTGTCTAGGCAGGGCTGATGAAATGAAATGCGGATAGGTCTCGTGTGATAAAATAGTGAATAATTGTTATCAGGACTGACTGTGAGGGTTGGAAATGTAAAGGTAGATGTTTTGTAGCAAGGAGGGGAGTGATTAACTTTGCAGTCTAGGAATGGAGGTCCCTGGGACCATGAAGGGAGAAGAGTGGAGAGTGGGACCCTACCCAGAGAAGAAGTGATGCCTGAGATGGAGGCAGAGAAGATGACATGGAGAGATGGAGCAGCTGAGGACTTTAGACCCAGGGATGGAGAGGGGCTGTGTGCTGACAACCGGTGGGCAGGCTTGTAGTGTATACTCTTTGGTTGGTTGATGATGCATGGGGGGGATTGTAACCATGGCAATGAAACAATATACAATAGGATGACTGTAAAACTAATGTTCTCCCATGTAAACTATCACATAATTCACAATAAAACATTAAAAAAGAGAGAGAGAGAAGATATAGGGGGAGGCAGTGTGTGTGTGTATTGTGTATGGTTGTGTGTGTGAGAGGGGATGTGTTTTGAGAAAGAGGGAGGAAGGGAAGAGAGTGGGAGTCTGTGTTGCAAGAAAGAGTAGGGAGGGCGAAAGGAAGGAAAAGAGGGGACAGAGAAAAGAAAGGTAACAAGAGAAAGGGATGGAAAGAGAGAAAGGAGAGGAGAAAGGAATGAAAGAAGGGGTGACAAAAGAGGAAGGGGAGAGAGAATGTGTATGTGTAATCACTGTGTCTGTGTTGTGAGAGAAAGGGTGAAAGAAAAACAGAGAAATAGAGGAGAGGGATAGTGTGTGTGTTGTTTGTATGAGGGAGAGAGAGGAGAATAGAGTGAGCAAGAGACACAGAAAGGGGAAAGGGAAGAAATGGAAAAAGATGGGAGGAAGTGTGTATGTATATGTATTAAGAGAGACAAAACTTGTGTAAGTGTGTTTTGTATGTTGTGAGGGGGCATATTGAAAGGAAGAGGGGGAATTGCATATGTGCTTTTGTGAGAATGTGTGTGTGTGGTACGTGAGAGGAAGAGGGAAGAAGAGAAAAGAAGAGAGAGGGGAGAAAGTGTGTGCATGTATTTCTGTTGATATCTGTTTGTACTGAGAAAGAGATGAGGGAATAGAAAGAGAAGAGAATGGGGAAGATATTGTGAGAGAGAGTTTGTGTATGCTGGTGTGTTTTGTGAGAATGTGTGCATGTGTGTTGTGAGAGAGAAAGAGACAGTGTGTGTTTCTGTTGTTAGTGTGTGAGTATAAGATTGTATGTGCGTTATGAAAAAGAAAAGTGGAGAATAGAGAAAGAGAGAAAGGAAGAGAAGACAGGGAGTGTGTGTGTGCATGTGTCATAAGAGACTGTGTGTGGCTGAAAGAGTAAAGAGAAGAGGGAGGAGAGAGAAGAGAATAGAATGTGATAGAGATAGTAGGGGGAGAGTGAGTGAGTGTGTGTGCTCATGTGTGAAAGTGTGTGTTGTGTGAGAACAATATGTGTGAATGTATGTGGAAGAGATGAGAAAGGAAAGAGGGGAGTTTGTGTGTTTGGGATATAGAGTGTAGGTGTGTTGTAAGAGAGAGCATGGGTGTGTGTTGTGCAAGCATGTGTGTTGTGAGAGAGAAGAGAAGTGAGCAGGACAATACTTGGGAAGGGGCAGAGATAAAACAGAGAAGGTGAGACCATGAGCCAGATGTTAAGTGCCATCGCATTGGTTTAAACTCATAGCAACCATGCATAAGAGTTTCAAGGAGCAGCTGGTGGGTTTGAGCCGCTGACCTTATGATTTAAGTTGACCTTGTGGTCAAGTGTTTTATCCTACAGTGCCACACTAGGACTCCTAAGAGCCAGACAGAGAAGGGGAAAGGGAGGGAAGAGACAGAGTGTGTGCTGTACAGAGAGAGAAGAGAAGAAAGCAGAGGGGGAGATGAATAACTGGTAGGAAACTGAAGAAGAGTGGGCTGTGTTGTGAGGCAATGTGTGCTGGAGTGTGTGTTGGCAGAGAAAGAGGGGAAAGGAAGAGGAGGGAGACAGTGTGTGGACATAAGTATTGCAGAGAGAAGAGAAGAAAGAGGGAGAGAAAGAGGAGGGAGGGGATGGGAAGGATAGACTAAGAGAGAAAAGGAGACAGTGTGTTAGTATGTGTTGCAGACTGCAGGTATTGGGGTGTTGAGGACCAGTGTCATGGACGAAAATCCAGCATGTGGCTGCACTCAGACTTGCTGGCCAGAGACCCTGTGGGCTCAAGGAAGTAACCTCTGGACGTCCCGGGTTGGCTTTTACGAACTCACTGTGGGGCTAGCTCTGTATAATTCTCTTTAGTCCTATTA
>NW_006408644.1:7875447-7877749 GCF_000296735.1 Chrysochloris asiatica | reverse complement strand
TACATGAACCCTTGATACCCATGGACAAATATTAAAACCTCTCCTAAAGCCGAGGCTGTAAAAAGTTCCAAAGGCAAGTTTGCTGGAGCCAGGCTGCCCAAGGAATTAACTCAAAGTAGATGGGCAACTTCCAGGGTTTTGTTCAAAGAACAAAAGGACTGCCGTCTTAAATCGCTCCCAGGTGCAGCCCATTGACCTAGGCGTCTTGCTTCCTCCTGCAAACCTGGCCCAGGCAGCCGACACAGCAGAACTCCTCCCAATCCCTTTCACCTTCCCCCATCCGAGATTAGGTGCTATAGGTATGTTAATTAGGCTTGAGAAACCGAATTGCGGTCTTGGGATTCGAACCCGAAAAATGCTATATAAATTTGCTTGAATTTCTGGAAAATTAAGGATGTTAGTTTTTCAAGACAATTTGTGATGTATGTTTTAGAATTTGTACCTGTAAATCCTTGTGTCCTGTGTTGAATGGTTAATCATATTTCACTTCTGTACCCCATTTTAATAAACCCCGCCTTCCTTTGTGTAAAACTCCTCCCCGAAATAAAACTGGGGTGCAGACCGAAGCCCGCATGCATTGCAGCTTGCAGTACGGGCAGGCATTGCAGTTAGCAAGGTGTGCAAATGGCATGCATAGCCAAAATGTTTAGAATGCAGGACCTGTCTAACACCAGTTACGCATCCACTCTGATTTCGGTGTGTCTTCTTGTCTCTCTTGTTGTGTCTTTGTGTATATTCTTTCTCTATCTCTGTCACCACCAGATCTCCCAACTTTGTGACCCAAACTCCCCTGTCGAGGCCAGTTCTTGACAAGTATGTGCTGTGAGTGTGAGTGTGTCATGAGCAAGAAAGAAGAGGGAGAAATAGAGAAGAGATGGAGAGCAATAGTGTGTGCATATGTTGTGTTATGAGAGAGAGGAGAGAAGGGGAGAGAGAAAAAATATCATGGAGGAGAGAGAGAAAGACAAATACAGAATGAAAAGGGAAGAGGAAGAGAAAGAAGGGGGCAAGAGTGTGTATGTGTTTGTGTTGTGTGTGACAGAGTATGTATATTGTGATAGTACGTATTGTGAGGGGGATTGGAAAGAAGAGAGGAAAGTTGTATGTGACAGAGTGGGTCAATGTCTGTGTTGTGATGGTGTGTATGCATGTTGTGAATGAGTGAAAGAAAGAGGAACAGAAGTGAAGATAGCTGCAAGGAGAGAGAAAGTGTGTGTTTCTGTTGGTGTGTGTTTATTAGGAAAGAGAAGAGAGAAAGGAAGAGGGGCAGGGAAGAAAAGGGGAAAGAGAGAGGAGAGCCGGGGAGAGGATGTGTGTGCATGTGTGTTGTGAGAGAGAGAATGTGGGTGTGAGTGTGAAAGGGCTGAAGGGCAGGGAAGAGAGAAAATGTGCCTGTGTATGATTCTGTGAGTGTGTGTTTGAAGAGAGAGAGGAGAAAAGAGGAGACTGGAGAGAAAGAAGAGAAGAGAAAGGGGAAGAGAAGGAGTGGGGAAGGAAAGTTAAGAAGGGATGAGAGAAACGTGGTGAGGAAGAGTGTGTGTGTATTATGTGAGAGAGTGTGCTCCTATGTTAGTTATAAGAGAGGAAAAAAAGAGAAAAGAGGTTAGAGAGGTAGAGAGAGAATATAAGGGGAGACAGTGAGAAAGCCAGATAAAAATGGGAGGAAGAGAGGGGGAAAATAAGGCAGGGGAGGGAGCGAGCTTTGTGTGTGTGTGTTGGAGAGAGAGAGAAGTAGGGAGAATGACAAAGTTGGTGACAGAAAAAAAGAATAAGGGGAGAGTACTTACATATGGGTATGGGTGGGTACTGAGAGAAGAGAAGTGTGTGTTTTGAGTGTGTGTGATGAAAGTGTATCTTGTAGGAGTGTGTATGTGTTCTGACTGTGTTGTGAAAGTGCATGTGAATGCTGAGAGAGAAGAGAAGAGGAGAGAGACTATGCTTTTGAGTGTATGTGTCTATGTGGTGTGAGAGAAGAGAGTAAGAGAGGAGGATAGAGATTGTGTATGTGTGTATATAGAGGAAAGAAAATGTGTGGTTTGTGCTTGTATGTGTATTGTGAGAGAGTGTATGTCTTTTTTTTTAATGTTTTATTGTATGAGAGAACCTCAGTTCCATATTCATTCCATCATATATCATTACATTGCCATGGTTCCAATCTCCTCCATGCATCGACCAAAGGGCATATCCTAGAAGCCCGGTGCTCTACACTGCCCCTCCCCCCTCAGTCTTTAGCCCACAGTTCCTCTCCCTCTCTGGATCCAAAGTCCCCAGCCGCTTCATCCCTCCATGTCATCATCTCTGT
>NW_006408644.1:7852946-7866782 GCF_000296735.1 Chrysochloris asiatica | reverse complement strand
TCCCTCTCAAACCAGTGAAGAAAGGCAGACCAAATCCGTGTCTCAGCTTGGTCTGAGTGTGTGAGTTCCTGACAGAGGAAACCGCTAGTGGTGGGGGTGGGTCTTGGCCACTCGGTTAAGCCCCCACCTCCATGCACCCAGATGTATGTGGGCAAACCGTGAGTGCACCTATTCCCGTCACCAAAGAAAAAAATAAGATCGAAACCACCCAAAATCAGCAAAGCACACCATGCACCTTCCCCTCCCCACCCCCAAACGTTCCTGCGGAGTGTTTCTGCAGTGTCTCTGCTTGACGGCGACCTTCACTATGCCTTCACCCTAGCCGCCATCAAGCCCTGCCCTTCCTGCTTCTTCAGTAAGTTTGTAATTTCCTTACTCCGTTTCAGGAACTTCTGAGTTTTGCTACTTGTTGAAATGCTGTGGAGTGGATTATGACCCACAGCGACCCAGTATAGGGTTTCCAATAACAGCTGTTGTGCTAGAACCACAGTTCCTGCACTTCAAAAGGCTTTGCAGTCTGGCGGATAAAACCATAGCAGGGGTGCTTTGTTACTGGTGCTAAACTGCTACTCAGCTTGGGCTGGCCCAAACCTTGATGCTTTGATGGGCGGGCCTAAGGCTAGGAGGCTGGGCAGAGGGCTGGCCTAGGCCGAAGAAGTGGGGGATGGGCTTGGTGCTTGCAGGCAGATGGGGACTGTTTTTGATGACATCTAAAATGCCTCTCTTTGTCTTCCTGTGCCTTGAGCTCCCCCAATTTGTCCTATATACACACCGGTAATGCCTAATGTGGCGATAAGGACCCCCCTGGGATGGACGATGTTGGTTCCTGTGGCCCGGCTAGCTCTCTGAGAGCATCTGACCTTTGAATGGGTCTGCTCAAGCCCTGCTAAATTCTGCAGTGGGTGGGGCCGTCCCCGGGTAGGAGCCCGGAGAAGGTGGGTGGAAGTTTAAAATGCTTGTAACTCCTCAATAGTTTGATCCTTCAAAAAAACAAGTTCATAAAGTTGCAGCCTAATGTTTTATGTTTGCCCAAAAGCTGTCTGTCTACCAGGCGGCGGCCCCAATTTGTGATACCGTACCCTACTTTCTCCCAAGCCTGCATACCTGTGCTGCCAGGTCAGGGAAGCACCACCCGAGTCCGAGTGTATGTCTTGTGAGAAAAAGAAAGTGGAGAGAGTGAAGAGGGGTTTAGAGAGAGAAAGTGTGCCTATGTGCACTTCTATGGTTATTTATTGAGAGAGAGAAAAGAGGAGGAAGGGAGAAGAGACAGAGAGGAAAAAGAAGAGAGAGGTTAAGAGAAGAGGAAAAGAAAGGGAGGAGGGAGTGTGCCTGTATTTGTGTGTATATGTGTATTGTGGAGAGGAGAAAAGAGAAGAATATGGAAGGGAAGTGAGAAGGGAGAGAGAAAAGAGCAGGGAGAGAGTATGAGTGTGTGTTCTGTATTGAGAGAGATAGTGTATGCCTTTGAGAGTATCTCTGTATGTTGTATGAGGGCTGAGAGAAAAGAGGGAGAAAGGTTGTGTGTGTTGAAAGAGAGAGAAAGGGAGAGATAAAATAGAATACTGAAGGGAAGAGAGACCAACAAAAACAGTGAGAAAGGGAAGTGAAAGAAAGAGGGGGGGGGGAGAAAGTGTGTGTGTGTGATTGTGTGTGTTGTATAAGAGAAAATATGTATATTGTGTGAGTGTGTTGATAGGGTTGTGTTGTGAGAGTATGTGTATATTGTGAAAAGAAATGGAAGATTGAGCATGTGTGTATATGCATTATGAGAGTTTGTTATAAGGGATTATCTGTGTTATGAGCAAGAGAGAGAAGAGGAGAGGGAGAAATAGAGAAGAAAGAAGGAAAGTAATGGTGTGTGTATTTGAGTGTGTTTTATGAGGAAGGGGAGAGAAGAGAACAGTGGGGAAGAGAGAGGCAAAGGAGTGAAGGGATGAAAAGGAGAGGGAGAGAAGGGGGAAAGAATATACCTGTGAGTGTTTCTGTGTGTGAAAATGTATACTGTGAGAGAAAGAGCATGTGTAAGTGTGTTTGTGTGTGTTGTGAAGGAGAATATTGGAAGGAAAAGGCTAGAAATTTGGTGTGTATATTTGTGAGGGGAGTGTGTGTGTATTGTCTGTGAGAGAGGGGGTTGTGTATGTATGTTTGTGAGAGTGTGTTGTGGTAAGTGTATTGTGAGAGAGAGAAAGAGGGAGGGAGGGAAGGGAAGAGATCAGAACTGTGAGACAGTGTGCATGTTTTTCCATTGTGTGTGTGTTTATTGTGAAAGAGGAGAAAGGGAGAAGAGAAGATAAGAAAAGAGAAGAGGTATACAGAGAGGAAGATGGGAATGAAAGGGAAGAGAGAAGATGAGAGGGGGAAGAAAGTGTGTGTATGTGTGTAATGAGAGTGAGGAAACAGGAAAGGAAGGGATGAAGGGGAGAGAGTAAGTGTGTGTATTATTTTGTGAGATATGAGTCAAGGGCAGGGATGGAAGGGGGAAGAGAGAAGCGGAGGGGAAGAGAGTGAGTATGCATGTGTGTGTGTTTTGAGAGACAAGTTGGGGACAGGATGAGGGGAGAAGGGAAGACAGGAGATGAAGGGGCGAGAGAGTGTATCTAAGAGTGTGTTGGGAGAAAAAAAGAGGAGGAAAGAAGGGGACAGAGAAAATAGAATAGAGTTGGGAAGAGAGAGACAGACAGGGAGAAGGGAAAAGGAAAGAGATGCAGAGAGACGGGCAGAGAGAGTGTGTTTTGTGAGAGTGTGTGTCTGTTATGAAAGAGTATATGTGTTGTATGAGAGAGCATGTACCTGTGCTTATGTTTGTGTGTTGTGAAAGACATGGGAAGGAAGAGAAGGGGAGTGTGTGAGATACTGTGGGTGGGTATATTATACAAGAGAGAGGGTATCTGTGATGTGAGAGTATGTGTATATTGTAGGAGAAAGACTATGTGTGCTGTGAAAGAGAGAAGAGGGAGAGAGAAAAGTGAGGGATACAGATGGGGGAAGGGAAGGGAAAGGAAGAGAAGGAACGAGTGTGTGTATGTTTATGTGCAGATGATTTTCAGAGTGTGTGTAGAGAGAAAAAGAAAAGAGTAGAATGGGAAAAGAAAGAGTAGAGAAAGAAAAGACTAGAATGGGGAAAGAAACTGAAGAGAAGAGAAAGAAAGAAAAGATAAAGTATGTTGTGTCTCATGTTTGTTTCTGTGTTTGTTGTGAGAAAGAGAAGAGGAGTAGAGAGCGAGAAAGAGAAAAGAAAATATAGAATAGAGGAGAGGAAGAGAGACAGGGGAGGGGTGACAGGAGGAAAGAGAAGAGGATGAGGGTGAGAGAAAGTGTATGTGTGGTGAGGAGGAGGAAGAGAAGGGAAGAGAGAGAATGTGTGTATACTGTATGTGTGAGAGAGAATATGTGCATGTATTGTGACAGAATGGATGTGTGGGTGTTGAGAGAGAGTGCAGAAGTGTGTGTGTGTGTTGAGTGAAAGAAGAAAGGAAGGGAAGAGAAGGGGAGTTTGTGATTTTATGCTTGCATATGTATTGTGATGGAGTTCTGGTATGGCACTATAGTATAATCACTGGACTGCTAACCACAAGATCAGTGGTTCCAACCCACCTTGGAAACCCTATACAGGGCCTCTATGACTTGACTCATTGGCACTTAAAAACAACATGTATTTTGTGAGAAAGAGTGTTGTGAGAGAAAGATAGGGAGGAAGGGAAAAGAATAGGAAAGTAAAACAACATGTATGTAGCGTGTGTTTCTATGGGTATGTATTGTATGAGAGAATAAGAGAGGAAAGGGAAGGGGAGAGAGAGGGGTAAAGGAAGAATGAGAGGAGGAGCATTAGCGAAGAGGAGGAGGAAGAGTATGTGTGTGTGCCTGTGTTAGGGAGAGAGAGAAGGGTGTGAGAAAGAAGAGAAGAAAAGGGAAAGGGAAAAGGAGGAAAGGAATAAAGAGGTAAGAGAAAAGGGGGAGAGTGTGTGTGTATGTATGTTTATATGTGTCTGTGTTGTGAGTGTGAGTGTGTGTTAGTTATGTATGAAAGAAAGGACTGAAGAGAAGGAGAGATAGAAATGAGATAGGGAAGATATCTTGTGTGTTGTGAGATAGAGAAGAGGGGAGGGGAGGAGAAAAGTGTGTATGGGGGTGTATAAGGAGGGAAGGAAAGAGTGGGAGAGAGTGAGTGTATGATTTTATGCTTATGTGTGTGTCCTGGTGTGGCGCTGTGGGTCAATGCACTGGACTGCAAGATTGGTTTGAACCAAAAAGGTTGGTGGTTCAGGCTCACTAGCCCTATACTAGGTTGCTGTAAGTTGGGACTGATTCTACAAGAGTCAGTTGTTGTTGGCACTTAACAACATGTTCTTGTGTGTGTTATGAGAGATTGAGAGGGTAAATGTGTGTGTTGTAAGAGAAAGAATGTGTATATCTATATTATGAGAGGGGAGGAGGGATAAAGGAAAAGGAAGAGTGGAAGAGAGAAAACATGTATGTTTCTGTGGGTATGTGTTTGTTGTGAGAACGAAGTAAAATGAGGGATAGAGAGTAGAAGAAGAGAAGGGGAGAGAAAGAGTATGAGTTTTGAGACAGAAGAAAGGGAAGGTGACAGTGAAGGTGTTTCTGTTGGAGAGAACATGTGTGTGTGTGTTTCTGTGTGTTGTGAGACAGAGATGAGAGGGAGAGATTGAAAGGGGGAAGGGAAGGGAAGAGAGTTGGAGAGGACAGTTTGGGGGAGAATGTGTATATGTGCATTGTGAGAAAAAGAGAAGAGAGCGAAAAGGATGGAGAAGAGAGTATTTGTGTGTGCTGAGAGAAAAAGAAGTGAGAAGAGAGGAGATGGAGAGAGAAGAGAAGGGGTAAGAGTTGGGAAGAGAGGAAAAAGGAGGGATGAGAGAATGTGTGTATATTGTTAGAAAAGAGAGGAGAGTATGTGTGTATTTTGTGAGTGTGTTTTAGGAATGTGTGTATGTTGTGTGTCAGGGTGTGTATGTTGTGTATGAGTGTGTGTGTGTTGTGAGAGAGAAAAGAGAGGGTACAGAGGATGAGAGAGAAGGTTTGTGTGTGTTGTGACAGGACCAGGGAAGGGGAGAGATAGAAATATGGGGGAACAGAAGGGAAGAGAGAATGAAGGGAGGGAGAGAGAGCGCGCGTGTGTGTGTGTATATATATGTATTGTGAGAGAGGAGAAAAGAGGGGAAGAAAGGAAAGAAAAGGGGAGAGAGAAGTGAAATAGAGTATGTATGTTGAGAAAGAGAGGAAAGATGAGAAGAGGGGAGAGAATGAGAGAAGGGAGGGAAGGGAAAAAAGGAGGAGAGAAAGATACTGTGTGTGTGTGTTGTGAGAGAGAAGAGAGAGGAAAAGGGGGTGAGAGTGTATGCGTGTTTATGCATGTGGTTAGAGAATGGGAAAAAAGAAGGAAGAAGAGATAGAAAGGATGAGAATGTGTGTGTGTGTGTGTGACATGTTTCCATCTTGGGAGGTGCTCATTTTTTAAAAAGAGGGAAAGAAAACTGAGTCATGAAGTAAGACAAGGGGAAAAAAATGAGTATTTCATTGACCCATGGGAGATCTCAACCGGTGTGTAATGCTCTTGTTTCCTCACATTTTTGGAAAGCCTCCACAAGAACAGTTTTACTCGAGTTATCCAATCCAATGATGATAAGCGTCACATTCCTGGAAATGGAAAAGAGAAATGAGTCCAAGCCTGAAAAGACTGTTAGTTCTTAGGCTAAATAGAGATCTATTCTCTTCCTTAGTGTTTGGGGCTCTGGCTATAGGAGCTTTATTGTACAGCCAAGTGGTAGAAGGTAGTATAGGAATCCCTTCCCAAAGCTTCCGAAGTGGCTTGTCTTCCTAGATTCACTTGCTCTGTGGTATTGGCCACCCACCACTAACTCTGCCCTTAGTCTTCCAGATGCTGCTTAGTCACTTCCCCTAACACTATATATCATGATGACTTGTTCCTTGAGGGACTGAGGGCAGATAATTGTTGAAGGAAATGACTGGATGTTGTTGTTGTTGTTATGTGCCACAGAGTAGCCCTAGATAAATAGTTGCAGTATTACCTTCTTCTCTCTTCAGTTGTCTTTATCCGAGACCAGCAGGAGGCAAGTAACCGGAACATGATTCAATTTAGTTCTTTCACACAAAGGAAGTAATTAAGCTATAGATTAGCCCAATTTTTAAGGCTGCACTAAATCTAAGTCAGTTTATGACTACACAGTTGCTAATGAACAGAAACTCTGGAACTGTCCGAAGAATTCTGTTACTGCATTCTATCCAACCAGATCCATAACTGTCACAGGTGGGATTAGTTATACTCAATTCTAGTGGCAAATTCAAACCACACAGACACAATGGCATCAGGTGTGGTCTATCCTTCAACTACATTTCATCTCTGCTAGGAATATATTCATTCAATCTTGGGAGGGTGGGGTGGTGCCTCCTGCCTTGGAAAAGAACTGGTTTAGCTTTCACGATGGGCCTATTGAGGAAATCTGTTCTAAGTAACATCTATCCATTGGTGATTCCATAGATTCCATACACTTCCCTGAGCTCTAAGGGACCTCATAAGTTCATGTGCCCGGCTTCTAGATTTCCTAGTTGGTAGACTTTTAAATGGGCCCTTTCTTTCCAGGGGATTCCAATAGTGCAGCCAGATTTTGAAGAGAATAATTTATGTAATTGATAAGATGCAAAATTCATCTATATTGTAGTATATATCAGTATTTCATTGGTCTTTATTCCTGAATAATATTTCATTGTATGTCTAGCCCATATTTTGTTTACCCATTTATCAGGTGATGCACAAAAGGGTAAGGTTCCACTTTTTGGTTTTATGAATAGTGCTGCTATGAAAATTTTTGTCCTAGTCTTTATATGGACATATGTTTTCATTTCTCTTGAAATGAAAGGATTACAGTTTCTGGGTCACATAGTCATTCTAGAAGTCCTGGTGTGGTGCTGTAGGACTAACTGCAAGGTCAGCAGTTCAAACCCATTAGCTGTTCCTTGGAAACTTTATACAAAGTCGCTTTGAGTCAAAAGTGACTCCGCAGCGCTCAACAATAACAACAACATACTCATTCTAAGGAGCCCTGGTGGTATAATGGGTTTAGTGTTGGGCTGCTAGCCACAAAGTTGGCAGTTCAAACCCACCAGCCACTTCTCAGGAGACAGATGATGCTGCTGTCAGCTCCTGTAAAGATTTAGTCTTGGAAACCTTAAGGAGCAGCTCTACTCTGTCCTATACAGTTGCTGGAGTCTGAATGAACTTGATGGCAGTGAGTTTTTATAGTCATTCTATGTTATACCTTAAAAGTGGTGGTGGTGGTTGTGTGCCACCGAGTCAGTTCCGACTCATAGTGACTCTGTATAGGGTTTCTGATGCTGTAAATCTTTACGGGAGCAGAAAGCCTCATTTTTCTCCTACAGAGTGACTGGTAGATTTGAACTACTGACCTTGTGGTTAGCAGCCCAGCTAATCCACTATGCTATCAGGGCTCCTTAAAAAGAACTGTCAAATTGTTTTTTATTAAGTGGCTACAATATTTCACATTCCCAACAGCAATGTATTTCTCCACCTCCTTTACATCCTCACCACTTGTTGTTGTCTGTCTTTTAAATTATAGCCATTCTAGGAGTCCTAGTGTAGCACTGCGAGTCAATGCACTGGACTGCAATGTTGGTTTGAATTGCAAGGTTGGTGGTTCAAGCTCATCAGCCATTCTTTGGAAACCCAATACAGGGTCACTGTGAGTTGGAATTGACTCAATGAAACTTAACACCACTACCAACAGTGTGTGTAAAGTGGTATTTCATTGTGGTTTTGATTTACTTTTTCCTGGTGACAAAATATATGTTGAAAGCCAGAGTTGAGGGAAACTCTTAGGCTAGCAAACTCCTTTAGTTGATACACAGCTAGACTTTGCTTATCTATGTCATGAGCAGTTTATGTGCCAGCTTGTTAATGTTTACCAGGGTTCTTCAAAGTTATCCACAGTTTTGAAGACTTACATTTCATAGTGTTTCTTAAAGCACAGCTCGCTCCATCAACTGGCTTTGCATGAGGACCTCCTGGAGAATGCTCTGACTTATGCCAGAAAAATGGAAAATCTTCTATGTAGCCTGTGATTAAAATTTTTAAAAAAGTTTTATTCCATCTTTGATAAAGAAGCTGTTAAGACCTGGAGCCTGATACACAAGAGTCTAAATGTCTGAGTTCCATGATAGCCATCTCTCTTTGAGAAAAGGCCAATAATAGCTTCGAGTCTGTTTCCTGATCATTGGCAGGGCTTTCTAGCTTTATCTCAGATTTTCTGTATTTGTCAATGCCATCAAAAAAGTGTTTACAGCTGACATCACATAAGTTCTTTCATTATAAGGAAGAGTAAATAGAATAACTGAGTGGGAAAACGGTTGAACTAGGAATTATTGGTCTTATCTTTTCTTCCCAGTACTTCTCCTGGGCCGCCTGGGATGAAGTCACCCACATTAAACTCACCATTTGCAGATTGCTTACCTGTAAAACGGAGATGATGATATATTTTTCTTACATTGAGGTGATTAATTGTTTATCTGATAATAAATTGGTTCCTTTTAGATGAAAGAGTAGTCAGGAGGGTATATTGAGATTTCTAGACTACCTACCAGACTAACGCAGCTCAGTTGCCCCTTTATACAGGAGATAGCAATGCCCTAATAAAGATTGTCAATGTTCTGATGTATCTATGGCAACCACTAACTGCTTCATAGCAACCAAAGTCATATCTCCCTTCCTTATATGGTAAGAGCTATTATTAAATGAAAGGAGCTCTGGTAGCATAGTGGTTACTAGTCAGTCAGCTAATTTCAGTGTCTGCAGTTTGGAACTACCAGAAGTTCCACGGGAGAAAGATGAGGCTTTCTGCTCCCATAAAGATTTACAGCCTTGGAAACCCTATTCAGGGTCGCTATGTGTCAGAACTGACTCCACAGCACACAACCACCACACCATTACTAAATTAGCCTTTATTGATTATTTTTCTTTTTAACATTTTAGTGTGAATTGGGTGAAAGTTTACAATAGCAGATCAGTTTTTCCATCAACTATTCATACACATTTTGTTTCATGTCATTGACTGCAATCTTTACAATGTAGCATCACTTATCCCAATTCCTCCCTGTGTTTCTCATTCTGAATTTTGTCTTTCGGCAAATGTTTCCCATTTGTTCTCAAATGTGGATCTACCTAGTGTTAATATACCCCTTATAGATTTGCCTATTGTTTGGCTGAAAATTGAGCCACAGTGCTAAGTTCAGTTTCAGTCCTGAAGGGTGGCTAAGGGAGTTCCACAAGTCCCTATTCCACCAGTAAGCTGGGGGAGGAGGGTTGTTTTTGTTTTTATGGTTTTGAGTGAGTTCTACTCCATATTTTTCTCTCACTCTGTAACCAGGATCTTCTAATGTGATCTCTTTCAGAGTGGTCAGTAGTGGTAGCTGTGTAGCTGGCATCATCTAGTTCTTTTGACATCAGGGTCACAGAGGTGCAGGTGTAGTTGGACATTGTGGACACAGTTGCTTTCTGGTCATCAGCCACCAGTGTATGCACTTGTGTGGTCCTGGATGAGCAGAGCTGACCGTATTAGAATGCTGCTTACCAAAGTTCAAAATGGTCACACTGTGTCGGGCCAACTGACAATTCACTGTTTGTTCCATTTGTCTTTTTGTTAGCTGTTTTTGTTCAGCTTCTTCTCCTAGTCAGATTCCCAGTATTATCATCGGTATCTGCATCATTTAGTCTCTTGTGTCTTTGTTGTATAGAGACTGAGTAACCTGACTGCCTAGTTTGCCATCGTGCTGGAAGTATAAATGAATTTTTAGTCAATGTAGTTTGTATTCAGTCCACAAAACATTTAATAGAATGTACTATGTGCCAGCACTCATTTAAGTACTTTATACAAATTAACTCATGGAATCAACTCAACAGCAATCATTTTCGTTTGATTTTGGTATGACATGATAAAGTAGGAACTATCATTTCCTTTTTTTTTTTTTTGGTGAAAATACACATAGCAAATCATACATCCATTCAAGAACTTCTACATGTACAATTCCGTGACATTGGCTACATTCTTCATGTTGTCACCATTCATGCAATCTCTCCCCATGTTGTTTCACTCCTATTAGACTCACTGCCTTTTTTTTTTTTTTTTAAGTTTTTATTGTGAATTGAGTGATAGTTTACATGGGAGAACATTGGTTTTACACTCATTACATTTCATTGCAATGATTACAATCTCCTCTGTGCATCTTCATTCAATAGTATTTATTTCTATTCCCTCTGATTTTGAGGGGAGGATGTACACAGAAACACTCAGGAATATATAATCATTTAAACGACCAAAGGACACATTCTGGAAGCCTGCCTCCTGTCCACCAGCACTCAGCCTTTCTCTTTCCATGCGTATAGAATCCTCAGCTGCTCTATCTCTCCATGTCCTCATCTCTACCTCCATCTCTGGTGTCACTGCTTCTCTGGATAGTGTCCCACATGCTGCTCATGTCATGGTCCTAGGGTCCATGGACTATAAGATTAACTACCACCCCCCCTTTTTGTTATAAAACTTCTACCTTTACAGTTGTGACAATCACAATTAGTTATGATAACAATTACTCACTATTGACTCATAAGAATCTTATCCCATCTCCTTTCACCAGACTCATCTAGCAAGATGAAAACTATTCAGTGGGGATTCTACCTTCCCCCACACACTCTGAAACAAAACTCCCTCCTGAAAACTTGTAAGCCAGCACCCATTTAAAATATCCAATGTCTAAGTTGCCCATCCCTATCAACCCTGTTATAAAGGAGATAGGATTTATCCTTGATGTGAAGACTCCTTCTGTCTCAGTTGGTATTTTGAGCTACTGCATCCAAAAATGTAGGTCAAGTTCATCAAACTGTAGCAATTTACACTTGTTTCTTTTATCCATTTTTTGTTGTTGTTGTTTACCTTCTTCTAGTCAAGCCATCGAAGATCACGATGGCTTGATCATCAAGCCATCGAAGCTAGGTTGAATGGGTACTAGCTACAAGTTTGGGCAGTCTTGTACATCTCCACTTACTTCATATCAGCTGGACACTTTGCTCTCAGCTCTAGCCTTATGTGGATCTGTTCTTGTCCATGGGCTCAGGAGTCCCCTAGACTCACTGCCTTTTAAACTATTCATCTATACTTTGAATTTACTATTGTCAGTAGAATCTCCCATAGATAATCCCTTTTAAAAATACAGTGCTCATGGTGAATACTAACTTAACTAAACTGTTGCTTTGTTTGAAGATGACTTCAGGGAAATATTTTAGTTCAAGGTTTAAACATTTTCTCAGGGCAACATATTTTGGCATTCTCCAGTCTCAATAGGTAAAGTAAGTCTGGATGCTATAAGAAAATTGAAATTCTTTTCTATGTTTTGTCCACTTTTATCAGGACTCTTCCATTGAGTTCTTGATCAAAATGTTCAGTAATGGTAGCCAACAACCATCCAGTTATTCTGGTCTCATGGCAAAGTAGGCAGGAGTACATGGAGGCAACTAGATACGCAGTCTAGCTCCTTCTCCAATACCTATGTCTCCTTCCTCTGGTGCTCCAGGCAAATAGAAACCAATTTTTGTATCTTGGACAGTTGATGGAAAGCTTTTAAGATCACAGGTACTACTCATCAAACAGGGGGGATGCAGCATAAATCAGACACTCTAAGAACATAGTTAGCCTGGTTTTCCTTATTCATTGTCCAGCATTGACATGCATATGAGGTGATTGAAAATGCCATTGCTTGAGTCAGGGTACCTTAGTTCTCATATTGACATCTTTACTCTTTAACATTTTAAAGAGATTTTTTTGCAGCAGATTTGCCCAATACAATAAGACTTATATGTACCTAACAACAATGATGATGATGGGCATCTTTACATGTATTTATTGACTGCTTGTATATCCTCTTTGGTGAAATGTCTGTTCATTTTCTTTGTCCATTTTTTGATTAGGCTATGCTTCTTTTTGTTGTTGAGCTGTAGATATTTTGTATATATTTTTGGTATTAGGTCCTTATTTGATGTATGATTCTCAATGCTTTTTTCCCCAATATGTAGGTTGTCTGTTTACTCTTTAGATAAACTCCTTTCATTAGCATAAATATTTAATTTTTATGAAATCCCAATGATTAATTTTGTCCTCTGTTACTCATGGAGTTGTTGTATTTTATAATATATTATTTAAAAGAAATAGGTCTCATAGTTGACCCTTTATTTTCTTCCAAGATTTATATGGTTTTAGATTCGACATTTAGGTCTTGATCCATTTTGGATTTTTCTGTTTGTTTATAGTGTGAAGTAGGAATCTTGCTTCATTGTTTTGCATGCGGAAATCCAATTTTCTCAGCACCATCGTTGAAGAAACTGTTCCTTCCCCCATTGAATGGATTTAGCACCTTTGTTGAAAATCAGATGAGTATAGATATATGGTTTTATTTCTTAGCTCTTTATTTTATTCCATTGATCTGTGTGTCTGTCATAAATCAGTACCAGGCTGTTCTGATTACTATAGTTGTATACTATGTTTTGAAATCAGCATGTGTAAGGCCTACTACTTTGCTCTTCTTCAAAATCACTTTAGCTATTTGAGGCTTCTTGTCTTTTCATATATATAAAGCTGAGGATTCGTTTTTTCATATTTGTAAAAACTGCTGTTGGAATTTTTATCAGAATTGCATTGAATTTATAGATCATAGTATTAGCATTTTGATAATATCAAGGTTTTCAATCCACAAGCAAGCAATCTTTCCATTTATATATATATGCATGTATCATTTTCCACTGTGGCCTCTGTTCCCATCAGCTTTTTTTTTTTTTTTTTTTAACTGTGATTTGGGTGAAAGGTTATAGAGATAATTGGTTTCCCATTCAATAATTCATACATATATATATATATTGTAACATGAATTGCAATACTCACAATGCAATACTACTCTTCCCATTTCCTCTTTGCAATTACTGTTTCCATTTGTCCTTCTTTCCTATCCCTTCTTGCCTTCTGAGCTTTATCACTGGGCAAAAGCTGTCCTTTTGATGTTGTGTAGTTAGTTGCTGTAGGGAGTGTGCAACTCCTTAGTGTTACTCTTCAATCTATAGGCCTGTTATTTTCTGAAAGTTAAGCCATTGGGGATGAGTTCAGTTCAAGGCTTGAGGTGTGTCCAAGAGTCCTAGTCTCAGAGATTCCATCTGTCTTTATCAGATCACTAAAACTGGTATTTAAAGATTATTTTTATATTGAGTTTTGTTCCACAGTTTTCTCCTGCTTTCTCCAGGGCCTCCTATTTTGATCACTTTCAGAACTATTGGTAGTGCTAACTGGGTACTATCTCATTCTTCTAGTCTCAGAGTTATTGAGGATGGGATTCATGCAGTCCATTAGTCCTTTGGACTAATTATTCCTTGAATCTTTGGTTTTCTTCACTCTTCCTCACTACTGAGGAGTAGATACCAATAATTGTATCTTAGAAGTTTGCTCATAAGTTTTAAGACCCTAGTTGCTACTCATTAAAGTAGGGTATAGAACATTGTTTTTGTGGACTATGTTATGTCAACTGACTTTGATGTCCTCTGAGACTACAGTGCTAAGTCCCCAGTCTCAGCAACTCATTCTCTTATGGTGTCTGGTATGGCTAAGGGGTTTTCATAACTTAGCTCCCTGTATGCTCTACATCATCTATGTCAAGAAACTTGGAAGACAATTATCTGGCCAACTGATTGGAAGAGATCCATATTTGTGCCCATTCCAAAGAGAGGTGACCCAATGGAATGTGGAAATCATCAGA